>NW_024040263.1:16441523-17041523 GCF_014851395.1 Micropterus salmoides | reverse complement strand
TTTGTACACATTTGAACATTCAAGCATTCATTTTACACTGGATGTCCATGGATATGTTTTCAAGAGAGACTTTTGTGTATGTATGAGTGTTTGTGTATGCATGAAAATGTGTCTTTTTGTGAGTGAGTGTCAGGTCGTTCCATATGAGTCTTCTCTCAATCTTAGACAAGGGGAGGAGTGTGTAGGTCCCCTCTCCTATCCTCTGCCACGGTGCTCTGAGAGGTATTGCCTCCCTTATTGCTGTTGAAAAGCCCCATCGGTGCCAGGCGCGTTGATTTATGTGCCTGAACCCCTCCACCTCCAGCTCCTTTCCATTAGGCTTTACAATATTCCCCCCATTGTTCAGCTCCCGGCGTTATCGGCCCTGCCCAGGCCTGTCAGCAGGACCTTCCCCATACACAATCACACAAGGCAGTGAGAGCAGAAGTGTGGGGGCAGGGCAGGGGGATGATAGGAAGGAGCAAGAGATCGAAGAGGTGGAGCACAACAGAGGAAGGGAGGGAGAGAAAGAGTGCTGGGATGAAGAGGGGGATAGAGAAGTGGATGGCAGAGATGGGTGAGGGGATTGGATAAGAGGAGGAAAAGGACGATGAGGTGGAGGGCAGCATGTTGAGGGAAGTGTAGAAATGGGTGATGAACCTCGGTTTTATTGTTCCTGGAAGGGGGGAGGTGGTGGTAGTTCAGGGAGGGAGAATTAAGCAAAATGTGAGAGGTTGACTCTAATGATGAGGAGTGGAGATGCCATTTGGTCGCATTACTTTGGGACATTCTGTTAGTCTATGTCCATTAAGATATAGATTTTATTGCCTCAGAATGGGATGGGGTTGCCATGTGTTCAGTGCAGTGTTGGCGAGATAAGGAGATGGCAATGGCGCTAGAAAGTGAAGCTCCTGATATGGACCCCACTCTGTCAGTTTCAGTCAGCTTTATTTCTTCGAAGAAAGGTTGGATAAAGCAGCAGCGCAATAGTGCATTTGGTTAAATGTAGGTGCCTTTCAGACTGAGGTTTACAATGTAGTGCGGGCCGATGCAACAGAGTCGTTAAGTGCAGTACAATGAATGCTTGAAAGGCAGTCTCGAGAAAGGTCGAGGCAGCCACGTGAGCAGAATGTGAATGAGGGAGGGCTATTTAAAGAGATTCACGATCGATGCTTGTCTTGATGATGTGCGGGCAAAGACAGAGCACATAAAGGTTATTTGTGAGGATGAAGCAGTGAAAGTTTCAGCTGCTTAACAAGCTGGTCCTTTAAGCTCACCAACACCGTGAGGTAACTTTTCTGTGACAGGGCTTGAAGTTGTTTTTCTTTTACTGTTAATAAAGCAAAGGGAATTCAGTTCAATGTCATAAATCCGAAATATATTCCTCTCCCCGCCCTTTGTAAATGAATGCCACCTTGACTTACGTCCCCCATTCTAATTGACAATTCTAAAGACAATTGCCCACAAATGGCAAAATTTTCCTATTTGTTTCAGTGCTGCATATGCCTACCCAGACAATGACATGGTAAATTTAAAATGAATTGCAAATTGCCCTCATTTTATATGCAGGAGGCCTCTCCTCCCTTGAAGAGCTGGCTCATTCCTGTAAAAGAGCTTTCTGACATATACCTTTAAGAGGAGGAAGATGAGAAACCTCGGATTAAAAGATGAAGAGGAAGGAGAGAGGAGGGGTGAGGAGGGTGGCAGATAAGCTTGCTTGCTTTCAACTCTGTGGAGGATAAGAGAGAAGAAGTTTTAATATCTCTAAATCAGCGGCTCGATATTGAAAGTGTCATCTAATTGAAAATGATTTAGAACACCAGGCCTGCCTGGCAATCATATATAAATTCACTCCTGACACCAGCTCCAAAGTCTCTCTATTTCTACTTTATGAGTCATTTGCATGGTGGGGGCCTTGGAGAGTATAAACCATGCAAATGATATGGAGCGCTGCACAAGGTGATGTATCCCCTCCCCGCTCCCTCCCTTACCACCTTCATCTATCCCTCTCTCTCTCGTTCTCCCTCTTAGCCTCAGGAGAAATGCTTTCTGCTTTGCTGCTGCCTTTGTCCAGAAAGTCATTTATTTTCTTGTTGTTCGCTCGCTTTGCTATTTTACAGCTTGCCACATAGGTTAGGGGGAAACAGCCGGCTGCCACCCCATTCAGCTGAATAACTGTCATCTCCTATTTGCAAGCTCATGTTGTACGTGGAAGTCATTTCCTTAGACTGATAGAGATACCCACAATAGAAATGGTGGCATGTATCCCTATAGTACATAACAATAAATATACCTGTGCTTTAATGTGGCACTGAATGCCTTGGAGTACATCTTTGCACTTTAGACTGCAATATGAAGTAACACCTCTATTGTCTGTGGCTTGAGGCTGAAGAAAATGTTTTATTTTTATCTTTCAATGAGCTTTTGTCTTCTTAGCAAAGCTGCCATTAACATGGTTTAAGACCTCTTTCAAGCCTCTAGACACACACTTGGCAGGTAGTCTCAAGAAGTGATCTCCGCAAAGTGCATCACAAAATCAACAGTGCTAGGCAAAACACATGGCACAACAAAAAACGAAAAGGAAGGGACTATATACAGAAGGATCCATCTTTGTTATTTTCAGAGCAATTCTTTACCTGGCTGCCCAACTCTCATCTCACATGGATATAAAGAGCAGGGAGTGCGAGTTCAGAAGGACCGACTGTACATGCTTACCCTTTACGGCTCCTATAAAACGTTTATGACTTAAAAATCCTCTGGAGGGAAACACTGAGATTAAGGGATGAAAGGATGAGGGAGAAATTGAGACAGATGGAAAGCAACAAAAGGAGCATCTCTGTTGCTCCTTTTCTCTTCTAAATGGACCCAAATTTGTAGACAAACCCATTTTGGTCTTGTTTGGTGTCTTGCCCAAGCAGCTGTTATTAAGGCAGAAGTAAACTGGCAGAAGGGAATATCCGTGTGCACATTATCATCCAACACTGTGTGGCCTTTCGTTGTAGAAACGGGGCTAAGTTATCCCACAGGGTGTAATTTGTGTGTAAACATGTGTGCCCTCGTTTTTTCCCCCCAGATCTGTGGTTGTGGTCCATTTACCAAGAAGAGCAGCGCTTGCTTATAATCCTCTGTGTATGTTTTTGTGTATCTGTCCATATGGTTCATGTTTTGTGTGAATTTTACATTAGTGAGTGTGTGTGTGTGTGTGTGTGTGTGTGTGTGTGTGTGTGTGTGTGTGCGTATGTGTGTGCTTGCTTTTCTGTTTGTTTTTTCAGCTCCCAATCTTGAGCATCTACGCATGCATCATAATTTAAGTAGTAAGTGCTAACGTACATGCATGTGTGTGTTTATGTGATTTTATTTGTGCTTAGTATGTGCATTAGTAGGCAAATTTTACAGGTAGGACTGCATATGTGTGCGTTCAGGAGCCAGGGAGTGAAAGTGTTGCCCAGGGAGCTCCTGCATACGGTGGCAGTCTTGTTTGTCTTCCACTGATGCTCAAACAATGGCTCCCCATGGACCCGCTCTCCATCTAATTGAGAGACTACAGAGAGAGAGCGCCAGAGAGAGAGAGAGAGAAGTGTAAGCCACGCTTACACCAGCTCAATTGTACAGACATCCACCAACACATTCACCACATCCACACACACACAAGTAAACACCAACACACACTTGGAGACATGAAGAGGCAGCTGCATTTAATCTAGCAACACTAAGAAGTCTCCTAACGCAGCGCAAGGGTAAACCAAATAGTCGATACAGTGTTCTGTTGTGTCTGTGAGGCCTTGAAACGTCTCTGGCTCTTTCCTCCAGGAAGGCGCTGTATGCTCGTAAAACACATCACATGGGCCGTTACCAGATTGTGTGATTCACTGCATCATAGGTCAATTATAGTTGCATCAACATTGCATCAGAACATGTCAAAGTACACTGTAATGAACTATGAATCTGGTGCAGGCAGAATTCTTAATTACAAGTGAACATATATAGATTCGGAGATTATTTTCAAAATGTTTTTTTTATGTACCTGGATATATAAAATCACCATGTAGTGTGAACATGTTATGTGACCTCTTAATAGAGGGGAATAAAAAGGACTTGAGCTGTGGCACAATTTCATGCTATCCTAAGCAGGTATATAGCATGTTGACCGTGAATAAGTAACACTGTTGTGAAATTGTTTCTGATTTTTTCCTTTTAGCTGTCCCATAATGCATTGAACAAAGAAAATTGGGGTGCTGCTTCAGATGGAAAACATCCAGTTTGATTGATGCTCCTTGTACATAATTTCCTACTGGTATGAACCAAGAAAATATATTGATTTCTTCTGTACAAACTATAAAAACAGTATACCATGTACCATGTAAATGAAAATGTTGGACTATATGTATAACATTACAGAATAACTGTTGGCATATAGGTATCTATGTTATTTTTTTTGTTTTTTTCAGTCACACACAGAATGTAGGCAATGGCCCAACATTTCTTCTGCTTCTCCCTCAGCACTCCAAAACCATTAGGGGAAAAGAGAAAGTGTGTGTGTGTGTGTGTGTGTGTGTGTGCGCCCATAGTGAGCTCTCTGGGTCCATTAGAGTGGTAGTGCAGGGCAACTACCAGGAGAATAGACTGCAGAAACAAGTGGATTAGGACTTTCTAACGAGGACAGGCAATACGTCTTGATGGATGACAGCCTTCATACTGTACCGCTTTGCTTATAGAATGTGTGTGCGGGGGTGGGGGGGGGGTGGTCGGGGGGGGTCTGTGTCAACGTTTGTCTATCCAGTCTCAAAAGGAAATTGTCAAAGTGATGTCTTTGAATTTCGCATCATAAGGTTTCTCTGTTCTGTTTATTTATTTAGTAAAATAAAAATCATCAAAGCAGTCTCATTGCCCCCTCCCAAGACCAGCTCACAGATGTTTGTATAAATATTTACCATGCACTAACGCTCCAAGTCAAAAAAAACAACAACACAGGATATTGTTATACAGGGCGCCTGTGTTCGTCCAGTATCGCTGACACATTCACTTGGTATTACAATAGAAGCAAAAATGAGGAGGCATGGAAGTGTCAGCTGTTTGTGTAGTCAATGGGGCCCTTTTACAAGCTATTTAAGAGGATAAAAAGCATGTCCTTTTCAGTGCGACACCGGTGTCAGTGTGTTTCAAAGGCGCTCCAGGGCCATTTAGGAGCAGTGGCAGCGCCGCCCGCTTTGATTAAAGCCCTTCAGTGCAGAAAGGAGCGAGGCAACACTCTGCTAAGTGAATATGGAAATGACCTCTGCCGGCGTCTTTTGCTCCCACGTCAACCTCTCCAAATGCACAGAACAGCTGTGATGGACGCATAAACAGAAACAGGACATACTCATCTCTGAGTCACAGCATTAAAGGATCGTGTGTGTTTCTAGTTAAGATGTAGCACACAAGGAAGGTATGTGTGAGTTGCGGGGGGGGGGGGGGGGGGGGGGGGGGGGGGGGTATCTTGACATGATGGGCCCCTAGGAGTGGTTGCAACTGGCTTAAGTGTCCTGATGTTGATTAATTAAAACGCTTCCAAAAGCAGTCCCTGACAGACTGATAGCATGGCCAGGACCTCAACTCTCCTCTCTTCATTTCTCCTCTCCTCCTGGTGGAGCTACCAGCATTACACATGCCAGAGACTAATATAACTAATACTGAAAAAACATGCACACATAAATTACCTCATCCACTCTCTTTCTCTCTCTATAAATATTTAGTTTAGGGAAATATATTCACACATGGACAGCATGGGCCAAATATACGCATTCAACCCCAACCTTCTCACATATGAAATAGTGATAAATTACTGTGAAAGAAGTAGTCCCTTTATCTATCTGCAAAATGCAAAAGCATACCCATACACACCAATATGCTGATCCTCATCCATAACACAGATCACATATTCTAGCATGGCTGTGTCCTGTACTGTAGGTGAGCTCATTTGCATGTGTGCTCTCTTACGTGCCGTTGGCCCTCAAATGGATGTGTCCCGCCATAGAAGATTCCAGTAATTAACCCAACACAACATAGCTGTCATATGGTAATTGACCTAATTGTTTGGCTTGTCAGCTTCTGTTCTATGTATTAAGCATTAAATATGCTGGGTGCCATTAATCAAAGGATTATCATGTATCCAGGGGAGGGCGACTGCACTGTGTCTTGTTCTTGTTTAGCAGTGTGAGATGTTACAGTGTCGCCATAACATTTTTACAGACTTTAAGCCTTTAATAGCTTGTGAAAGTCCTTATTTTAAAGCCCAGCAACACTCCATCAAATTATCCACAGGGTTTACGGTGTGCTGTATGTGCCATGCAAAGTGGGGTTCTTTGAGAATTGTATAAAATTGAATTTTGTTTAGCTTGGATAAATTGCAAATCAAAATCTCTTATTCCCAAACACTATCATCGCATTAGTGTAAGGCTCACCACTCTAGCTTTAATGTTTCTGTGAGTGTCAACATCAGCTTACCAACCCTGATACTTTCTATAGGCCCTCATGGAGGGGTGTGTGCACGCAGGCAGACAGATGGCTCAGGTTCGATTCACAGCTGATTCACAGCTGAGGCTTATGTATTTAGAAGCAGATTGCCTCCAGGTTGCTATAAAAAGTGTTGAGCTGCCACTTTTATTGGATTTTTAAAGTGAGGAGATTACATCCTGTATATGTCTAATGGTTACCCACACACTGCTTATTCAGTTTCAGCTCTCTCTTCTGGTCAGGTTTTTGTATTGTCTAGAGCAAACGAGTAGATGTGTGCTCCCCTATACCCTATTCACACACCCAGTACATTAATAACAATAACAATAAAAATGTAATCAAATCTGTAAAAACAATATGTACTTAATGTTGGCCCAGGATCCACCGCTAAAAGCCCACCTCATCAAACTGCAAATTAGTCTCGGCCTTAACTTTATTACGGCATGGCCCACAGACGGGCAGCCATAAATAATTCAACTGCACCGTCTCTGCAAGTGGTGAGATTTAATTCTACTGAATGGAAAGTGTGTGTGTGCGTGCATGTGTGTGAATGTCTGCATGTGCACTTGCTCAGATGCATGCATGCCTGCGAGGTTTTGTTTGAGCTACTATGTGTTTGTATTTGTGAAATTAGACACCCCTTCCTCCATACAAAAAAACACACACCTCCTTCCCTCTGTTCTCTATTGGCAGGCTGCAGGCTTCACACTCCCCACCAGGCAACATGCTCAGCCTCATCCATTAGCCGGCCAGTGCCCCAACTTTCCCAGCTACAAATACCTAGAGAGAGAGACATACACACACACACACACACACACAGGGAGAGAGGAAGTTGTAAGGGATGTTGTAAATCTGTGTAGAAAGGAAGAAACAGATAAGAGAAAGAAGAATTGTAAGATTCTTGCCCAAACTTTAGGTTTAAAATGCTGACCAAAAATGCTTTACTTTAACTGTCCTTTATGAATATCCATCACAGTTACCAGACTGACATCTTGGTTTAACTTAACTACCATACTACCATAACTACACTTTGTTTTTCCCATGCAATGATGGATTATTAATTACATTTTGGGCATACTCTTTTGGTTTACCTCCAAGTAAGGGCTGTTCCCTGATTCCTGCAACAGCGTCCATAAACACACACATGCACCCGCAAACCTCTGTAATAACTTGATTGCACTTAGCACACGGATCCGGTGCATTGCTCTCGAAAATTTCAGCCGCACCAGAAAACAATAACATAAAATCATCTTGTCACACAACTTGCAGGGTTTTCCATCTGACAGCACAGGGCGCTCATTTCCCTAAACTCTTCACTACCTGTTTCTGGTGGCGTCCGAAACTATGGACTTGCCAAATTACCGGGCAGACAGCCGTGGTATGAACCGATGCCTCAGGACAGATGGAAACTGTATGCTGCCCATGAAAATGTCATCACTGTACCTGCACCATATATCTTCATTAATACAGCACAGATAGGCATCAGGGGAAATGCCCCCAGTTTGATGGGAGTGCTCAAGTGTAGTGTGTTGAGATCGATGTGCTGCACAGCAAGCAATTTGAATTCATTGTGTGTGCAGAATCAACCTATTAGTGGCATTTAGCTTTCAATACCACAAAGGCTCCCCAGTGTTGTGTGTCAGCCTGTCTGTACGTGTATGTGCCTGCAATTGTTTGTAAGGCTAAGTGACAACAAGAGACCTCAACATGCTGATGTATGGTGTGGTATTGCAGTTGAGCACATTACCAGTTTGCTGTATTCTCTGACATCTGCACCTTGTTTACTGAGAGCGAGGGACACTATCCTCGGGGTGGGGGTGAGGGGGTGGTTTGGGAGCCCCAGGTCTCAATTGTAATTGAGGAGTGGAATGAGGAATTGTGGAAGGAAAAAGTGAAAATAGTCTTAGAGGGAAAGTGGAGGGAGAAATGTGAAATTGCTTTTCCCTGCCCCTCCCCTGTGTCTGTGAATGCATGTGTGGGTGTGTGTGTGTGTGTGTGTGTGTGTGTGTGTGTGTGTGTGTGTGTGTGTGTGGTGGGTGTGTGTGTCTGTGTGTGTGTGAGTTGCGTGGCAGGAGCAGAGGTTGTGGTTGCCTTGAGATGGCTGGATATCAAGTGATAGCAGTGGCTGTATTGAGAGGAATGCATAGCTGTGTGTGTGTGTGTGTGTGTGTGTGTGCGTGTTTGTGTGTGCGTGCGCTCAACATGCGTGCGTGTATATGCATGCATGTGTGTGAATCTTGCACGACGTAACACCAAGGCAATATCACTGGCAATATTGGTGGTCTAAGAAGGGGCTTGAGTGAGCAGGACCTGGGGGAGTCTGTTTCTCTTACACCCTCTCACTCTCTTTATATATGTGTGTGTGTGTGTGTGTGTGTGTGTGTGTGTGTGTGTGTGTGTGTGTGTGTGTGTGTGTGTGTGTGTGATAGTGCAACAGCTCTGCAGCCGCAAAGCGCAATCAGTTCCACCAAGATGACATTCCACCAGCACCTGCCTCGCCTCGCTTTACTCCCTCCACCCCCACCCTGTGGCTCACTGAGTCTCGGCATGGATGCAGCGGCGCGAGCGATAAGGCCAATATTACTTGGGGATAAAAGCGGAATTAGGTACCTGCTGTGAAAACGGGTCCTGCAAGCCGTGATGGAGAGCCAGGGGGTTTCGGGGGGTGCGGGGGGGCTTCACAGAGTGTGTGTATGTGTGTTTTTGTGTGTTGGGGTTGTGTGGTTGTTCTGATAATATTGGATCACTATGAAATAAATGGCCTTACAACATCCCTTCAGCTTGTCCTCCTATAAGCTCTCAGAAACTGACCCTCACTGATTCGATTTCATCATTCCCATATTTTTTCTGTTGTAGCTTCTTTATCTATTGCTCTACGGCACTTCTTACTTGTAAAGGAGTTGAAAGCAACACTTATTGCCACTAAATGTCACACTAAAGCACCAGCATTTAAAACCAAAACAAACCTACACTACAGCCCTCCAGAGTCCATCAAGAACAACAGCAGGCTAATTTTACCTGGCAGATCATTGTAAAACATATTTTGCTGTGCAACCTGCTGTCTTGTGACAGAAGTCTTGAAGTCATTGTGGCGTTCACACTACGTGACTGATCGGGGGTCACACACTACGTGAGCTGACAACGACTCTGTCACCTGACACTGGTCTCCAAACTACGTTTTGTCAAGAAAACACACATGAAACAGCTGTTGTTTGTTATTATAAAGATACCAATTATAAAGACAAAAAATAATGGTGAAAGGATGTATTAGCACAGGCAGGTAGCAGGGATTGTGCTACAGACAGAGCTGGAGGTGAGGGAGCCATTTTGATGCGTTGTTGTGTAGTTCACACATAACGACTGGCGACCGCCGATCGACCGCTGATTTACCCCGATCACAGCCTGACAGTTGCCGAGCTCGCCAAGCGGCAAATCGGGCTAAAAATTGTGTAGTGTGAACTAGGCTTAAGCTGCCGGCTGTGAAACATGCTGGCATGGCTGCAACATAATCCTTGGGGACCAGTCAAAGTAGCATATGTCAACTAAAAGTGCAACATGACAAGATTATGAAAAGGATTCCCACAGAGATATACCTTTTGGTTACAGTAAGAACATACCATTTTGTTTAACCAGAAACCAGTATATCACTCTCGCTAGCCACCAGACTCCATTGAGGAAGAAAAACAGTAAATTTACCACGCAGATTATTGTTACAAACAGTTGATTCAAACTGAATAGAATATAAAACTTACCAAAAACCTGTTGCTACAAGAAATTGCAATGAAAGACCGGGCAGTCAGAAGATAAGACAGGTTGGAGGAGGAGGTGGAGAAGAAGAAAGACGAAGGAAGGAAGGAAGAAAAGGAAGAAGAGGAAGAGGAAGAAGAAGAAAGAATGAAAGGAAGAAGAAGAAGAAAGAAAGACAGAAGGAAGAAAGAAAGAAGAAGAAAGAAAGGAAGAAGGAAGAAGAAAGGAAGAAGAAGAATTGTTAAACAAGCACTGCCTGAGGGCCCTTTTTGTGGTTCAGCAGCTAAGTCCCCAGAGAATGTATCCTTGCTTATTGGACAAGCTGAAACCTGTCACTAAATTTAGGCTCAGTATGAGACACTGTAGCCTTGCCTCCCCCTAAACACATTCACACATTTTAGTGAAAGCCCATCTGTGCTGTTTTCCTGTTGCTCTCGTTCAGGTGTAACAGCTCGTTTCCTAACATGACCCATTGCCCGAGGGAAGGGAGGTTGGAGGTGTGATGTGGCCTATCATCGTCCAGATAAGGGTAAATACAGTATAAAGAAAGGCATCTGAAATATTGATAAGGGCCCGACATGGAGCCTGCAGCTCTGCAGCCTGGCTACTATGAAGTGCTTCATCATTCTCAGCTGTAATTGCACAGTATAAGAGAGAGAGAGAAAGAGGCCCTCAGGGCAGCTTGCGAGAGCCAGGAGCTACACTCCTACTCCAACCAAGGACCTCCCATAATGCTTCACAAGGAATTGCGGGGAATCTACTTTCCCATCTCACATTAATTGGACTTCATTTATCCATCAAATGCTCTTACGTCCACCTCTACTGGAATGATTGCAGCATTATGTCTGGATTGTGCCCCCCCCCCCACACACACACACACACACACACACACATGAAGACTGTATTCAGTTTTTCTTTCAAATACGTAGCATTAATCAGATCAAATTTTAGCTGGTGAGTAGGAGCAGCAAAGTTTTGATTTCTCCTTCATTTCCTCAAAATATGTGGCAACCAAAAGGGATTCATTTCTACAAAAACAAAGAAATTGCCTAGGCTGAAACTGCTGGAGGCAGAACGAAACACAAATTGTCACTCAGACAGATTTTGTTGCATTTCATTTTATGGAAATGAGATTTCATTTCTGCAGTTACCCATTATCCTGTGGCTGTTGGCTCAGTTTGATTCTGAGATGAACCCCAGAAATTGTAATTTTGCACTTTTTCAAACATCAGATGCTTTGACATCAAGACACAGCCAGCAGCTCTATCTGCAGCACTCCCTTTCCTTCCTTTCTTTAACACTTTCAACATTGCTCTTTACAACATTTACATACTTAGTGAAATCCCTCCCTGTCGAGCTGCCCATGATAATGACCATGTTGTGGAATGGGTGGCCGTGCCTGTGCCAACGAGCATGTGGGCACGAGGGCATGGTGGCTTGCCCGTTGGTAGGATAAAGAGGCTGCCTAGGTAAATAACTGTTATCAAATAAGTCAGTGCTTGGTTTGGAGGACAGATGAGCAGCAGGAGAGATGGTGTGAGGAATGAATAGAAAAAAAGTTAGGAAGTGTGAGATGGACTTGATAAGGTAACTAGAGGGTTGGAGGGTTTTTACAAAATGGGGGCAGTTCAGAGACTAGAACCCTCGCCCTGTGTCACTCCGCTACACACTCCTATTTAAATCTTTTAATTAGTATGAGGCTACATAGGGGGAGATTGACGAGTGCGTTGCCATGAGACGACTTGGCTGCTAAATGAAACAAGCTCTGGGAGGGAGGAGATGACTCTGTGTGTGAGTGAGAGCATGCTTGCATGAACAACCTTTTGCATAAATCTGTGTGCGTTTTTTGTGCTTGTGTATCTGTGTGTATGCTCGCACGTCGTGTAAGTACATGTGAGCACGTGTGTTTAGGGAGTACAGGGGGTTAACAGTTGCACAGGAGAGGAAGGGCTGATGGGGGTTGTTGTAATCGGTGGGTACCCCGCGTGAAACAAGCGTGGAGGGTGGAGAGGAAAAATCTGTTATTTTGCGTAATTGGCTAGTAATTGTGTCTCTGACTGTCTGTGATTGTTTTGTTTATTAGAGGGAGAGGGGTAAATGAACTCCCAGTGGTTTGACTCATACCGTCTCTGCTATTCCTGCTGTATTTGTATTGTATTTGTATTCCTGTATTTGTCATTAGGCAAGTGTGCCTTGTGGTCCTGTTTGTTAACGTACAGTAGACGGCTTATATATTAGTAAAATGGTAGGAAAATGTAACGTCAGTAAGCGTGACAGTCTGTGGCAAAGCAGGGGACATTGGTAACTCTGTGGTGTGCTGTCATTGCATTAACATGTCACTTCAGGTAGGCTATGCCTCCAGGTGTTGCCTGAATTGAGCTGGGATCTTTTGAAAATGAAAATGATAGTGGACTTAAACACAATATATTCACTGAATATAGTCCAGTAGATTCCACATCCAGCTGTAATCTCTACCAAGAGACACTGATATTGTTATTTCCACCACAGGGGGAAAAACAGCATTACAGATTGCTTAACAGCTGGTACAGTTGTAGAATATTGCATTAATATATTGTGTAGATAGTTTCTTCATTTTGTCTGCCCACAATGTTTAAAACAAAGTTTTCCTTTACAGAACAGTGTCCATATCCTAGGAATTACTCATTCTGTCCATGCAGCATTGAGTTTTGGGAGAGCACGAGTGCTACGCAGTCACCTGACGTGCACCTCCTCAAAAATGTAACTACACGTCGAGTCGACGCGGACCGTAAGCTCTGATTGGTCGGCTGGGTAGCCTCGCAATGCCTCCGAGCCGACCAGAAGTATCCCGCGCTTTGAAGTAACACTTTCTAGCGGCCAAAACAGCAGCTGTAACACTGTGAATCAATATATTTGACCGTCGCAACCCGAGCGAAATGACTCGTTTCGCTATCAGAATGTGATCCATTCGGTTGGTAACATTTGAAAAGGCTACACCAGCTGCACATATACAATTTTACCCCCATTTACATTGGTGGAGCGCTAAACCGGAAGTTAGCCTGCTCGGCCGGGAAAAGTCAACACAGTGGATGCTGTAGTGCTACTGCCGACTAGCGTTTGGGGGTGTAATTGCAGAATGACGGACACACCAACGCACAAGTATAAATGCATGGCTACGTGCGTAGCCTACGGTGTAGGTACGGGTACGCACGTAGACCCTACGCAGGAGTATAAATGGGCCTTAAGGCTTTTGCTTCATTCTCCATTTCTCTCTCTCCCTCTTTTGCTCTGTCTTTCACACATTCTGATAGATAAGCTCAAAGTGAAAGTACCAAATGACCTTCAGCTGTCTCTCTCTCTCTCTCCGCTTCTCTTCTTTCTGTTGTCTTCTAAAAATAGAGCCTCCCAATCATCAGGGAAGTGCTGCGGCTGGCCCTGTGGGTGCAGGCTTTGGCAAGAGGGTGCCAGAGATGAGCCTAATTAACTCATTGAGAAGGAGACAGCAAGGGACGGAGAGGAGGAGGTGGGTGGGTAACAACAGAGAGATAGAGAGGGTGAAAGATGGAGTGGTCCAAAGAGGAAGACGAGGAGGAAGAGGAGGAGATAATGAGAAGGAGGGGTCAGAGACAGAGAGGAGAGGCGAAGCGAGGTCTCTGGGGCAAGGATATAGTAGTGAACAAGGCAGACGGAGAGTGATGGAGAGGAGCACTAATTAGACCTAGGACCATAGCCCCTTCTCACTTTACATGATGGTAGAGGGGGGATTGGAAGAAAGGAAGAATGGAGACAGATGGGTCGGGCGGCTGCATCGCCAAGATATGAAAAGGAAATATGTAATCTTCTTTATAGGGAGAGCGAACCGAGTGACGGCAATCTAGCCAACTCAATTAGCGCATGTCTATAAAACAAACTGCTCTTAATCGGCTCTGTCAGATCCTCATAGGAAAATGAACTGGCTGCTTCCTGCAGGGCGGTGGGGGAGAGATAACGGCAAAGATCGAGACACCCCATCACCACCATTCCACCTCTCCTAGCACTTATCTGACGTCCATTCAAGGTGCTTATAAAACTATGTTTTATCCAGTTTTACCTGCTTTTTTGCTCAGCGTGTTCATTTCATTTACCTTCTCCTACACATTGCCCTTTTTTTCCTGTACATATAATTCTATTCTCTCTGTCTACCTCCTTGAAGGTAAACAGAATGAATAACAATATTCTTTTCTATTTTAGTATATGCTTCAATCAAAACTATTTTTCCATACTTTTTATCCACATATTCTACCAAATACTTTCAGAGATGTAACTGTTATTTTTATACTTCTTTTGCTATTTTGTTTAATTTGCATTTGAAATATCTGCCCGCTTGGACATGTGCAGAGGAGAGACCCAGGGTATATCAGGAGAAGAGTGCTGAAGATGGAGCTGCCAGGCAAGGGGAAAAGAGGAAGGCCAAAGAGGAGGTGTATGGATATGGAGTGGGTGGTTGGCGTGACAGTGGGAGATGTAGAGAACAGGAAGAGATGGAAACAGTTTGAGAGCAGCCATAAGAGGAGAAAGTCAATTACCTGTCACAGTCTTTTTTCCTTTAAGCACAATCATAGAGGTTCTACATGTTTTAGTCCATTTATATCACAGCTAACCGTTTTGCAAATACTGTATTTTAGAAATGCCCATGTGTTTTCTCTACCATCCCAGGCATACACTGGTTTCTATTAATTTCCATTTAAAATATGTACACATGAAAACATCACAGTGAACATCAAGTCTGTATTAATCGTTGTCTTGGTTACATTATTGTGTGTGATATAGTGCAGACTTTTGAAAGTAATCTATGCTTAAACTGCATTATCACTGACATACATTTATGCAGACTTGATGTTTACGCTAATGGGACAATACATTAATGAATCTAATGCATTTCACCATAACGACACTGGTTTGATCCCCGGGCCGACAGGATAAATCTTGGAGCATTTCTTGCCAATCCTTCATTACCACCAGTGCTAAACTGCTCCAGTGGAGCCGCTCAGCGGCAGATCAGACTGTGGTCATACTGGGCAGCTTAGGCAAGTGTGTTTAACTGTGTGAGTCTGAACAGGGCCCTCCTGAAAAAGAGAGCATTACTCTCAGTGAAGCTTCCCTGTCTAAATAAAAGTTTGAAAACAACTTGTTTTGTCTAAAGTTTTGTTTGGACACTCTGCACTCTTTGGTGTATGCGCCACATCCATGCAACACATAGTATCTCAGACATATGTCCCCATACTGACCCTGCCTGCCCTGCCGTCTTGCGATCAGTGGCCCCTGATGAGCGTCCCGGCCCAGGCTGACTGTAATTACCAGACAGGAGGAACAAGTAGGCTAATTAACACATTAACAAGCAGCAGCCAGCCGACAAGAGCCTATAGCACTGCCAAGCAAGGGTCTGACAACTCCATCCCCCATCTGTCACCAGGCACACACACACAGACATGCACCTGTGTGTGTGTGTGTGTGTGTGTGTGTGTGTGCGCATTTGCATTTGTGTGTGTGCTTCACAGCTTACGACAGGGTCCGTCCCTTCTGCACAGAGGAGAGGAATAGAGAAGTTAAGTGCCTTTTGTTCGTGAGACTGGTGGTACAATCCCGATGCCTCCATGTCATGTGCTGAAGGGTCCCTGCCAAAGCAGTGCCATCCATCACATTGGGTATTAGCCAGGTGGTCTGGCTGTCTGTGCCAGGAACAGCCATGCTGAGCTGTGCTAAGCCGAGGAGAGGCAGACCATTTCTTCAGAATGTTTGTCAAAATGGTATTTTGAAGAAAAAGAATGTTTTTATTGCATTTTATTTTCTCAAATATTCAATAATAAGCTGCATTCAGACCACAATCAAAAGCTACACCAAAGATGAAATTCTTTTGTGGTTGCCAGGTCCTGAAGTCTAGGTGATCCAAATACAAAGTCAAAAGCATAAAAGAAATGTAAGTACCGTCATTCAGCTGTGGTCATACCGCAGCGCCTGAGGACAACATAACTCACATTTCTTTTGACAGTTACATTGATTTGTTATAATGAGGGTAACTTTGCAATGGGAACAGAAAATGCATAGGATTTGACAGTTTTACACAATGCCTACTCACTTTTTAGTCAAGTTTATTCCACTACTAACTGAAACTAGGGAGCAAAAATGACAAAGCATTGGAAATGACACATCCAGGCTCCATAGAAGGTTCAATTGGCTTGAAAGGGAGAGTTCATTTGATATCTGATTGTGTCACCAGATGTTCAGTGTAATTGAGGAGTTAGTCAGTGCCAATCTGCATTCACTGAGTTAAAAAGAGTCTGGCAGCCAGGTGTTTATGCTTTTTTCAGCCAGTGAGATGCTGCCAGTCACCACAGAAGAGATGATTTAATTTAAATCAACAGTCATTTGGCTGTTAAACATGCTGTTGATGCACAACTGTTATCATCCAAAAATGCAAGGAGCCAAATGGAAGTGGAAGAAGTGCAAATATTAGGGCCTTTGCCACAATGTCCGTGCCGGGAAAAGTTGTGGTGCAGGGACATGGTGGAGGAGCTGGTGGTTGACTATTAAAATTAGCAAATGTTGACATGAAGCATCCAAATTCTCCAACTGACAAATGAACATTTCCAAAAGCTAGTCATCTCTGATCTAGTTTGCTGATCATCACATGCCCTTTCTTTTGATTCTGCTACTATAACCCCAGCTGTTCCTGCCAGGCCATGCCAGCTATGTCATGCCACGGTCCACTATGGTTAACCAGCACACTGTTAGCTGGCACAGATACAAACCGCTCCCCACTGCCGGTGTAACACTGAATATCTCTAGACTTGTTTAGACTCAAAGGAAACACAGAGAGTCGCTCATAGGCAGCTCAGACTCATGTCAAAGTTTGCATTGGTAGTCTGATGATCAGGACATTACGGCAGTGAAGGATAATGGGTACATTTTTGGTGAATAGCTCATAACTCATTTAGCATTCTGGGGAAGGCAGCTGGGGTGAAATCAGTGTAAATAACATAATGGGCTATGTGAACAGTTTTGAGGCAAACTAGCCCATCTCCATCGCTCATGTCGCCGGTGTGTCCTTGCCTGCAGGAAAGACAAACAGAGGGGAATATTCCACAAAGGTTTATGTTGTTCCGCTGATTTTTATGAGTGCTGGATGGATTTAATGGGGTTTACACAGTGCTTTTTCTGTTCACCCCGTCTCATTCTCCATCCACACTCATTCCAGGGTCCAGGGTGCTGCTCTTGTTCTGTTGTCAAGACAACCGCACACAGTGGCTCTGCCTGTGAGTCTATTTGTCTATCTGCCTGCGCCTGTCTGTCTATTTTTATTTGTCTGATTCTTTTCCGAAATACCCAAGTACTCTGCAGACACAGAGCCATATTTTGTAGCAGTTTGGCAGCAGCATCAGCGTGACTGATCACAGAAAGGCTGCGTCTGACTGATAAACTGGTAAATTTGGAGGCCTATGCTGATGCTTATATAAATAGAATATATGAGCTTCTTTTTTTTCACAAGTTACAAATGTTATCTCACAGAGCATTTTTTTCCATGACCCTGTTATTGTCTAATCAGCGTCTTATTATGTCTGTGGCTGGGGTCTGCAGTACCACACTGTCTCAGCAAAGAGCACGCTCTCCCCAGCGGCACAGCTATGCATCATATCCAATTGGTTTGATTTCCTCTCTGAAGGAATACAAGGCACAACCCCCCCACCAGGCCCACCCGCCCACCCCCACCCACTTCTGAAGTGTGGCGGATAGTCTTTTCACGCAGTGTAGACCCAGCACTCTTCTCATTCATCAGTTTGTGTATTTGCATTTTCAATTAATTGCCAGCATCATGCGTGGCGACTCCGAAAGCAGACCCAGCTTTGTGTGCGAACCTTAATTGCAATCATTACGCAACGCAACTGTTAACCCGCCTTTGAGTGTTCAATTGTACACTGGGTTTAATTATGGGAACCGAGTTAAAAGCATTACTCAACAGTCTAATAGACCAGATACTGGAGCCGTTTTCTCTGAAACTGAATGAAATGATGGTCGAATACTAAACTGGTAATTACTCACAGTTGTGGTTGCTGATTTGCATAGCTGCATCGTCTCAAAGAGAATATCAGCGTATTTGAAAACACAGACACCACTGATACAGTTTAAAGGAATATTCCAACATATTGGCAAATTAGTTTATTATGCCTCACTGAAATTTATCAATTCATCATAGCTCTGTGAGGGAGGCTAACTGTTTCCCTCTGCCTCCAGTCTTAGTGCTAAGCTAGGCTAAACATGTCATGCAGATCAGTGTTGAGCACACAAATGTGAAATTAATATTATTGTTTTCTAATCTGATTCTTTGTAACACAGTAAAAAAAATCATGAACATATAAGAGTGTTCCTTTAAACACAAACACATTCTGGGTCTCATATCCATGCAGGCACACATCCTCACAGGCAGACACACTCTTATTTATTCATATGCATGCGGACACACTCTCACTCACAAATAGATGTCACTTCTTGCATGTGAGCGGTTAGGAACAAAGAGGCAATGTGATGCAGGGGGATGAAAAAAAAAAAAGCAATTATTCTGTGCGGGGCTCTGTACCTGGGGTTAGAGCCTCGCCTCTGGAGTAAATAAGTCACTGTGAGAGTGTGTGCACATGTCGCAGATCTAAAAAAGACACGCACACATTTGTGTGCAGACATACACACACTTACGCTCATACTCCCAGGAGCAGGCACAGATTCAATCTTGCATCTTACTACAAATGCAGAACACACACGCACACACACACACACATACACTCCCCATCCTGCAACCTGTCACAGAGATAGCCCCTGTGCTCCAGTAATGAAGCTTTGTATGTTGCATTCACGGAACGGCCACTGAGCCAATAACACAAAGGCTGCAGCAGAGAACTCCCCTCTGCTCTCCATTTCCCTTTTTCTCATCCTCTCCTCTTTTACTTCTCATTTTTCTTGTCTTGCTCCCTCACTCCCACCTTCCAGAGCCCTGATAAGAAATCTTCCTGTTGGTGCCATGAAAGAAGCGTGGACAATTTGACTTAAAAGAGGGTGGGGGGAGCAGGAGAGGGCGATAGAACGAATGTGGTTGAGAGAAATAAAGACAGGGAGAAGAGGGAGCAATTGTGTACATGTCAGCATACAACCGGAGTCTCTGATATAAATCTTAATATCCTATTTAAGGCTTTTCTTCATCACAGGCCCTGATTTATTAGCGGGGCTTCCCCTTCAATTTGTCAAAATAAACTATGAGCTCACGGTCATGGCCGGCAGGGCAAATTAAAGCAACAACAGACTCAGGAGGAGGAGGAGGTGGAGGTGAGGAGAGAGGACAGGGTTGTCATGAAGGGAGACAACCACACATACATTTGTACGTCATTCTCACTCTTCCTTTCTTCACCTCTCTGCTCTCTCCATCTCCATCAGTGGCTCTGTGACAGGTAAGGCCAGCCAGTGTAAATGGCCGAGCTCCCAAAGGGCAAGGGGTTTTTTAACCAACAGAGAGAGACAGAGATGAGGGGAGAGATGGAGAGAGAGAGATAGGGAGGGGGGCGGGCATAGATCTAAGACACCGGGGAGTGCTTTGTATAAAGGCTGGATAAATTTGTTTAGGGATCTCCAGTGTATCAGTTGTGAGGAAGAGAAATCCACTCAATTAGTTCTGTGTGTGTGTGTGTGTGCGAGAGAGAGAGAGAGAGAGAGAGAGAGAGAGAGAGAGAGAGAGAATGGATGCATTTTAACTGATGTGTGTGTAGATAATGACTTCCTGTTTTTATATCCTAAAGGATATACTTGTATTGTGTTTGGTTACTGATGTGAACACATGCCTCAAATGTGTGCTTGATTACTCATAAGTGTGTCTTTGCATTTGAGAATGAGAGAACTAGGGGTGCCTAGTGTGTTCTGATTAAAGTGGTAGTTCACAATCCTGAGATTTCTCTGTTCGGTCACATTTGATGTTAAATGCTCATTGGTATACTGTTTCTGATCACCACTTCCCAGAGGTCACGTGTCTATCAAGCGGTGTGTCCACTTACTGTGAAATCCTTGGCCTTGGATTTCCTGTTTGTAAAGTTTTAGTTTCTGCAAAAGGCAGATTTATTAGACCACAGTGTATTCAAGTTATAATGCAATTACTTCAAGACTGTTGTAGTACAGTACTTGGTAAATGTACTTTCTACCACTGTGTCAATATCTGATCATTCCGCTTACCAAATCAGGATCTAACAGTTGAAGCTAACAATCAAGCGTACCTCAATGTTACCTGCATCTTGTTAGTTTGCTTACATTTTTACATTGGGCTTTTTTCTGACATACTTGAAGCTTACCACTCGTAAGATAATTTGAAACTCCTGGGATATAGTCTAAAATACACAGTAAAGATTTGATACTGGATATATAAGACACGCTATCTTATGTTAATGTTTACTTGTCACAAACCTTTTGTGGAAACAATGGTCTTTGTCGGTCAGAAGCAAAGGTGACATTGTTGCAGTGCAGCCAAACCTCTCAGGGAGGAGGTCAGGGAAGATGCACAGGTCAACAAATCATGTGACTTTGAGATGGAAGAGTGTCATTTGTTTCCCCTAGATATACCTTAATGGTAGATTAGATTACATACATATAAATAATTGTGTGGTCCCACAGATACGGGCACCAGGCCTAATGCTCATACGGGTTGTTTTGGAATGATAAATAACACATTTTGTCATTTGCTTTGGAGGATTTGTTGAATGTGCAGTGTTGTCATTCTGTCTAGAAAGCTTGTAAGCCTTGCTGTGTTGTAGTTATTTTGTGCAAAAAGCCATTCAAACATAAAATTTTAAATCACATAAAAATGTAGATTTACTAATGAATTTACTAATGAATTCAGCAGATTTTAATTTTAAAACACTGAAGGAGAAGAAAGCTGGTGCTCCAGGGAGGTCTGCTATCCTCACATCTACAAAAACCCAAATACACTTTTCAAAGCAAATCGATACACTGTACAGTCAGGCATTGCCTCTGACGAGGCCTGCTTTTGTGTGCGCGTGCGTATGTGTGCGTGTTTGGCAAGCAAATGCGCATACAGAGAGGGTTGGTATGGGGATTAAATGACAAGCAATAAAAAAGAGCGACAGAAGGAAGGGATGAGAGAGGGCTGTTGAGAAGTGATGCAGAGAGAGCGGCAGGAAATTGTACACACAAGCCAGAGACCAAATGGATGGAGGGATGAGGGATAAAGGTGAGATCAGGTCTCTCATCAGACAGGGAAGAGGCAGCAAAGGATTGTCATCAGTTAAAGATTTCCCCTTGTCTCGCAAGAGGGATGTTACTAAATACGTTTTGAAATGGATAGGGGGAATGTCTGCCTCATTTTTTATTTCAAATATAGGGAATCTCTTTTATCATATTCTTAATATAGTTCTTGTAGGATCAATGATCTTTAATTTTCCCCCTTCTGGGACAGCTGTGATTTCATCAACCATGATTTCCCTCTGGGCGAGACGCAGCATCATCTTAACCCACCGGTCAATCAGCCGTGAGGTAACTCTTCGCCATCCAGTAGTGAAAAGGCCAGATGAGGTCATTGACTTTGTCACCCTTGACCTTGCTCCTCTGACCCCTGGGTCTGGTCCGGTGGGAGTCTGGCGTAGGATATAATAAAACAAGGGGTCCCCAGGGAGGATCCCAAACAAACCACCAGTGTCCTGAATGGCCAGGCTGCTTGTCAATGAACCACTTTTGATCGGCATCACTTGATTATGGCGTCACGCTATTTTACAAGCTTGTATGTTTTTATGAGAAGTGACAGAGAAGGGATTTGAATAGAATGGAACAATTTTGTGACAGGGATGGTTTCCCCCACCCCTCCTGCTGTTTGATTCTTGTGTTTTTTTAATCATATTTACAAACCTAAATAGCAATTATCACAGATACACAAACTGATCAGCTTGAAGTTGGATTAGGATTGTTTATATTAATCTGAGGCCGTTAGGACCCTCTTTTTATTCATGGTTCTACTGTCAATTTGTATAGCCAGTGGCATAGGTTTGGTTTCACAAGGGTGGCAGGACACAATAAGGTCCAGGGTGGGATGAATTTATATCTAGCAGATAGCATATGCTGACATTGGTTACTGTGCTTTTCATAATGTTATATAACCCAAAAAAATCCAAATGTGAAGTGTCAACAAAATTGTTTGTTTTTTTTCCCCGATACAGGAACACTGCCTTTGGTGTTGAATTCCAGGATGCCTTTAGGAGAGTATTAACTGTAAATTAAAACATTTTAAAAATATTTTAACCCAAAAAGATACAAGCAGTACTGTCGTTTTCCTCTGGCTGGGGCAGCCTGAGAAGTGAAACCTCAGGGCCATGAAAGTCTGCAAATCACTATGAGTGAATAGTGATAGTAAAAGACGAGTATATTGAATGTTGGAGCCTAGACGATATTAATGCCACTGTTTCCTGTTAAATTATGCCATTTGACATTTAATTGCACAAATCAAAACTAAAAATGCTGGGGGTGGGGTGGGGGGGGGTGGGGGGGGGTTAGAAGTGGAAAATATGCAGTTGTGCACAGTTGACAGATGCAACAGTGATTCTGGGTTCATATGGAATTGTGTTTAGAGATGGTAACTGACTGAAACTGTATGCTTGGCTTACAATGGCAAATCACAGCAGAGTATTTTGCCTGCACGCGCCTTACTCCTATCAAATTACTGTTTCTAGGCAGATTTATTTTCACATAGCCACTCTTTCTGATCCCTCTCCTGTCTGTCTTTTCACCATATAAGCAGTTTGACTCTTTCCTTTTTCTTCTATTCTCCCAATAAAACCTGGGGTCCAACTTTCCATCCCACCCTTCTCTTTCTCTCCGACCATCTCTCCATTCATCTTTCTTTTATCTCTTCTCAAATCAAGGTCTCCGGTGGGAGCAGAGAGGTGACAGGCGTGTGTCTGCTTGGCCCTGCTGTCTGCTTTTCTAATGAGTCTGAAACACAGGGGGTCAGCCTATTATGGAGATGAGATGATCCAGGCAGGCCAAAAGGTGATGGACCTCGCTAATAGGAGCCCTCTGCGTTCCTCCACCCGTCCCTCCAACCTCTCCTTTCCTCTTTTCTCCTCTCCTCTCCTAACACCTTTCTTCAGTGTATAAGTCTCGTCTTATCCTGCAAGGTCTAATGAAGGGGCTCATATGCTAAACAGGAGCTGTGGCGTCCTGCTCATCCTTCTCTTCCCCATCATCCTTCTTTCCTTTTCCCTTTATCTTTTCATCATGGAGGTTGTTTGAAGTTTCACTCCTTCATCGGTCGGTCAGGTCAATCATTTCTCTCGGCCCAGGGCCACCTCTGTTTGTCTGCTCAGCCTCAGTGGGGTCTCTTTGTAGCCGGCCCGGTGCTGGAGCCTACTACTGCTTCCTCCAGGAGGGAAGTGTGTGTGTCTGCATGTATGTATTTGTGTGTACTGTTTCTTCAGCCTCTCTTCAATCACATGCAGCCCTCCCTTCGCCTTCTTTGTGGCCGGGCCTCAGTCAGCCAGGTTGGCTTTGAAATGCAGCCATAGCTCAGCTACACAGGGACGTCAGAAGACAGAGGCACAGTGTTTTCTTGACTTTTAAAGATTTGTTTGAAGCAGGAGGTCGCACACACCTCACATACTGTACAGATGAGCACTCTTTTTATCAGTCGTAAATTACCTGATACACATTCACCCCTCCTGTCTCCTCTCCCTCTCCATAGTTTTTTTTATTTTACAATGCAATCTAGTTTATTTCTCAGGGGGGCAAGATGGTGAATTAACCTCGGGTAAATACGTAACTGTGACTGTTTAATATTGAGTCGTAGCCACGATGAATCCATGGGGGTGTGTTCAATAGCCCCAGTGCAATGTGAAGCAGCGGGGTCACCCTCATTGGGTAGCGGCTCATTAAAAAGTTTTTTTTTTAAAGGCTCAGCAACCTGCCTCGTTAGCGCTTTCTTCAACATTTGATCTTCCAAGGTCCCTTGGATTTATTCTGTTTCACTGTTTGCCAGTCAAAAGCTCGCCAGGTGCTTTTGGTTGCTGGGTCAAATGGAATGATTAAACAGGAAAGATTCATTGGTCAGATCAGGTGATATGCAGATTAGAGCTGTCATGCTGTGCCAATGCCTGGCAAAGAGAAAGCTCCTACACCACATGCCGGGAATATTCTGAGATCGTTGTTGCTAGGGGAAATTTGAGGACTAGGGGGACTTTGAGCTGTAAGAAATACACCTGTATCTCTTTCAGCAGGCTTTGTGCATCACTTACTTGCCAATTTTTTTGAAGATTTGGTATTCCTGAACATTCTTTTCCAAAAAAAAAAAAAAAACATGCTCACTAAAGCTGCATATGTATCAGTATTTAATATTAAATATTAATAATTAATAACAATGACACAACAGATGTTAGCACTTCTGGGGACATTCAAGTGTCAAATCAAATCACACACAACTTGGCTAGTTCAAATATTTGAGACAATTTATTGAAATGTTATTAATAAAATGCTCCAGGCTCCTGTAATTATCTGATTGCCAGTGCCTGAGGTTCCTGCCTATGAGGGATATTTAGTGTCATAGCTGAACTCACAGTGAGAGGTGGTCCTGATGATTAGCCCCTGTTAGCGTCAGGTCTCATCCACTTCTCTGTGTTATCCCTTAGCATTAGTCTAATGGCCCAGGAAACACAGATAATGACTCTCAGCACAGATTAGCATCTGCCACTGCTGCTGCTGCTGCTGCTAGACAATGTACACACACACATATTGTACATGTGGACAGAGACTATGCATTAGCACATAATCACACATACACACAAGAGAGACACAAATTTACAAATGGAGGCTGTAGAGCAAATTATATGCATGGTTTAGCAAAGAATGAGATAAAAAACACTGTTTCTCTCCTTTCTTTGGAAGCATGTCTCTCTTTCGCTTCAGTTTTTTTCACGTCTCTTGAACTTACGCACACCCATCAACACTAAATCACCCCTTCATCTCAAGTAAAAGTACATTTCCAAGGGTTTTAACTGGTAGATGAAAGGAAAAGCTTATATTCAGGGTATAACCATTTTGATTTTAAGTAAAACTCACTTCATCACTGGAATACTATACACAACTTCCTCGAAATTGATGGCCACTGGCAGCACTGCTGCTGCTGTGAATGAGAGCAGTGAGCTGCTATGCACTAGCAGAAAACCAACAAATGTAGTGTGTGGTTGGTTGTGCTTAGGGGAGGCCCAAGGCTTCGTCTGTGAAGTGTTTTCTTAAGATGGAGCCATGTGTGGGTTGCAATGCAAATGAGCATGTGTGTTTTGAAATGCTTCTCTGCCACTGTATATGCATTCATGCTTACAGCCGTATGGGTGAATGTAATGTGTGTATCTGCCTTGTGCATGTATGCATGAATGCAGGTCTTTGTGTGCAATCCCTCCTGCAGGGCAGTGAAGTAGGCTGGAGGGAGGGGGCTTTTTCTGTGCCCTCTGAAGTCTAGCCGTCTATAAAGAGACCTCTTCACATGAGGCAGGCTGGTGATAGATGGTCGCTTATGCTGCAGCTGACATCCAATCTGGCATCAGCGATTATAAAGCCCTCACTTCTTGATGTGTCCCTCTGTAGCCATCGGACCCCCTCTGCTCAAACACAGAAATCCCATTTTGTGTCACAGGGCAGTGAAACGAGGTTGTGTCTGGGTGAATGTGTGTGTGTTTTGGCGTGTCTGGAGTTGTTTGATTGGAGTGTGTCTGCATGTGTGAGAGTGGACAACCACAGGGTGATTGCATATGTGCCTTTCCAGTGTTTTTTTAATGGTTTGTGTAACTTTTCTCTGATCCAGTCTGAACTATAAATGATAATGAATGTGAAGCAGGTAACCTCCACCTCTTCTTGTCTGTTTCCACAACAATATATCTGCTGATTTGGCAGGTGGTTTCTCTTCGTTTCTGTTTCTAAACTGAGCAGTCTAACCACTTGTTAGGCTATATTCTCTCCATCTCTTATTCTTTCCCTTTACTTTTATCCCTTTTCTGTAACGTGTATACCTCAATCTCTTCATTTGTTTTGTCTCTTCAGTTATTTCTACTATCCTGAGCTGTCCTGTAGCTTCTTGATCATTAACTTTCCCTCTGTGTGTCAGAGCCTGCCGCTGTGATCAAGACATGGTCAAGATACATGCTCACACTGGGTTGGCATTCACTGGGGAACTGTAAGCCCAGCATGGAGACTCCTTTGAGGCGACTACAGAGAAATACATACTGGCTGTTTGATTAGACAGTGCCACAGGGTGCAGTGTGTCCTTTTGTGTTTGCAATGGTGCTTTTGTATGCGCAAATCAGAACCTGTATCCTCTGTGTTTTTGTGTTAGGCCCTTGCAACACCAATCTCCCTTGATCCTGGGGGAGCGTGGTACACCTTTAATAAGTCTCTACTCACATAGAACAAATAGCTCCAGCATGAACCATTTTATGTACTTGAACACCAGTTGAAACCCCCACAGCAAGGCTCTGCGCCTTCTCGGACCAGTCATGTATGACTTTGTGTGTGTGTGTTCGTGTGTGCAGCACAAGTAGTAGCAGTTCCAGTAGTTCACGTCCTCTACTGATCTTTATCTTTCATACCTGCAACTCCGCTCTAATCAACCTCATTTCCAGCCACCGGAATTTGGGAATAAGATGGATATTAGAGATTCCACAAAGGGCTGTATGGCTACTGAACACAGTCACTTTTATTTGACTAACTGCATCATTCTTGATGGACAATGTGGAAAAAGTAAATTAGTAATATCCTTTATGTAATAAAGGATTCACAAAAAATGTATGCGCTCTGTCTACTAGTGGTCGGCCAATATGGGTTTTTCAATGGCTAATGCTGATATTTATAGAGCAGGGCAGTATATATAATTCCATTATTCCATGCAGAGTACAATCTAATATACATGGTTATCTCAACCAGTAACATCTTGTTTTAGAGGGAATTTGTATTGATTGATGAAATAGAAAAATACGTTATGCTTTGGATTTCAGAATGTGACTGGTGTTTAAGGGAGAATGGGGTACAGTTTGTCAGAAGTGACTTTATTCAACTGCCTTATTCTATATAGTATAATAATATATACTTAATGCTAGCCAGAAATGGTTTCAGATTAGATTTGCTGGGAGAAACATTTAGAAAAGACGATGTTGACTCAGGAAATTTAAGGCTCTAAACTAACTTTTTGAACCCCCTTTCCAAATCTCAGAAGGGGGGCACGCTATCATTGTTCCACAGTAGCCACACTGACAAGGCTGCCTGCAGGCGTGTCACCAATCATTTTTTGTTAATTGGCCTCGTGAGTGCAGGTATCAGCCTGATGAATCGGTCGACTGATAGTCTATTACTACTGTCTACTCCTTAACATTTATTTCTAACAGGCCAGTCGGAGTTGTGTGTTTTTGGTGGTTCCAAATATGTTTGCACAACCTTTAATTCTGTTGTATTGATGTTTATTATCCCACTGATATATTAGCCAAGTCAACATAGTTTTATAGCCTATTCAACATCTTATATCATTATACCATAGATCCACATAAGGGAAATCTGTTCCAAAAATGGGAGCATCAGGAAGATAAGAGATGTTGTATAGAGTAAACAGACAAAGTACACAACAATAGTACAATTACACAATGGTGAAAAAGATTGACAATTCTAGGTAAATAGGAAGACATAAGAAGACATCAAGCAACTTCCTGAGCCACACAACCTTTTGTTCTGCCACCTGGACCTGGAAAGAGGGCCAATTAGAAATACACAAAAGTGGCTTAATTCAAGAATAACATTCACACAGAGGAAAATGTGACAGAGTCTCCTGCTGGACGAAGATCTGAATCACAGATGTATGAAATTAAGTGTATGTATGAAATTAAGTGTGTTCTTGTTGTTGTCATGTTTTGTGTGTATATCTGTAGGACCTATTCTGTATTCTATGTGCCTCTATGAATGTCTGATTCTGCCTGTTTCTGAATTCGCGAGCTCCTGGTATCCCTCTATTTCAGACTTGTCAAATCTGATTTTCCTCTCTGGGGCTCTGGTTAAAGCATACCTGAAACAGACGTATGCATGCTGCATAAAACTCTACAAGGTACAAAATATGTCCTGCCACAAAGCTGAACATGAGTGCTAATGGAAGGACTACATGTTATTTCAATAGAAGCATAAAAATGGCTTTTAAAATACCACACCCCCACTTTCTCCATTTAAGAACCCTCGCTTTCTCTGCTTTCCTACTTCATGTGGTATTTTGAGATTCACCTCAGAGGAAAATGCCAAGAAGACAAAAAAGTCAAAGCCAGGATATTGTATGCTTAAGCAGCTGGCGATAATGATGCTGCATTGAGTCACTAATGGATTTTCAAAATAGCTTTTGTCTGCCAAGACACAGCTTGACCCCTTTTTCGTTGTGTTTTTTATTATCAGAAGAAGGAAACAGCCAAAGTGCGTGGTGCATTTCCAGGTATGACTACACTAGCTCTGTCATTAGGATGATTACACCAGGAATTGAAAGGAAAAAAAGTCAGATTTTTAAATTAAACCTGAGAATACTTAAAAATTAGATTTTGAGATTGAAGTCTCTTCAGAACAGTGACACCTGTTCAGAAAGGGGGCTCTCTATTTTACTTCATTAATTAATTTTCAGTTGCAAAGGACTTACCTGTGGAGAAAAAAAGCTTGGCACTCCCCTATCACCTATTCTTCTCAGAGTCATAACTCATTCATGTCTGAACACACAAACATGATACACACATTTCTAGAAACTGCGCGACAAACATTTAAAGAGGTCATTTTTTTCTTTTTCACTTTACTTTATTGTTTTATATACAGTAACTTTTTGTGCATGTAATAGATTTGCAAAGTGAAAAAGCTCACAGCCCACCCCAAAGGAATTTACCATCTCCCACAGAAAACATTGCTCCTGAACTGCCTGAAAATGGCTCGATTGCAGTCAAGCCTTTACTTCCGTAACCTATCTACGTCACTTTGTATCATGCGTCATAATGCTTGCCTGGCTAGTGTGGCACGTCCTCGAAAAAACTCATGGAGAAATGCACTGAGCTGCACCGCACACAGTGGCAAAGCCTACCGCCCACTGCCTCCCCTCAGACTGTAACATAAGACGGTGGCAGGTGAAAGTGCGACGCGTTTTCTGTCATCTGTTCTCCAACACCGCACACACAAATGCCATAATGAAAATGAACAGCACACTAAACCAAGAGGAGGAAACTAAAAAATAAAATGAAGACCCTCTGTTAGCTAACTTTCTGCAATAACTATGCTAGCTAACTACACCTGGCTAACTACAACTAAGTTAACTTAGCTAACTAAACTAGAAAGACAAACCAACAATCAGACACAGAGAGACACACCTACTGTAAGTTCTAAGGAAATGACATGATAAATTGGTTAGCTAGCTCACAACGATGTTTATCTGTTTGATGCTCTGACTTAACGAGGCGTGACGGTGTGACAGTTTTTTAACGAGGCATGACAGTGCGCCTGCGCAAGCTTGGAGAACGACATATGACTTATGAAATTACTATAGTCATACATCACCACACAGTTTAAATAACTAAGTAACTTTTGAAACTTTGAGCACAAAATTAAGCTATTTATCAAAAAATATTTGTAAACTATGTGGGTAATCAACATTGTAAGGAAATGACTCAGAAAAATATGAAATATCATAGAAATGTCAAAATACACTGGAGGGGGGCTTTAACTAGGAACTGCGTATGTGCAACTCCCGACAAAGATCATGTAGATGCAAAATGTATCAATCCATAGCTAAAACGTTCAACACACAGGGTGAAAAGAGGAGCTGCAGCAATGTACAGTATGACAAAAATATGGTATTTTTTGATAATTAAACCTGTTCTGGTACAACCCCTAAATAAAATTTTGAACCTGAAAATGAGCATAATACAACCTCTTTAAATGAAATTGTAAAAAAAGAAAAGAAAAAGAAAATGTGCAAGTGCAAGTTGTTGGAGCCTTATTAAATACACACATGCACACAAGCCTATGCACAGACACATACTCTCTCTTACACACACACATATACAAAGGGTTCATCCTGTCCTGATGTTTGTGAAGGGTTCAGGACAATAGCACTGATTAATAAAATTGGATGCTGACAGTGAAGAGCTCACAAGGATCCCACATCCTTGACTAAATGCATTCTCTTCCTCTATCACTTATCACTCTTTCACTGTCTCAAGAGCTGTGTTTACCCTCCTTCTTTACATGCCAGTTGGAAGACAAGAATACTATAAATGAGGACAAATGGGTAGTTGGCAAGTGACTGGTAATGTCTTTTGATGAACTAAACACGTGTTTGTGTGAACGGTGTTCTGAACCCCCTTTTCAATGTGTTGTTCTGAATAAACCGTACATGTAGAAAAAATGAAAACTTAAGTGAATAAAGTTACTGTAATTCTGTTCCCACTAAAGCGGGAACTTTTATCTAACAACACCTTTCTAAAAGCCATTTTCAATTCATCTTGATCTTTCTGAAGTGCAATAACTAGTTAACCACATAAACCCAAACAATTGTCAATACAGTATTTTCTAAAACAAGACTCATTGCACTATTTTGTCAGTGTGCTGTCACATGATAATTACTGAAAGACAGACATGTGAGTTTGGTATTTATTGTCAGATGGCCTGTTGTTTTTGTCCCCTGTGGATGATTCCTGCCTTCTTTGATTAAAGCTTCAGTTATAATTAGTGTCACAAGTGCTGCAAACACTGTGTGTTTATGTGAGTAATCAGAGGAAACAGTTTTATTCAACCACTGCAGGATTCAGTAAAGAACATAATGCACATGGGAGCCATGTTTTGTTTTCACTAATGAAAATCATTCCATTTAAAACTGATGATCATCTTGTGTGTGTATTCACCGTACAGTTCTGCAAATGAAGTTTTGATTATTTTGAAACTTGCAAAAAAATTGTGAAATCTGATTTAGTTTTTTTGTGTTCTAATAATACAGATTTTTAAAAAAGTATGTGCTGAACAAACACTATAGTTCATCAGCATCTCTAAATGTTTTCCATTCACTTTCTGTCACTGGAGGAAAGAGGTCTTCTTGCAGCAGAAAATACAAACAACTTTTGGTGACACAAAATCCACCTGAAAAACAATTAAAACAGATTATCAATTTTTTTTTTTAAATGCATTAAAAAAGTCATAATTCTATGGTATAGTCATATGATACTATGATACAAACACATTTTCAGGGACTGTTACATTGAGTGGGATAAGAGGGAGAATTAAGCTCCTTTTTATAACATGTTAAACCCTTTTGTTAAAGGGACTATGAAATTAAACAAATTTTCGTTGCCTTATTCATTGACAAATGGGCTCAAAACTCACTTTTTAAGCACACAGCTGTTTTCTCCATTGCTTGCATCAGCCACTATTCTGCTTTTGATGTGGGGACTCTCTCGTACTACAGCGACAACACGGCAGCTAACAACATACAGTCCACTAATACCATAAAACAAACAGCTCGCAGCAAAACACAGGCTCCACGTAAGGATACAAAACAACAACAAAGGTTTATGTGCTGAAGCCCATCAGACCAAACAGGTTCAGATGATGTCGAGTAAGAACAAAGTGAGCATTTGTAAAGCTGGAGAAACACAGAGAAAGTCACGTTAGCTCGCCGGCTAACACCGACCAGTTGCTAATGTTATTCAGTGCAAAATTGTATCGCTTTCCACATTACTTCACCAACTAATGCAACCCATGTTACTATCCTGTGTACCACTGTTGATTTAGCCTGCAAGAAAGGATGTAACGGTAAAAAGCAAATGTGGAGCGATTTGTTTACTAAAGTTAGCAAATAGTGATGCAGCCGGCTAACGCTACAGTAGCTCGGACCTGCTGCTGTTTGCTTCGTAACGTTCAGTTTAGGTTTATTGTGGTTTTACCAATACTCAGGTACACAGCTTCTCCACCTCTTTGTCACTGTAACTAACGTGACCCACATACAATACTGCCACTTCACAGCGACAACAACCCAGAGGAAGAGCCACGCACTAACACTACAGTAAAGTTACTTACTGCAGTCGTATTATTATACAGTGTGACACAATCTCGTTATAATATTCAGTCCAGCTCACTACCCGTTACGTTATCATCCAATACATTTAGCTGTGCTGACATTGCTGAGCCTCCGGTGAAAGATATACAGATAGTAAAGATAATTACTGAAAGTAGCAGGCGATCTAACAATGTAGCACGTCAGTTAAACGCAGTAAATGTACCGTGATCATGTAACGAGCATGGATTAGTTCAACCTGCAGCTGATAAAACTATTACAGTAACGTTGCAGTAGGGGTTTACCTGAGTTTCCAGTATATTGTGTGAAGCTGTCTCCCTGACCATCTTTAGCCGCTGTCACTCTGCCTTTTTTCCAGAAGGATTGTGTCGATATGCAGCTGGCTGCGCTGAATGAAGTAACGTTACAGAGCCGGTATTGATCTGCCTCTGAGACAGGAATGATGAAATAACAGAGCCTGAACATGTCTGAGTGAAAAGCCACAGCCTGCATGCTGGTGTTCCTGCATTTATTGCAGGATTTCTGTATGAAAGTGGTTGTGTTTCAGATTATGCTCGATCACGAGTTCAAGCGAGCACGCGTACAAGCACACGCCTGGTAGCAATCTTGAAACCACCGCTAGTGGCCGCTGGAAACTCCATAATGCCCCTTTAAGACTTTAAAATAATTTGCAGTATACACCCTAATGAAATGTAGAAACGTTACAGTGACTGTGCAGAATGTAAGCAGCTTCTTTTGTCACTTCTTTTGTCTTTCAATATTTATCCATTGTATGATGCTCCAACAGACCATGGTTCACTGAAAAACAGCTTCACATTCCAGTGAAGTATCAGTCCTGTGATTGTTACAATGATCACGAAAGCCGCCCAATTATCACGCCACCTCAGTTGTTTTGACAATAACACCTTCACACACAAACAGACAGACAGACAGCGATGCCCCATGTCGTCACTCTCTCATGAGATCATGCACTGATTTTCAGGCCATCACAGTTGGGATAAAAGGACACGCGGCCGCAGGAAGGGAGTCTCCCTAATGTGCTCTCCCCACAGCGGGGTGCACCGTCTTCCTGCACGCCTCCCCTACCTGCCCCCCATTCCCCAGCTCCTTTCCCCCTTAGGCCCGGCTAGATACAAACACTAATTGGATTAACCATGACAGTAATGTGCTACTGGTTCTGGGTAGTACAAACACACACTAATAAATTACGCAGGAGAGAATGAGGGCTTTCGCTATCATTTACGAGATTTAAGATGATTATGAGTGGCAGAATTAAGTAAGTGTGAGAGCCCCTTGACGAGAGGAAGAGAAGCTTTCTGACCTTGGAGCTGTGGACCGGCACCATGCCTGGACAGTCAGACACAGTAATTAGCTTGCAGAGTAAGTTGCCTAGCATGCCAGCAGACAGGCTAATAATAGTGTCATTGCTATTAATAATGAGAGTGATAACGGTGCTCATAATTATGACAGTCATAATCATAATGATGTAAATCATGTTCCAACTTAGCACTTTAATCGGTGTGTGTGTGTGTGTGTGAGGAATAACATAAAGATGATAGATTAATTTGAGGGTGTGTTTATGATTTAATGTCATTAGAGCCCTGTGTGTGTCCACTGGATTATCATTTATGTAACTCTGTGTTGTTGTGGGAGTGTTATCTGTTTTGGCAATGTCTGGCTATCTATCTAGCCTGCTGCTCGCTGTTACACATACTTTATTCATATAGAAACTAGGCCCTTCCCTCTGTTGCTCTTCTTTAATTTAAACTCTATCTTTTGCACATGCATAACCACAAAAACCCAAGCCCAATCTGGTTATTAGAAGGACAAAAATGAAGGGGTAAAAAAGAGCACATACACACGTACATGGAAATCATATGACGGCTTCACATGTCTACAGCAGTCACTCACTGAGCCCTCATCAAGTCGCTCATTCTTTTCATCAGGCATCAGTAAACCTCTCCAGTCCTTCCACTGAGGTTAGAGAACATGCTGTTCCTGACTTCACCACGTTATTTTGTTCACATCCAGCAAATTTTGTACTGGTACCAGCCGACCTTTTCCCATTGCCTCTCCTCCTTGCTTCTCCTTGACCTTTTGCTGGTCGCCGTGTCTGCTTTGTCCTTTTGTTTCGCCCCGAGGTAATATCTCACATTCGGTCCGGGTGATTTATTTACTGCCTTTCTTACACGCTTTCTTTCCACATGTTCCACACACACACACACACACACACACACACACACACACACACACACACAGACATACCCATACAAGTGCATTTTGCTTCTTTCTATCAGTCAGTCTTTCTTTCATTGCCTTTGTCTGAAAAGCACATAAACACACACACACACACACACACACACATTTTTGTGTGAATAGAACAAACTTCTGTGTGGTCAGTTGTAGAAATGTTAGTTTCTCTTGAATAAATTCAGAGAAAAGCATGGGTTCATTACTGATGACAGAATTATTTTGTTAAATTAAAGTTCCTCACATTCGTATTTCTCCACTGAATTAGCCATCAAGCAAGTCCAGCTTCCTCTGTGGAGTGCCATAATCCTACAGGACAAAATGTTAGCTGATGGGTATTTTTACAATTGTTAGGATTTTATGTGGAACAACCCACTAAATAAGTGACTCTTCCAATTTCACCTTCCTCAACTCCATTTCCCCTTTTAATCTGGTGACTCACGCTTCTGTTTTGACTGACTGTCAGTCAGCCTAAGTAGCGTATGATTGAGGTTTATTGCAGCAGATTTGGGAACCACTGTTCGTATTTGCCGGAGGCTCTTTCTCTGCTGTCTGTGTTGAGCTGAATTCATTACCAGGCACAGGCCTGGTAAATTCTGCTGTAGGTGGCAGCATCTCTCATACAGTAGCTACTGCTTTGCCAATGCTGATGTTTGCCTCAGGGGCATGGTTCAATTCAAGACTTTCTTTACTTTGATTTGTGAGAGCAGATTTGCTCTGCTGTTGACCTAGACCTACTTTGCTCACTATAACATTAAACATCAATCCTCCATCAAGGGACTGCACAAATACTAGTACATAGGAACAGTACAAAACTTTCATTTATTGAATAACTGGCTGCCAAAACTAATCCTTAAATCTCCTGATCATATTTAAGAAAATAAAGTCTCTAAGGTTAGGAGTAACTGTAATGGAAGTGCACATTGAAAATGTTCGCCTTGGGTTAAATGAGGCTTTTAAAAATTTGTGATTATGGAACTAAAATTCTAAAATCTGAAGAACTTGAAACTACTTTTCATTCACTTACTCACAAAGGAAAAAAGAAAACACTGAGAAATTTGTTCAAGCATTCAGATAATCGTCTCAGTCAGGCTGTGTGACCAAGCACAATGTCTGCATTATCTGTACTACAATACCCATAAGCCCTAGGGTTTACACTGTCAGCCAACCAATTAACTCCAAATGCTCCTGTCAGCCAATTATCCTGAAATAATGATACTTTGGAATCCCCCAACCACCAGCACACACACACACACACACACACACATACACACAAAGATGCCACCTTACTTCATCAGCATGCCAGCTACTCATGCTACTTATTTGTGTGTATGCGTATATATGTGTGTGAATGTGTGTGTGTGTGTGCGCACGCATGAGCGTGTGTGATGATGATGAAATTGCCATCTGCCACCGGCAGGCGTGTGTGAATCCCAAATGAAGACGAGTGGCTGGCTTCAAACAGCAGCAGCCTGTAAATTGTAAATGAATGGGGAGCATTTCTGCCTCCGGGCAACCCAACCTATACCTACCTACACAGCACCAGCGCCTCGCACTCCCTCAGATAAAGAAACACTGGTCAATTACTCCCTTTTCTTCAATTTAATCCTCTCTCGTCCCTTTTCTCCTTCGGTTCCATTAGATCTTTCCCCCTCTCTTTTTGAAGATGATACCATCAGAAGTGGGTCAACAGAGAGCAATGTCAGCTGTTTGCAGATATTTGTAGTGTGAGAGTGGGATGTGCAGCGTGTGTGTGTGTGACCGACTGAGACAGAGCAATTCACATTGTGTTTGATGTGAGTAAGCCCAGCAATGTGTTCATTAAGGTACTCTCAGGGTCTTATGATCAAATGATATGATGATGACAGTCCAGCCCTAATAGTTGATGGCAATTTAAGCTTTTACTGACAATTTGTGTCTATTAGAGACACTCCATAAAACTGAAGACATGCAACTGAAGTCAAACTGAAAATTTTTTCCCCATTACAAATGAAACCTTTGATTTCAATATAATTGTTCCCTTATGGATAGATTTGTTATTACAAAAATATATTTGTAATTGCTGCTAATTGGAATCCATTTATGAGAGCCTAAAGTTGCAGATGTAATCACTTCTGCTGAACAATGAACACCGGGTAGTATTCTTCTCTTTAAAAATGAACTCCGAGTTGGGTTTTGAATCTTTTCATTTTTCCCTCAGGTCGCCCCCAGAAACATTGCCACTACCAGCATCGGTGGATGTCAATATAATTTTTACAGCGGACATTTTGACTTGTTGTAGGAGGAAAGACACAGGTGAAAGAAATGGCTCAGTAAGGCTCCCAGTAAGCCATGCCAGTGAGCCTGTATGCATAATACCAGGACCCTGGAACTGGCTCACCTAAATGGAATGCAGTGAGTTATCAATTACACCTTCCTGCTATGACAAGCCTAAAAGTCTGCTGTGGAAAAGGTCTATTAGGGATGTGAGCCAAAAAATCCATATAGGATGGTTTTTAAGAAAAGAGAAAACTGATTAAAACGCAAAACATAACTTAATACACTTAACACTTAATCTTTAATGCATCAAAGTGAAGCGTTGAAGGGTTTGTGTGAGACTGTACAGTGACAGTATGATAGCAAAGGGGTGGTGATGACTCAATGGATAAGACACATGAATTTGGTGTAGGAGATCCGGGTTCAATCCCCCACTGTGACCCATCCACCATTGTGTCCCTGAGCAAGACACTTAACCCCTAGTTGCTCCAGAAGCGTGTGACCTCTGACATGTATAGTTGTAAGTCGATTTGGATAAAAGCGTCAGCTAAATGAATAAATGTAAATGTAATGCAAAGGTTGGGTGTCCCCCTTATAATTGTCAATCAGAGTCAGCCTGACTGTACGCCCCATTATAACTGTCAAAACTGCTTGTGTGCACATCTGCATTCATGCATGTGCATACAATGTGCTTATGTATGTATCATAACACTGCTATGGGAGTGCCTGTGTGTACAGTTTATGTACATTGTCACATCAGGCTGCATATGCGTCCTGTCCATCCTGTTTATGTGTGTAAGGTGCGAGTGTGCACTTTGCCCCTGCACATGCATTGGTGTAGACAAGCCCCACATGAGACCTCTCAGACACAAAGGGGGTAATATATGTATAGAAGAGCCTCTGTGTCCCAGTCTTATGGAAATACAGTCTAGCTCACTGTCTTCCGTGCTCCCTGGTAATGCCTGCTGCTAAACCCCAAATGGACCATTATGTGTCTGCAGAGTGGGGAGGGTCAAGAGATCTCCGATGGAAATTGGAATGGGGGTAGGGACACATTAATTCAACTTAGGTCTAGTGGCACACGCTCAAATAGGATATGCTTGTTCCGTGAAGCGCACACAAACACATGCATACACCTAGGAGCTGAATACATACAAATAGGGTAGACAAATATGCACCACGCAGGATATGCATGCAGGATTAACTGCACTGGATTCAACTGTATACACACAGACAGGCACACACTCAGACTTATACACACTTTATCTTGGACTCCAAAGCCCATGATGGCCCTAACTCGGTCCCATAATCTACACTGGCCACATGCTTAGGAGATCAATGCTGTGATTATACCGGAATGACTCTAGCTCTGTCTAGCGTTCTCCCCCTCGCTCTGCTCTCCTCTGCTCTTCTCTTTTCTCCTCCCCTTCTCTCCCATGTGACCTTATCTCCCAGGCTTTATCAAATTGCCAGTTAGTGGTAGAGGCTGGTGCAGAAGTTGTGGATGGGAGATAGCCTGGGAGAGGGAGAGAGAGAAGGAGAGTGACAGAAAAGAAAGGGAGAAATAATGAACACAACCGTGCAGCTCGGCTCTGCCTCAGAAAGGGAAAGGTGTTATAATAGATGTGGACAGACGGTCTCTGTCAGCAGCCAGCGCTCAATTCAGCCTCTCATCTCCTGCATTAACACCCTGGTGCCACTCCACCCCACCCCCCCACCCCCCTCGACAGTCCTCTGTAACCTCTTGCTATATTTTCCCGTCAACCTCTCTCCCGGTCTCTCTCTATCCTTGTCTCTGTCTTTGTCTGTCTCTTCCCTGCTGAAGTCTGACACCACACCTCTTTCTATTTGGTTTTCTTCCCACCCATTCTTCACTCCCTCGTCCTCTTTTTCTCTCTTCGCTTCTTCCTCTTCCCCTGCTCTTGCTCTCTGCAGCAGTCTCTCACTACATACATACACAGATCTACATATCTTCAGCGGTAATTGACATTTTCCATTTGCCAGCCTCTTTTCCTATCGGCTGCCAGCCAGCGTCACCAAGGCAACTACGACAGGCCCCTGCGCTTGGTGAGGGAGAGAAATTGGGAAGGAGGGTGCGGGGGTGTTAGGTCTGCCACTGAGACACACACACACACACACTCACCACTTCTTTGACCTGGCAAGACCTACAGCAGCCCACTTAGGGAATAGTTAATAAGCAAAAAATGATCATGAAGGTGGTGTTCAATAAGGACATTTAAGCTGATTTAAGGACTTAATGAGCATTTTATGATCCCCCAGGGCAGAAAGGTTTGTCGAGAATGGTCATGTGCTCTATGCACACACATATAATCCTTCAATATGTTGTGTCCATATGGATTATAATATGGAGCTATTAAATTAGATTATATTAATTATAATAGGCATTTCATGTCTTTGTTACATAAGAGCAGTATAGCTGGTTGATGTATACTACACTACATGTATACTATATGTATGAATGGACAGATGGCATATCATCCTATTAATCTTTGATCTGTCTGTGCCTCTGTTTTTCCATTCTTCTCCATCTCTCTGTCTGTCTTTTTTATCTCCCAGTTATCATGTGAGTGTGTCACTCTCTCTCTCTTACTCCCAAATATGTACAGTATAACTAATGTCCTTTGTGACTTTAATTACCCCAGTGTGTCTGAAAGGCAACTTTGTCAGCCAAATAATCAGGCAATACTTCAGTCTGCTTCCCTCCAGCCACATTCCAGCTTCAGTCGTTATAAACTAGAACATGATACATGGGTATCATTTTAAATACATGTAGATGAACAACTCTCGCTGACCATTTATTTTTTCTGTGGTTATTTTATTCATGAGATCCTGTGTCTGCATTGCATTTTTATAGGCGCCAAATTTTTGTGTGCTGCTGCCAATGGAAATGGCCAACATTGTCATCTGTTGGGGTGAATGCTGGCAAATTAGATCAAATTAAAAAATGAAACTACAGCATGGGTGAAAAAGGAACAAAAATAAAGTCAAAATTTTGCCTTAATTGATGACAAGATTTTCCATTTATGACACTCCAAAATTCCTTAAAACGTTTCTTTTCCTGGTGATCTGTCAGCCATTAATGCCAACCAGTTTTCACGTCACATTGAATATGAAGGTAGAGTGAAGCCAGAAGAAAAGTGTGGGATAAAACGTGCTATTGTACATTTAGGCTACACTGTATGTGTGTGTGTGTGTGTGTGTATGTGCGTGCGTCCGTGCGTGCGTGCGTGCGTGCGTGCGTGTGCAACACAATGTGCTGTCACCTCACAGTGTGTCCTGGGGCCAAGTAATGAGAGAGCACAGTTGAGAGGTCTGTCACTGTTCTGTCGTTCAAGAGTTTCTCTTTTCTTTTACATATTATTTTGTCTCCTCTATGGTTATTTTTGATGTGTGTCGCCACTTTCAAAAAGTATTCATTGAAATAGTTTAATAATCTCGAGTAATATTTTTAATTGTGCACAAGTTTAAGTTTAATCTAGATTAAATGTAGGGTAAGAAACGATTATTCAAATAAATGCTCACATGGTGGTGATGGTGATTGGACATTTAATTTTTAATTAAAAGAAGAAAGCTCTTTACCATGGTATTATGAGAACTTTGTTTACTGTGTTTCAATATGGCACCCACACATGACAGTTATTCACCCAGCACATATACCAAAAAGCAATTTTCTCTTCCTCGTTTGATTCTGCATTGTTCAACTCACATAGGCATTAGTGTCTTATTCTATGGACCTTCCAGTTTTATATAAATAAATATTAAATCCTCATGGTTTAAAAAAATCATGTGCTGTTTGAGGTGCCCTGTCACCAGTTTAATAGATTCTAATGGTAGCCTAAAGGATTTTTTTGTTGTGGTACCAACGTTGGGTGATAACAGAACATGACTGGCAATCGGGAGCACCAGGAGAATACCCGGTGGCCTGGCAAGGTGATTGGCCTGGAGCCAGTCCAGTGTTAGAAATGCTATTTGAAATTGGTATATCAAAGAGAAAACAACACAGGGCTGCTACAGTCCTTCAGAACTGTAGACTGTCAGCCCCCTGCCTGCTTTTAACCTGATGATCTCTGTCTGTCATCACGCACAATTGGTCGCATGCACATCAACATAATGTTCAGTCAGTGTATGGAGTGGCCAACCAGTGAGGAGAATAAAAAATGGACAGCACAGGAGAAAGAGAAAAGGTTGAGCTGAGAGGGAGCGCATTAAAAGGAGAAAAGCTTGGGAGGAAAGTGCCACTAAATGATGTAAATTTACAGATATCTTCAAAATATTTCAACAACACTCTTACAGTATACATGGTCTGTTGTGAATGGAGTCAATGTGGAAATCGGTCTGTTCAAACTCAACTTTAAACTCCACTGTGGTATGTGTTGCTTCCAGTAAAGCATGCCTTCCAGTCTGAGTCAGACAGCAGCTCTTCCTGATTACTTGCTTTCATGACTTCTCTGCATTACCAAGCTAACTACATACTGCCAGTGACCACAATGGAAGCTCTGGAGTCTTCATTCAGTATCAACAAACCTTACCATACTGTAAAAATTACTGGGATAAAGTGTAGCTAACTTTTAGCAGCGTGTGTGGTCACACGTGTTACTCTCCTTGCTTCCCATATCCATATCCAAAACATCAGCCTGTTCTCAGACTGACCAGTAATGCTGGTAAATTTGACTAGCAGGCTGCTGGTACTGTATACAGCTGATACGGCTCCTTTCGCATTGGCCCCTACGTACTGTGCCGAGGCCAACTGGTCATTTTGTTCAGCAAGTAACTTCATGGCAACACAAGTCAGGGTGGCTGTGGCTTTGAGGTAGAGCAGGTTGTCCGCTAATTGGAAGATGACATATCGAAGTGTCTTTGGGAAAGATAGTGAGTGTGTGTGAATGAGTACGAGGTATTCTTTCTGAGGAGCAGTTGGCATCTTGCATAGCAGCTTCTGCTACATCAGTGTATGAATGTGTGTGTGTGAATGGGGTGAATGTTGACATGTAGGGTAAAGCACTTTAAATGGTCAGAAGACTAGACAGGTGCTATTTAAATACATTACCATTTAAAAGTTTTAGGTTAGTGATAACTCTAAAAAGAAGAGAGGGTTTATTGAAAGCAACATACTTGTATGCATTGGTGTGATGATCTTATCTGGGTTTCCTCACAAGGTCCAAAGACCTGAAGATTAGGTGTACTGGAAGCTGTAAATTGCCTGTAGGTGCAAATTTGCGTGAACATGTTTGTCTAGGCTCAAGCCCTCTGTAACCCTGCATAGGTTAAACTGTTTAAAAAACGAATTGGATGAATAATATTTTTGACTTGAAAACAGTAAGTTTGATGAAAAACATTTTGACATGTGACAGCAGGAAAAGCACAGGTGTAAATAATAAAACAAATGATGGCTGAATTCCATTTGGCTGCTTCAGTGTCATGGTCCTGGTATTGTGCATGCTGGGTCAATGTCACACTGCCATGGCTAGAACAAAACAAAGCCATCATTGATGTTATTAGTAACATCTTTGCTTTTCTTATTATTGTGTACTATCTGTTGCACTTGTGGCGCCCTATGGGGTCATGTGTGGGCATGGAAAGAGATGATATGGATCTCTACCCCTTGCAGGTGAAGAGCTGAGACTGATTGTAGTAACTCTGGGCACCTGGGCTAATTGCCCTATAGAGTATTTGTAACACCTTATTCTCATTCTTAGGAGGTCGCTGCTGGGCTGAGGACACTGACCTCCCTGCTAACTTGCTACCCTCTGTTTTCCTTCACAATTTCTGCCTTGTTTTCTGAACATACTGTTTTAGTGGTATTTATTGTTTCTTGCGCATTACAACACCCTTACACACATTTTCCATGCATCCATCATCCTGACTTGACATGACTGAAACCACTGATGTTCATACCCCATACTTTATCACCTTTACTTTGGCACCAGCCTTAATTTGGTTCATTTCGGTTTAAGTAAACTTATTTTGTTAAACTTCTACCATGGTGTGTCTCCCTTTTGTTGTGGCCTTTGGCCTTTGAGCCAGGCCATAACAAATGGTGGCTTGTCCGGGATCCAAAACCATTTGGTAATGTTGAATCTTGCCTACTGTAACACACTATAGCCTATATTTTCATATATACTGTATTTTCTCCTACTGTATGTATATACTTTTTATTACTAAATCGTATAAAATTCATGTACAGTGATTTTTCTAGAAATGATGCACTATTAGACTTGACTTGGATTCTAACTCAAACACGAGGCTTAACATGGACTTTTTTGAATTCAAACATCTCTCACACAGATATAAGTCTAAATTGTCAACCTCTATTTTTGTGAGACGATGCTGCTGCTTTGGGATCTCCTGCGTTTAATGTGCTTGGTTGGAGAGATGGGAGCTGATAGTGGTGTGGGCTGGCAGGATCGAAAAATAAGATAATCAGCAGGACCGGAACCACGTCTTGTAAACCGCAGCGATGGCTAAATTGAGGACTGGTGCGATTTCCATCAGCACTGGGCTTTATGCCGTAACCAGTGGAGATTCTAGCCATGATTAGAAGGTGGTATAAGATATGCCTGCTCTCTTCAATAAAATAAACATGCAAAAGCAATGATATACATGCACACATACACACACATAGTCCTGTTCTTTATCAGACACATTTCATACATACTGTATCCAGTAGGTCTTGTCATTAAAAATGAATATTTGGTTATCATGTAAGGCAATCCCACAAATAGGCTGTTGGCTTGGCAAAGACAAAGCTAAGAATGACTTCCTCCTCTTCCATTCTGTGTAATAAGAGGCTCAATCAGCAGCCATAGCACTGTGTCAGTTTTTACTTGCATCTGCGGGGCACAGAGAAAACGCTCCTTCTGGGCCAATTGCTCTATTTCTCTCTTTGTCTCTCTTTTCACACACACACACACACACACACACACACCCTTTCTCATCTCTCCTGTTCCTCCTCTCTGAGGCTTAGTCTTTCTCCCTTAATGAGCAACTAAAGTATTTCAATTAAAGTGTCACCTGTCAGTCAGACAGCTCCAGGTGATGTTTTGTAATGTTGAGCCAACATCACTGATCCCTAAACCAAACTGCCAGCGGAATTAATTTCAATCATCTCTGCCGTGCGTGGTCGAACCCAGGGACTGAGACAATCCCCCAGCCTCCACAGATATGTACACCTCCTGTACTGTCTTGCCTCCGCCACCACCAACACCCCCTCCCCTCTCCCTCCATCTACCCCTCCTGCATGTCTCCTCACGTTAATTAGCTCCGGATTAAATTAAAAGCTATATGTTGCTGTTAATTGATTTATCTTGAGACAGGGTCTATAATTACAGGTTCTCAATGGAGAGATCTATACTGTGACACTAAAGGCTTCCCTCACTTTATTGTCTGGCTCTGTGTGTGTGTGTGTGTGTGTGTGTGTGTGTGTGTGTGTGTGTGTGTACGTGTGTGTACGTGTGTGTGTGTGTGTACGTGTGTGTATGCATTTATGTGTTGACAGTGTTTGTGTGTGATCACCACCGTAAGCATAATAAGCATTGTTCGAGCCAGTCAGAGGTTAGCGAGCAGGCACCACTCAATGAGCAAGGGAATAAAAGATGATGCAAATAGATGTCGTCTCGCCATAATGAAACACAATTACAGTTTTATTAGAAGACGTAATTGCTTTGTTAGAGCATCTCAATTTGTCCTTGTTGTGCGCCGTTTACTCCTGCCATTATACAATGCACATGCTCATCCGTACTTGACCTGCTATGTAATATGTGACACCCCCCTTCAGTTATTATTCTGCAAGCACGGAGAGTTGTCTTTATTGTCTTTATGGAGAGAAGTGAGCTTTTACTGGTGATAGGTGATTTGCTGTGAAGTACACAATGAGGGAGCCTGAAGGCTCTGGCTGTATCACTGGCAATTGGTATTCTGTGGCGTAACACACACACACGCTCAGACAGACACTTCCCGTAACACACAGGCTTCAGGATGGATACACTCAATTTAAATGCAGATGCACACTGACAAGCATGCAGACCCACACAACTATACACACCTTTTCTCTGTTTCTCTATCCACATTCCTCTCACCTAGTTCCTCTAAATGGGGGAGAAAATGAACCTGCCGGACTTTAGCGTTCCTTTTTTCTCCTATTCTTCCTTCCAGTCCACTGTATGCATTCTAATCAGGGCCAGCGAAGTGCCAAGTGCTGCCTGTCTGTCAGTTGTAACACCACACTCTGGCCGACTGGCTGGCATCAGGCCTGAAGGTGTGAAATGAGCCCACTGGGGGCTATAGTCTGGCTTGAGCACTAGTCAAACAGCTCCGGACATCATGAGAGAGGGAGAGAGATGGGGTGGGGGGCCGAGTGCAGCGAAGCGGAGGCGAAAGAAAGAAACAGACGATATGAAAGATTGTGAGTGAGAGGTGGGAGAACAAAAGAGTGAGGGAGGAAGAAAAAAAAGAAGACAGAGGCCAACTCATCTGGAGAATGAGGGAGAGAAGGGAGAAAGATGGATAGAGAGAAAGGGGGATGAGAGATGGAGAGACATGGCTCATCTGCTTCTGCTTTCTGGCTGTAGAGAGATTGCAGGATTTCCTAGATCAGCCAACTGTGGAAGTGAATTTTTCCCCTGCTTGTCTCCCCTCACTCCCTCTCTTCCTCCACCTCTCACTCCCTCTCCCTCATAATCTTTGTCCCCCCCCCGTTTTTTTCCCTGTCACTGAGCAATGGATTAAATTCCTATTTCTTTTCCAATGCTGTTGTGATATGAGATTATACTTCCTTATCCTCCATCTCTGTGGTACCAGTCTGTCTTCAGTTGTTACTATATTCCCTGTTTTTCTAGTTAAAGCCTTTTTTGAGATCAAAACATAGCACCATTTAAAGGCTCGATAGATGCATCATGGGCTGAATTATATACAGATATGTTGTGCAGTTGTAAAACATGGAAAATCTGTGACCTCTATTCTGTGATTAATAAAATGTAAAAAAAAAAAAAAAAAGGATGGTAATGAGGCTCAGTTGGATGGTCAGTAGAGCGGGTGGTGCACCCATCTGCCTGTCCAGCACTTAGATAGAACTAGATATCTTGACAATTATTGGCCAGATTGATATGACGTTTGATTATGGAAGGAAAAGCATTTTGTTTATATGCAGTTTTTCACAACTTGATTCTTTGGCAAATACAGCAACATATTTTTGACTATGTAAAATTTTAGCTAGTTTGGTGTTTAGAGACATGTCTTAATATGTTTTTATTTTTCATTAGAATGACACTTATAAGTGTTACAATAAGACACTGACAATATGACAAGGCACAGCCTTGTTTAGGTGTCAGGCACCCATGACGCTTAAACAAGGCTCACTCCAAAATACTAAGAATGCAATAGCTGAATAGTATACATTTCATCAAATGTTATTCCTGAAAAGGTGAAGAGAGTCTGGCATACATGCTCCAACTTAAGCTGATATAGTGATAACATTAGCATACAACACTATTGGTTCTACACAAGTATGCATTTGAAATATGGATTTTCCATGTGTCAAAACTTCGAGGCGGTAGGTAGATATGTGTTTTCACATCCATATTGAACATTCAGTGTGAAATCCATCAGCTAAGCTCCGTGAGAAGGTGCAGCCTGAGTAAAAAAGAAGTCCCCCCAAAACTCTCCACCTCTCAGAGAGCAAGTACTTCAGACAAGAATGTAGAAGTTGACAGTACTGAGTTGTTAGTAAATTACTGCAAGTTATACTGTACCCCTGGGGAAAGTAGTTTTCTGCTTTTCCTCCCGGCTCAGCACTAAGGGATGTAAGGTCACTGCCTTTAACCTTAACCCTTGGCAGGAGCATTGTTAATAATAATAAGCATGTTTGGAAACCAGAGTACCCAGAGGACACTTACATGACCATGAGAGAGTATGCAAACTTCAAAAGGAAAGCCCCCGTTCACATTTGATCCTAGGACCTTCTTGCTTTGAGGTGACAGTGCTGAACCACTGTGCTGCCTCTCACCAACATGTCACCCAGTAGCCCGGTAGGCCAGTATACATTAGTAAAAACATAAAACTCATTGTTTTCCATTGCTTTAAATTGCATGAAAAATGTTTATCTGTACTCACTGTAAAAAATGTGATGGTAAGACCCCCAAGGGCCTGCTGTGTAAAGCTGTAAGCTAGTGACAAGTGGTTAGCCTCAGCCATTCTATAGCTGGCTAGATGTCAAAAAGCCAGCTTCTCATCCAGATTACAATTTGCCAGCCTACCTCCATCCATCTCTCTTGTCCTCTGGACGGATGGACAGCAGATTAGGCCTGTTTCCACAGTAGCGTGTTAAACCCCATCCTGCGCTAAGTGACCTATGATTAATTGCACATTATTAACTTAACTGGGATTGTTCTCCAGATACGTAGGCGTCGATAATGTCTGAATCCTCTTTAATAGGCCACTTCTGACAGTATTCATAATGTGCCATTTGCCCTGATCCCTCCCTAATGTATTCCCGCTTTGTGAAAATTTCACTAATTTAGGGGTGAGGGAAATGGGCCAAAGGGAACGGAGCAGAGCAGGAGTGGGATGATTCTCCCATCGGTTACTTAGCCCACAGGCACAAGCCTTTTGGGGGTGGAGGAAAAAAGCAAAGTTTGTTCTTGTGTGAAATCCCCATTCTGGGCTTTTTCTAGGAAGAAGATAGATAGTTCAGTTTATAGGATACAGTCTTACCAGATATTTTTGTAGGATATACTGTGTATTTATAGGTTACTGCTGGTATCTCATTTCCCTATTGTGCACTGTTTATTTTTCAGAGTATAACAATAATTTTATGCTGTTAATGAGTTGGGGTGATATTCACACCTCCAGGGAAGCACAACAGGTGAAAATAATAAACTGTCATTTAAATGGAGCAAATCCAGCTTATTACTCTTATTTAAAGTAACATTTAACTTTAAACATTTACTTTTTAGTATATTCATACCAATCATATAAGTTGATAAGCAGTCAGTGTGTGCTTTTTGTCGAAAGGATGTTACTTGCTTTATTTTGAAAACCCACTGAACTTTTTCACCTTCTCAGTGACTAACTTTCCTCTCTCCAACTTCTAATCTCAAGCCAACCACATACAACATAGCTCCAAATTGAGGTGCTCACTGCTGTCGAACACCCTCCAGTTGACCACCTTATTCTCCACTTTTGTTAATCTTCCTCTCTCCAATCTGCTGAGGTCATACACCAATACACTTTATATCTCCAAATGAGGTGTCCACACAAGACTGCGTTCACCTCACCTGTCTGGTAGAACACCCACCACCTCACACACACACACACACACACACACACACACACACACACACACACACACACACACATATATTTGCTTTCCTGTCTCTCCACCAGCAGCTCTCTAATCCCCATTCTCGCTCTGTCTGTGTTTGAGTGTGTGTGTCTCTGTGTATCTGCCTGTGTGATTTTGTGTGTACACGTGTATTTATGTGCGATGTAAAAAGCAGCAGGGTTTATCTTCTGTCTCTGTGTGATGTGGCGCAAACAAAGGCAGCGTCCACGCAGCCCCAGCCTGCGCTGCAGCAGGACTGTAAACATTGTGCCACTACAAAGGGAAAAACCCTCACCACCTGCCTGCCTGTGTAAATCCCACTGCTTTCACCAATTAGCACTTGGGAAGAAACTCACCACTTGTGTGCCGTCTGCTGGTGTTTATTAGTAGAAAGAGACTGTCAGACAGAGATAGAGAGAGAGGCAGACACAGAGGGAGAGAGAGGGAAAACATATTGCTCAGTCGTATAGAAACTGTGGTACAATATGCCAGAGCTGACATTTATGACTGTTTAGATAGCCATAACCACAGCAGGCGGTGATGGTAATAATGCTGTGTTGACATTAGCCCAGGTGGGAATATGTCAGCGTTGCGTCGCCACCGCCAAATTGCCACTTCTATTGTTGAGTAATTAATGCTTAATTAGGAAGCTTGCTTCAATCAGCCGTGGGGTCATTAAGAGTGGTGTCGCACGCACAATAAACAAATGTTACCTTTACGAATGCAAATCGAGCTGTTGTTTTTTTCCTGTGCCCTCTTTTTGTCCTTGTGCCGCCAAGCATAAGGAGTGAGCGCACGGAGGCATCCATCTTGGGCTGGATGTGAGTGCTAAAGGATTGAACAAGGTTTCTCTCGTGCTGCTTTTCACTGGTGCTGAGTTGCTATTTTGTCTCTCTTTTTTCTTTCCAAGGCAGCTCCAATGTGGTTTATTATGTGATCCAGGTTGTTATTTGGAGATGGATCCCCATTGCCACTGTGCTGTCACACTTCAACCTATGGAGGGAGGCTGGGAGGGGCAAGGAAGGATGGGGTGGGGGTACAGTCATTGGGGAAAGTGATGTGTGTGTGTGTGTGTGTGGGGGGGGCTAAAGCTTAGTTGGGGGAAGAAAGAGTACAGGAAAGCATGCAGCATGCAGCTGGAAGAGGCAGAGATGAGCGGAGGCGTGAAATTGGCACTGCATCGTCCACCACCCATAGCATCCCCTCAATTTCAACCTACCACCCGCTTGCCCCCTCCGCACCACTCCACTGTGGAAGGGACCATGTCTGCAATGACTATAGTACTTGTGTGTGCGTGTGTGCTGTGTGTCTCTACCCCAACAAACTACGTATGACACCTGGTGCTTCCGTTTGCCATGCCCAAGTAATGCATTCCCTCACTCCCTCCCCCCATATAAATACATATTCGTTAACGCACACACCAACCGACCCACACACAAGCACACTTCACCCCACACTACCTGCCCCTCCTATAGAGTGGTCATAACTCACATTAATTGTATTTCGTTGGTGGTGCTCAGACGTAGAGTGCATAGTGAAATGTAGCGCAAGATCGCGAGAGAGCAGTAATGGGAGTGAGGGCAAGGTATTGGATAGGGGGAAACGCTCGACCTATTGGCCCCTGAAAACACACATTATGCATTTGGGGTGGACACACATGCACTGACATAAACAGGCTCACCCTCCGCCAGCATGAAATGAACACACACTAATGCAGACGGGTGAGCATTTAATGTGGCACACATATAATAACACTGTATGGAGAGACATATGCACTATTTCAAAGTCAAACACGTATATGGGGATAATGGGCACCTGCCCATTTTACATACATGTAAACAAATTATTAGTTGTTTGTGAATGCAAATGTATGTACTTGAGTTATTGAACCCATTCTCCTTTATTTAACCTTTTGCTGGGCTTTTGCGTAAGCTCGAGACCTTGAGATGTCCCAGTCTGGAATATATAAAACTCTATGCACGATGAAAATGCTAATACAAGTTTTGCTCCATACATGCTGCCAATATGATTTCAGACATATCCACAGACCCGATCATAATTTCAAACATATGTCTGCACACGCGCACACACTTGCCTTGTTAATCGGTGTCATAGTAAATCAGAGGCCCAGGGTGTGATGTTTGGGGGGGCATAATAAGCTCATTTGGCCAGTGAGAAGGTTTTCTCTGCTGCTGTGTTGACTGCTCTCAGGTAATTAAAGCAGCAGCTACAACTGTGCTGTCCAGTCCCCCATGAGTCCCCCATTGTCATTCCATTAGCAGCTAACCTGGACAACCTGCATTCAGGTTGACACACACCATAGAAAGCCACTATGACACTAATCTACTGTGTTGGTGATTCTATTGGAGGAGCCAATATGTGGAATTTTTCTGAACACGTCCAACAGAGGACGATGAAAAGAGATGTCCTAACAAGAAATCTTTTCATGGATCACCTTGATATGAGTACATTATAAGAGAAAACGCTAAAGATACAATACTTCAGCTGTCCATCATCTGGTTTGTTGGAGCAAACACATGGCACATTACATGCACACTGTTGTTTGTTATGTGTATCATGAAGGGAGTATAATCCGGTCACTTGTTGGTAAACATTAACACTGCATTAATCAAATGCCTTTTTATTACTGTTTTTTGATACCGAATCAATATACTCAGAAAAGTGAATGAGGTCTATCAAAGAGATGAACAATTAATTATCACCCAACTCTGCAATCACATGGAGCTTTTTAGTCTCTTTTTGCTCATCTTTTTGGTGTGATGTCAGACATATTTATTGTATGGTTGTGTCTCATCATTCTCATGAACCTGGTTTGATAATGTTTCTCAGGGAACCGAACACGACTCCACTGGTATGATTATATTGTTCTGTGTAAGTGGGAAATGTCACTAACATGATAGCTATAATGACTTCATAAGATGATAATACGTCAGGGTTGTGTATTTGTTTGTTTTAAAGTTCAGCCCCTCATTTGCCTCCATGTTTGTTTATGTCTGAAATCACATTTGATCACGTGAGTTTCTGAATGATCCCAAGTCCCCGGAATGGCCACATTAAAACCATTTACTATAAACAAATCGGTTAAGATTGGAAAATCTACTACTGTGCACCAGGCATTACCTTCAGCCAAAGTTTGTTTGTTTTTTAATAGAAAGCTTTAGGTGTTTTTTGAATTTCTGGCACGGTATTGTATTGGGGAAGGTTTAGCATGCTTCCATCAGACAAGGACTAATAATGAGAAGCCGATTGACTTTCCACTGCAGCCTTGAGCGGCCAAGAAGAAAGAGTACAAACCTCTCTATTGTTATCTCTTCTTCCTCCTCTTTCATCCCTCCCTCAATGGTCAAAAGAGGAAGGTAATTCCAGCCAGTTCCTACTTCACACCTTTAATATGTGTCTTTTGCTGCTCCCACCCCTGCCCTCCCTCCTCCTCTCCTTTCCGTTCTCCACTGCCGCCCCCCCCCCCCCTTCCCTTCGCATGTCTCCTTCTCTCCATCTATCTTTCTGTCTCTCTCTGTCACTCGCCCTCTCTCTCTCTCTCTCTCTCTCTCCTGGTGCAAGGTGATGGAGGCGGGTGTGTGTGGGTCTCGGAGAGCACGCCTCAGGGATTATACAGCCTGCTCGCATGAAAGATTCATGATGCTCGGGAGTGTGTGTGTGTATGTATGTGTGTCCCTCACACTCAGGCACTGACTTGAAAAAGGGAACAGGGAGAAACAGAGAAAAAAGGAAAAAGGGTGGGGGGATGCAGGGTACAGAGTGTGAGACAAATTGATGGCGCACAGCAGCACTCTACAGGCTGCGATTATACTTCTGGCTTCTTTGCACACACTTCTAGACGCCATCTTCTTAGACCTGCTTTTACTGAAATGACCAATGAGTTTGGAACAGAGATGTTCACATCGGCAGTGTCCAGTGAAAACTGCATGTCTAAAAATTTGTGATTTTGAATTTTTCTAAATGTTTCGAAGAGTGTTTCAGATAAACTGAAGCTCACATAAAGTTGCAGTTTTGGAGATAAATGGTAGAGGTATTTTAGGTCCAATCCATAACTGTCCTCTAGAAAACCTGAGAAGCATAAATTTAGACCCGATCAGAGGAGGACAAGAAATTTATTTACCCAGTAATGATGCACTCGTCATTTAACAAGCTGCTGCCGTCAAAAAAGGAGAAAGATAAATGTAAAGTCACCGACACTAATTTCAAAAACTATTTGCACTTATGGCATTTATCTCCTGCAGTGATTATGACGTGGTCAGAGCTGATAGTGTGTACTCTCACATCAACTCAGGTATTACACAATAAAACCCCACCCAAACTGATTAGACTGAGAATCATTTGAACCTAGTCTAAGTCCATGGTTTTTAGAAACCAGCTACAATGGAGCTGCCATGGAGTCCAAATATACAAATAAACTGATCTGTGTAAATCCAGCTTTGAGTTACCTTCCATAGAAGGCAAAAATAGCAGTGAGACAAAAATTACAAGAGGCTGCATTTTCTACTGGTACTTAAATACAATCCAGAAGTCCAGACTGAGTTATACATCCATGGATTTTACTGTGCATCAAACACCAGGAAACAGCAGTTTAATATACTATGAAACAAGAAGTAACTTGGCGGAAACACCTGCCAGAGCCCTGTGCATCTTCATCCACTCTGTGCCAACTCACTCACATAAATAAGGAGGCTGTGTTTTTTTAATGCAGTAATGTTGGTCTGGACACATCTTATCAAATATAGAGATACACACACAAATACACATGCTCCCTGTCTTTGTCAGTAAATAGCTTCTTGTGCCTTCAATTACTGCTCACAAACCCATTCAGTTGTTGCTGATGTGCAGGAGATGGCCACGTCAGTATGATGATACAGCAAAAACAACCATTTCTTTACAGTTGTGAAAATGGTTTGTAGTTGAGAAAGGTTGTAAATCACCAATACACAACTCTAATAACTGGTAGATTTAAAGAGGTTAAAACTATCACTTTTCCCCTGCCCTCTCCCGCTCTCTGCATGTAACTCCCTCTTGCCAGGTCCATGCCAGGAAAGACTGGCTGGCACAATAAGTAGCTATGAGCTTCTCAGCCAGAGGAAGTGTGTCATTGCCAAGTGTCTATTAGTGTAGGACAACTCTATTCATGTGCCTTCACCTTGGCAGTCCAACTGTGAACAGAGGGAGGGGAGGAAGAGTGGTGGAGGTGGTGTGTGTGTGTGTGTGTGTGTGTGTGTGTATGTAATGTGTATGTGTTTATCAAAACCTCACTGGGTGCTCTAATAGCCCCTCGCAGGCCTGTTCCCCCTTTTCTCTCTCCAGTATCTTCAAACACATTTCATTATTGCCGCTTTTGATTGCATTTCAGATTAGAGAGGGCTGGCGGAAAGAGAGCAAAAGAGTCAGAGAGAAAGGGAAATGGTGGCAGAGAGAAGGAGATGGATGGGGATGAGAGATGTAGAACGTAGGAAGAGAGGAAGGGCAGATCAAGGGGAGACATGAACAGACAGACAGACAGACAGGGAGAATGAGAGAGAGTTCAAATGAGAGACAGACACAAGGAAAAGGGGGAACAAAAAACTGAGAAAGAGCCTCTGGGAGAGCGTATTATACAGCCGTTACCCCCCTCCAGTGAGGCAGCGAATGGGAGAGGCTGAGTACCCGCTATTCCAGTGACCTTGGAGGTCAGTTGGAGGAAAGCAGCATTAATCAAACTGACGCCCAGGCTGAGGCAGATGATAGCAGGCAGCAATGCTCAAAACAACCCCCCTCCCCCACACCCAGCAATCCCCCCCAACCCTCCTCACACACACATACATCCCTCCACATTTATTTGCATTCTTCCTCTGCTTCCTCTTTCTGTTGTCTTGCTTTTCACATATCACCCTCTTGTCAATTTTTTCAATTTCTTTCCATCTCTCCTTTTTTTTGGCATCATCCGTCTCCCTCCTTCCTCCTCCTTTGTATGCCCTAAACCCTCTCTGGATCTCCAGCTACAAACACTGAATTAACCCATCTCCACCCTGTGTTAATGGACTTCTAAATATCAGACCTTGCCTGTGGATATGCCGTCAACATTTACATTGGATGTGGGATTGAGTTAGTTGCCTCCTGGCCACCCGCAGACGTATAAATATCGATTTGCGTGTTTTGCTCTCTGCATTGGTGCATATTTTATGGAAATGGCTGGTGGGGAGACAGAGTTGGATGTTTTGTACGAATGCATTTGTGCATGTACTGTATGTGCAGAGATATGTGAAAAATGACATGCAGTCCCTCCGACCTCCGAAAGTGACCTTTATCATGCCATTTTCTCACCCAATGTAAATGCAGAAGCAGTGATTATTTGTACAACACTGCACAGTTTTGACCTCAGATGTAAGTTTATTGTGACACTTCTTTAAAACAATTACTAAAGATTCTTGCTTGCTGTGGTTTTGGCCTTAGCAAGGTGAAGGCTGCCAGACCCAATGCATCCATTTCTCCTGTTTCTACAGTTTGGGATCCATACAACTACAACAGGACTTCCCTTGACCCAAATATATGTTTTAACCATGCATCCTCCCCACTATGCAATGCCAGGCAGCCAGCCAGTGAAAAAACTAAGTCAACAAGCAGGTGTGTACATGTGGTAGTTCTGTGTGTCAGTCAATATAAACCAATCAATACTCTCAGGGCTCTTACTGAATAAGATGTGCATTATAGTGTGTAAGAGTGAGAGAGAGACAGAGTGAGTGTATGTGTTTGGTCTGGGGGTTGGGGTGGTTATAGGAGGCTGGGTTAATCTGTAGCCGCTCGTCTGCACTGATGATAGTATTGATCTGGTGAAGATCATCTGAAGGTCAGGATATGTTGTCTCTGTTTGGAACCCCTTGATCTTCATACACTATCTGTCCTTTCACTGCTGGTATATGACCGCGTATACGTATTTAATTTCTAATGGAAACATGAAATATAACAGCGGAGGGCCTTTAAAGAGCAAAGCAGCAGGCAGAAAAATAAATCTCTGGCTTTCGGTTTTACAAGCATGAGTATAAAGATAAAGCAGACAATGCTCTTGCGCCTGTGTTATGAGTGATAGTGATGTTAGCATTTTTTGATTGACACCTCTACAACCTTCCCTCTCTGTGGGTCATTATCATCATTTCAGAATGATGAAACAGAAACTAGGCTTGTTAGCACTTAATTATTCATTTGAATCCATAAAGGCAATCAATTAAGCTTAAGTGTGCAATAAATCTGATTAACCAGTCAGTTCCCAAAACACCATAAAATCCACGCAGGTCTTTTACCCTGGTAATGAGTTTGCAAGTAGGGAGGGAGAAGGGGCTAATAAGTGAGGGTGCTCACCCACAAACACACACACCCCTGTATGCAAACCACTGTTTTGCTTGTTTTTTTTGTTTGTTTGTTTTTTGGGGGGGGGTGATAATTTTACATATTAGCTATTGGGATGAAAGACAAGCAGGGCTTAATGTATGCTAATATTAAGGTCTGCAGCTTCTAACAAAATAAAACAAGGTCATCAGGAAAAGGTGCACTTGTAATTAATAGATGAATTCATTACAAAAACAATGACTCAGTTCAGAAACACTCATTAACAAGATAAGGCATTTGAAATGAAAATAGAAACGCTAATGTGTTGACAATGAGAGCCACTATATTCAACCTTGAGTCGCTGTTAATACAGTGTGTGCGCATTTGATTTGGGGAATCTGCCGGCCTCTTTTCCGCCAGCGCTGTATCATTCCTCATTATTCTCTGACACACTCGCTCGCTGCCTCTCTGCCTTCCTCCCTCTATTCCAGCGATCTATCCCTCTCTCTCTCCCTCCCTCCGTCCCTCTCTCACTGGCCTTTACCTGCTTGCTGGCCTCAGGGGAAATTACCACAGTTCAGAAACGCTGTCCTACTGCACTGCAACACTCCGCTCTGCCCTGCGTCCCTCCACCCATACAGCACACACATATGGACGCACACACACACATATACTGTAGACGTGCGCTCACACACAAGCATGCATGCACACAAAAACAACCCCGCATACACACAGAGGCTGTATACTCCTTCCCCACCCCTAGAATTGCCCCTTTACCAGCCACTGCTTAGACTGTTTCTTCTTGCTATTGTCCTTCCCCCATAATATATTATGTACTATACAGAGCCACAGCAGTATACAGAGGATTAGAAGCATTTTGTTGCCACGGTCTATACTGTATTTGTATAGAAGAAGTAGTCTGAAAGTTTATCTTTGTGCTTTTATAAACAGCATGTATAACAGTACTGGCGCCCATGTTACATGTATGCATTTGTGTTTTAGTGCAGGGGAGTGTGAGCGTGTACCTAACAGCTTTAATGTGTCAGACCTCTTCTGTTCAGGGTAATTCATTCTTTAGTCTTAATGAAAGTTAATGAAAAGGATCTCTCCTCCTCTTATGGACTACCGTGCCTTCAGCCTCTAGTCTGTCTTATTGCTCCTTGCAATGCTGCAGACCTCGGAGATGAGCAATGAGCAACTCAGCATGGTTTTACCTCTATTCACTATTATTTAATGGATAGGCACTTCAATCACATTGCTAATCAGAGTGAGAAAAACTCACAATGAATGTTTGAGCTCAACCCCACAGCTACTTGCAAATTTGGCTTTGAAGTAGCAGGACTGGGAGACTTGCTGCGCAACATTCTTCTTTTATGTGCTGTTAGGAGATGGTTTCATTTGGCTCCTTTCACTGTCAGAATCATCATCATGACGGTCCTTTTGCATATGTCAAGTCATGCCTTTGGAAATGTCACTTTGAGCGAAGCAGCAGTAGCTCGCTGTCTGCATTTTGATTACTCACATGCATAAAGTCCAGACTGTGGTGGAAGATTGAGTATTCATAATCAATACTAAAATACTAACACCCCCAGCTCATTAGTCATTCTGCATCACACTGCAAAATATACATGCTTTCTTCTACACTGCAGTGTCAGGGGAATGAGGATTTAAAACCAAGATCTGCTTTTGGACTTGGTGCTTTTATGAAATGTTTGACTACCTATCAGATGACGTTTGTTTGGTTAATTCCACAAGATTAAATGTTAAGATGATGCATTTGGAGAGGGGTTTCGTAATTTAGAATAAGGCAAAAAATAGATTTTGAGTAGAAAAAAATAATTTGATGATCCTATATATTCAGCTGGTCTGTCTAAACTATGGAATATATTTTGACTTCTAAAGAAAAAGAAAATTCCTGTTGGGATTCTTTTTATGTAATTTGTCTGGTGACGTGGCCGCCTTTTGTGGATGAGTGTGATTATTAATGTTTCTGGATGGAGATACTTTCTCTCATGGGAAACATGTTTAAATGATAAAATGTAGCCACAGAGCACATGCATTAAATTTCCATGTGACCAGGTAACATACAAGTGTGTGTATATGTATTTGTGATGTGAGAGTACAGTGAGTATGCTTATGGTATGCATAAGAATCTGTGGTTTGGTGTATGCACGTGCATTCTTATGTCAATTTGTGCATGTGTGCATGTGAGTCTGGCTGACTCTGGAGGCAGGCTTGAAATTAAAACCTTATGCGGAACGCGGCTCATGATTGGACTGGAATTAAAACAAAAGGCAGGCACTCTGAAAAAAATGAAGAGAGGAGAAGAAGAGAATGGCGAGAGAAGGAGGAGGAGAAGTATATTGTCTGGGACGGGAACGAGTGAGCGGTTGCCTCTGCTGTACAGCTTATATCTGGACTGTTTCTTATCAGAATGTCAGGCGGACCTTTCCCATTGGCTTGCCTCTGTTAGCAGTCTGCTTAAATGTGAAAGCAATTGGGTAAATTGGTGGAGTCAAAGAAACACCTCAGAGAGCCCTAAAAGAACAGCTGTGATGAGCTGGAGTGTGGATGTGCACACACTCAGGCTCACATAAATACACGTGCATGTCTTTACACATACATACACACACACCTAAGTAGTTCTCGCCTTTGATTGCTAAGATACTGTCAAACCGCTATCGTTATTTCATGTCTCAGTTGTCCTTTGTGGTGCATAGATTTCCATCTACACCTTTGATAACTCATGTGAATCCACATGAAGGAGATCTAATCTACAGGTTATGGGCACTTTAGTTTGCATGATGTAATAAACCACTGGATTGGTGCTTCAAGTAAACACGTTTGAGCTCTGAGCCAATATATTTACACAGAACACAATTTATTTAGGGGGCATGAATGAACAGCAAATTCCTGCATACAGTTTAATAGTATATGATCCACGGTGAACTACATATCCCCTAAGGTGTTTCTGAAGACATTCCTCTCTGCTCTCACCTCTTTTAACCCTGACTATAGAACATCTGCTTTCTCCATTAAGTTGGAGTTTGCTGTTTTAATAGCTCTGGGCATCTTGCCTTGAAATGGAGAAAAAAATAAATAAACTTTTGGCCGGGCCCCTGGTTTTCTCATTAGCAGTCTCTTCCAGTGATGTATAGGAGCTCCGATCTTTGCTGAAAGAGTTCTCACTGGTCAGCCTTCCCCCTTTGTGGACTGCAGCTTTGACCTGTTCCCACCTCACAGTGTGTGTGTGACTGTGTGTGTTTGTCTGTGCATGGAGCGGTCATTTCCATGAGAAAGGAGCGTAGAGAATGGACAGGGGCCTGCATTTTCTTTCTCTGAGACGTCTGCACACACGATTCAAGGGGCACAAGGGCGACTTCATCCATCATGTTGAGAATAGCCTGGAATTATCACCCCATGTTTCTGGATATCAGGTGATCACGAGATTCTTGACAAAGGTCATCTTGGGTAGAGAAACTCAGGGCAGGCCCTTTAAGAGACACTTGATTCTGCTACATAAAGTTCATGATGCAAGTTCCAAATTTCTTGTAGACTTTTACGACGCATTTATTTCTGTGCTCTTTTGCGCTATTTTGGTCATGAGTCACATGAAGTACGGTATCCTATTCTATACTATAAAGTATTATGTAACTGAATCACTAGGAGCTAGTGGTGAAAAGTAACTAAGTACATTTATTTCAGTTTTGAGTTACTTGTACTTTACTTGACTATATCCATGTTTTAGTACTTTATACTCCTACTCCACAATATATATATATAAATATGATGCATTGATATTGATTAAAATTCAGTTTAAAGCAACATTAAAATATGGCTTGCATGTTGATGCATTAGTAATCATGTTTTACTTCTACTTGTAATGATCAAGGTATCGGTCCTTTTACTGAAAGCTGCATTAATTTATTTTTGACCAATCAGGGGCACCGCAACAAGCTGTAAACACAACATTGCCTGATGTGTCTGAAATGATGCTGATGGGAGCGGTGCAAGTGAACCAAAACAATACAGTTGTGGGCCATAAAACCAAAACAATGAGTTAAAGGATGCTAAACAGCTAGGGCTCAGGGGAACTGTGATGATTCTTTGTGCATTTGTCACCACAAGTGACACCTTTTATGTTAGCCTACTCATTGATCCATTCAGTATACTGATTAGTGCAGTAATGGATCTAAATAATTTCTCTGCTCAAAGCAAAAGTACATAATACTTAATGTATGTAATAATTAAAAGAACATAAACTGTGATATTTTACATAGTGATTAATTATAGTAGCCTGTGCTTTCTCCAAGCATATTTCTTCTAGGACGTTACAATTGAATTTCATATGGTTTACGTTTCGCTGTCTATAATGTCATCCTCCCAAAATCCATAACAGCTTCACATTTATTTCTTTTTTAAGCGCACAGACAGTTTTTGCTGCATGCTACTGCATGCTTTAGCAATTACCTTGGAAATATGAGCCTGAGCCTGAGCCTGCCCATCCTCTGTAGCTGCTTGGAGGTGTGGAGAACGTGGGAGGACGGGCCGGAGGCCGGAGGGCGGAGTTATCCTCTTGTGTTTTGGTTGGCCGAGAGTGACGTATCTGGAGCCACTTCCTGGTCTGTCTGCTATCTGGGAGGAGGAGGGGGAGACTGCAGTGTTGTTAGTTTGAACAAAATGGCTGCGAGACCACTGTCAACGAGAGCTCACTGAACGCCTACCATGACTGTCCGCTACGCTGTCTGGATCCACACAGAATGTATTTCCTCGGAGTCGTTTCTCACTTTGCATTTGCGGTAGCCAGCCTGTCGCTAGACGCCCAGCTGGCGACCTAAACAAAAACATTTATTTTGCACTTTAAAACAAGTTGGCTGCCTGGCTGGCCGTCGGCTTGTTCCTACACGGGAGAACTCATCTGCGCTTTTTTTTTTTTTTTTTTAACGAAAACTGCCTGATTTCTCAACAGTCGACGACCAAAAACGTCAACCAGCGTCAACGTTAGCTCACATTATACAGCTGCGTTTAAAAGTAATTTTTATTCGTTATTATTTTTTTTTGTTGTTAGTGGTGCTTCGGTCCCCTCCCCGCCCCCATTATATCGTGGCGTTTTAACAAACTGTTTTTTTTTTCGACGAGTGTAATTTCACTGCATATTTTTTAAATGTTTTTGTTTTGCCTAAAGCATAAATAACCGTACTTGCTGTGTGTATATCTGGCTGAGTAGCCGTTGTTTACCTCGGTATCTTGTCACCAAGCTGCTTCAGCAGCAGTCGGCTTAACGTTCTCTGCCAAGTCTGACTTCGATTGCGACTGAATCTCTGCTCCATCTCTTTACGGGTAACTTTAGAAAAGACATCGGAGAATGCTTTTCTGCATATTTTTTCTGCCATGCACCGACTCTCTCACCGAAAGCTGCCAAATCCGTGGTTAACGCAAGGTAAGTTTCAGATGCATAGCGTTGCTCTCGTGTGATACATTGGTGAATGTCATTACTGGGCAGTGTTTTGAAAATCATAATCGCAGCGGCAAGAGGAGAAATCTGACAGAAGTCAGCTGTAATATTAGGTAAATGAGCAAAGTAGCTTAAAATATCACAACGTTATTTTTCAGAGCATTACCTCTCGTCTCCATGATATAACGTTATCTCATTTCAGCCCAGTTACAACTACAACGTTAGTAATATAGCAAGCAATCTCAAGTGCCACATAATTAAAACATCCATTAACACTTATCTGTGCTTATTTGTGGTGCCACCGTTTAGTTGTTTCTTAACAGTATTTTTGTTGTATATCCACAGAAATAAAACTGTTATTATGTTGAAGGGAGAAACATTAGTCTGCTTTGTGAGCTCCCAGGGGGGTTTTAAGGGGGTCCCCTGCAAAATTAGAAATCCTGTTTTATGTGATGAGAAACCCATAGACTTACTGATCACAAGTATTCTCCCATGTGCTGCGTTTGGGTATCCATTATGCTGTGGATGACTACATTTAGTGTGTGTTTATTTGAAGGGACATGGAATGAAAATGTTGGGAACTTTAGTGTTATATCATAGCTCTTTCATGATTGGCTGAGTGGACTGGAACACATTCCTACATGTGAGCTTGTAATGTGATGGTTTCTGGAACTGACTGAGAGGACTGCCTTGCCTTTTTCAGTGTTTCGGTAGTTATTAAAAGGTACTGGTGTCCTAATAAGCTTTTTTTATATATATCACACAGTATGATTTTATAGGTTGATTGTTGACAAAGCTGTGCTGTATAATTTTGTTAGTTGTTGTGTACCTGCACATTTATAGCTGTAGTGTTTCTCAGTCTGACAGAAGCACATTCTTAGATTTAATCCCAATTGTTCTGTTGGCGCTCCTCTTTAGTCTTTGGTTCATTCTGTAGCTGTATCACATCATGTGTCTTGCTCACTATTGTACATTCCGCTACACTAATTCCAAGTACATTATTAAACATAGCCGTCCTGTCTCTCTTCCCTCCTTTCCTCCACCCCTCCTGCTCGGTGAGAAAGCCAGTGATTGAGTGATCGCCTTCCATTGCATTCCCCCTTCCTGCATCCTGTCCCCAGGCACTGGAGTATAGCTTTTAATATCTCCTCTGCATGTCTTAATTGAAGTACATAATTTCCCGTTCAATTTAAAAAAAAAAAAAAAAAAACTCCCTCTGACATCTCTGTCACCACTGTCTTATCTCTATCGTCACACACACCAGTGAGGTGATGAAATGAAAAATGCGCGTACACATACATGTGCACGTTTGCCATCGGAAAGGAAGACTGTTCGGGTATTTATTTGTGTGTATTTGTACATACACATTTCTGCGTATGTCCGTGCCATGTCTTGGAATGTAAACGTGTTATTGCCGATTTTGTGTCAGAATTGACCAGTGAAAGCACACTTGGAATTTTGTTTGTGTTTTTTTTTGTTTTGTTTTTTTAGCCATGGGAGTGTGTGTGACCATTTATGTCACGCTCAAAGCCCTGGCATTTGGTTAATGCCCTGCAGTTGTTAATCAGGTCGTGAGCTGCCTCTTGCATGCCATAGACACCCAGCTGATTCAGACAGACACACACAGAGCCCTGTTCTTACCCAGGGTCAAGGGTCCTCCCATATGCACGCCCACCATTGCAAAAGGCAGAAGAGCATGCACTAAGGGGGAGGCTGTGCATTGATGTTGCATGGTTTGTATGTAAAACCAGTGAATAGGGAGAAAACAAAGACCGTAAACCTGGTAAGAGTAACCTTACAGTTAGACTCTTCCCAGTACTCTTGCTCATCTTAAGGGCACCAGGGCAAATTGGGGGGGGTGTCTGGGCATTAGGTCACCAGTACTGGGGTTAGCCCGAGGCAAGACTTGTTATGTTGCAATGAAGATGTTAGCTATGCTTCTCCTTTTTTAAACTTCTTACAAATGTTGCTGCCTAGTAGAGTATTGAAGACGTGGCTTTTTATTCAACATGAAAGGAATGCATAAATTATCCACTGGGAGCACTGATAGGAAAAATAGAAGAGGAAAAAAAGTAAAAAATTTAGTCTCTCACTGGGGCCCAGACTTGGCTCTGGATCCAACCAGGCAGGCTGTAGGCTGTTGGCATCTAGACATTGTTTTGATTAGTGTATTGTAACAAAGCCATGAGGACAAACCCTGGCACTAACTCCATGTGCAGCCCTTTATCACTGAAGGGGCAGAGTCATTTGTTTAAAAGGAAAACCCTTAGTTGTGCTTTGGAGAAGTGGCTTGTGTTGTCAGTCCCTTTCCCCCATTATTGACCATAACCCAGTCCTGACCGTGGTAGTTACTGAGCCTGTGATTATGAGGCTTTTCAAACTACTGGGACAGTCCTGATAGATAACACGCTTAACACTGCCGCAGCGTGCTGCTCCCATAGGGAGGTGTTGACAGTAGAATCAGCTGGATTCAATTGGAGGCTGCCAAAAACCATTGCCCTCTTCCTCTGCTCTATGGAAAGCTATTTTGAAGTCCAGGAGGCCAGTATAAAGACTTGCCAGGCTGTTGTGATTAGTGTCGCCATTGTACTAAATGAGGAGTGTTTATGTACATGAAAGAACCAGCGAGGGTCTTGCATTGGGCTGTGGTGATGCAGTAGTAACGATAGCCAGAAATCCAGAAATAGTTGTAGTATCCTTGATTGGATGGACATCACCCTGAAAATAAACAGTATCAATCAGTCTTTAACCCTTGAACTCAGGGTTTCTGAGGGGTCTCACCACAGGTCTGACACTGATCTGCTTTGGTATGAGACAGTGATCCCATGTTACGATTGTCACAATATTGTTCTCTAGTGCTACCAGCTGTAAATCCGACATTTCCAGATTGCGAAGTGTGTAATACTGGAAGCTGCGTTCACCTTTTATACAATGAATAATAGTAATACAAAGACAAACAGTTCAACGTTCAACTCATGTGTATTATGTCATACACAGAGCTTTTGCATGAAACATATAGGAGAGTTGTGGGGGGGTTGTCTGTGTAACCCACTCTTTCTTGTTCAAGTTGTATGCTAAGGGAGGGGGCAGGGGCTTAGGAGGCCCACCGGGGGTAAGCCAGGCCGCCATGGACGCAGTGGGGTGGGGGAGGCGAAGCTGAAACCGGCAAACTGCTAGCTGTGAGTGTTGGCAGGGGTCCAGGGGAATGTGCAGTGTGCCGAAGTTTGGTGGGTGCTTCCCTCTGCTCCCTGTCGGCTAATTGGAGAGATGTGAAGAGAAGGAGATGGGCATATGCAGGTTCCCTTTTTCCTGCTTTAAACCAATATTAGATAGCCTTGCTCATTATGTAAAAGGACTTAGGCCCCTATAACACTTCGAAGGCCCCCAGTTAAAGCTATAGCACTAGCATGTTCAGTCTCCCCGTATGCTGGGGCCATGGCTTAGGCTAATAAACTCAGGTCATTTGTTTGCTGTCTGGACGGTTTTATCGCCTTATTATCAACTTGAGTACAGTCAATGAAGTTCAAGTGTTTACTTTTACTTTGTGTATTTTGATTGTTAGAGCACATTTGACTTAATTTTCAGCAGTTCAATCCAACTATCAACAAAACATTTCTTTTGAAGTTTGAGTTGTTGTGACCTAGTTGAATTACAGAATAGAATTTCTTGTGGGCAGATCTGTTTTAACAGTGGAGTTTGGCATAGTCTGATTCATATTAATTAAGCCACAGGGTATCTTAGGATGCAAACGAATTGGGGCAAGTACGCTGTTAGCCCAGCACATCATATTGTACACCCTTTACTAATGTTTTAATAGTGAAATGGCTGTAGTAGTTTGTTGTATTCTTGGTATTTTAAGAACTGTGCCATGAACAGGACAGGGTATAACTGAAGTTACTTAGAGTGTAGATCTCAGGATCACAGATGCTCATTCTCTATACACTTACACTTACATCTCTCTGCTTTTTCTTTTCTTGCTCTCTGTCCTCCTTACTACAAATAAGCACCAGACATCTGTCTCTCTTTCATGGGCTGTGTTTTTTGCATACAGTGTTAACAGCTAGGCTCCTCTGGTTTTGACAGTTTGGTGGAAGTATTTGAAACAGAAGATAAAGACCATTCTCAGACCCTACTTATGTCCAACTCCTCCCAACCTCCCAAACATCAGTTAAGGGATCCACAAAAGCAAGCAGTTGCAATTTATTCTTAACCCTGTTTCCACGTTTCCTGAACCCTCTTCATTACACAACATTGCTTTAATAAACCGTTGACGTCAATAGAAAGCCATTGTATTAATGCTAATAGCACTTCATAACTATCCAGACCTGTAGACAGGGATTCACCTCACAGCCTCTAAGCTGCCAGACGGGTACACAGATTAAAACAACTGTGCAAAATATGCAGGCACATGCAGAAAATGCACCACCACATATTCTCATAAATACAAAGCAGTCATAAGCAAAAACACATACACCAACATGCTCAGCTTGACAGCTTCTTCAGCTTTAGCTGTGGTGCTGGCAGGGAGCAGGCCTGCTTGGTCTTGTGCATTGTGCTGTTTTCCTATTTAATGAGCTGCCATCGTGTTAAAGTTTCATATTGACTTGGCAGAGGAGGCAGCCAAGACACTGGGAGCTAATTTTCTGGAGGCAAACCTCAAAGCTGTTATTTATAGCGCAGGTCTGACTCTCTCACTATTGGATTCTTTGCCTTTCTTTCTCCGTCTTGCGTCCTCCTTCATCGCCGCTCTCCACCCACCCGTTCGCCCTCAGTCACTCCCCTTGTCTACAGATTCCAATAACCACCACTGAGCAAGTTCAGTCTGGTAGCAAGAAAGTGTGTTGTGTATTTTCAAACCACCCTCTCCACCTGCTGAAAACAAAGCTGGTATGTGCAGAATGCTTACAAACCAAGCAGCCAGTGAGACTGTTAGTGTGGCTGAGGGATGGAAACACCCACCAACAACAACATTGTTAATGCTGCTTATCAACTGTGGAATTTACATGCTTGCTTTCCTCAAGCCTCCCAGGTTGAGTAAACACAGACACACACCCACATACACTTGTGGAGAGTAGTTGAGGTCTGTTGCAGCAGTGGCAGGATTTGAGGAATTATTCCCCAGGTAAGGGTTGTCCATGATAATGTTCCGTGTAATAAGGCTCAGGAGAGCCCTGTGGCTTTTCTAATGCCACAGAAATGGGTGGCTGGCTGAATGGTAATGTTGGTGGAGAGTGAATTTACCACATTTCTTGGCCACAACCTGACCATCACTTTTTTGCTGAAAGAGGAAAGTCTCTCTTCTTCTTCCACCTTCCTCCTCTCCCCCTCCTCCTGCAATTGGTGCTTGGTTGATTTGACAGCCGTTCAAAACACGTGGAGCTGCATGCTTTCCTTGCAGCTCTTTCCCTTTTCAAGTTTTTTTTCGGTGCCTCTCCTCCTTTGTCTTCCTCAGTCTTCACATGAGCGCAGCTCCCTTTACTCCCCTTCCCCTTATTCTCTTTTTCAATCACCCTCGCATGGTTTTCCATCTCACCCCTCATTTTCTCCCTGCATCTCCGCAGATACTTGCGATCAAGGTCCAAGGTTATTTAAGTGCCTTTCCTCCACTCCTTGTCCCACTGTTTCTCCTTGTCTGCCAGCCTCAATAGTGCTCTCTTCAGTTTTTTCCCAACTCCTCCATTTCTCCAGTGAGGATTTGTTCTGTCGTTTCCCTCTTCCACCATAGTCTCTCTTCTTTCTCTCTGCGGCCTGTCTGCTTCTCCGGCGGCTGTCGTTTTTAATTGGTGTTGCTCTGTGTCTGCTTTCATCCTCGGCCTGTTTTTTTTCCCCCCAATCTCTCCTTCGTCTTCTCCTCCTCCCACCTCCCTCTCTTCTGCATACCTGGCGGAAAAAGACAGGCATCAGACAAGCTGCCTCCCGCCTGTGTACATCAAGCTACCTTGTGTGTTTTTGTGTGACTAGGTTTGTGTTGTGAGTTTTCAGCCCCTTCATTCCTGTACAGTGTGTTCTTGTTGTCATGCCTCCTTCTTTAATAGCTTAGCCCTATAGTCCCAGGATATGGCACTGTTTTTGTGCAGCGCAGGAAGAGATACTGCCTCACCATGCAATTTCTTCACGATTTCCCAGCTGCCCCAGTTACTGAGACTTGGGATGTTTTCCTTCTCTGTATTCTTAAAGAAAAGCCACTGAGTAAATGTAGGATCACTGAATAGGTCAGAACTGAAGATAGGAGGAGGAAAAAGTCATGTGGTATTTCCTGTAGAGTTGCTTTATAAATGTCATGGGAAACGCCAAAGACCCTGGCTTGTATGTGGTCCAGCAGAGATTTTATATTGTATTACTGATAGTTGGATGAGGGGAAAAAAATGTTAGCTTGCGTATTGAAGCTAATTTTTGACCAACAGACCAGGTTAGGTGATCTAAGCCCCTTTTAATGTAAGAGAAGACTGAATGACACACTGTGGCCGTGTAGGTCAGTAACCTTAAAACAGGACGCATTTGACTAATTGCAGTGTCATACTGCCAGCGAGGGTAAACCTGATGCTGTAAGGCAGCACAGAGACACCCCGGGTCAGTGCTGTGGAGTTGCTGGTGTCAGCAATACTGACTGAGTGAGAGGGCGGGAGACAGGGAGAGACAGGTAAGTATATATGTCAGGGCAGCGGAGGTAAGAAGTGAAGCTAATTTTGGCATTGACTACATCAGCTCAAAAGACAAAAACAAAACAACTGTTTAACTGTAAGCTTTCCATGGTGAATTAAGACATATGAAATAAGATAGATAATAAATGCATATCATTTTGCCGGTGAGGCGGTGGTTGTGTAGCACTTGAACCCCCTACCAGGATTTCCCCGACCCTAATTTCTTGTCGTCCTCTGTGACAGCAGCAGCGTAAGTAACCAGATAGGGTATATCTACTATCGTCTGGAGGGTAAAGACTACTAGGATGTTACGGTCAGCTGTAGTAGAGAGGCCCTGTCACTAGCAACTCATGGTAAAAAAAAAAAGCTACCATACAGAGTTAATATCAAAAGCCACTTTCTTCCCCCTCATGTCCTGCACCCCTCTCTCTACTTGCATGCTGTCACTGTGCCCCAGCCCTACATCCTGTCCTTTCTACTTCTTGGTGTTAAAGAATTTTGGGTGGCTTGCTAGGAATTTAAGAAACTGAGGTGTTCAGGTCTAGGTTGTGTGTTTTCAGATACTGGAAGAGATGAATAAACTACTGCACAGCATTATCTGAATGCATGCGTGCGCGCACACGCACACACACACACACACACACACACACACACACACCATTTGAGATCCTATTTATTACCTGAGGGTTGCTTTCCCCTAGCTGCTGAGATAGCACAATGACACACACAGACTCCTCAGTATGAAAAAAAGGAGTGTGTGTGTGTGAATCTAAGAGAGAGTGGGAGAGAGCATTAGCGAGCAATGAGGGGTCGAACAGGGAATGAGGAAGAGAAAATCCAGATGGAGGAATAGAGATTTAGGAATATCTCCTTTCTTTCATTTTACCCTGCTGCTATGGCCTCTAGTCTGGCAGTCCTCCTCAAGGTTTGGCTCTGAACTCACTGTTGACAACAGTGCTCAATGTCTCTCTTCCTCCATCTCTCTCTGCCCCAGCAGTATGTCTAACTCTTATTTCTTTTGTTCTTTCTTTCTCTCTCTCTCCCTTACTGCCATAAAGATATTACCACGCCATCAGACAGTCTCTGTGAGGCCTCTCCTGTCTTTTTGATTGACAGCCTCCTCCCCCTGCCAATGGGCAGCACTGTGGGATGCAGGTCTTTCATTAAACTTCTGTTATGAGCGTTATGATTCATTCATACATTCAGATTTTGATTCATATCCAAGCTCCATGTAGGAAAATTTTGTCTTTAGTTTACTTGTCAGGGATAGTACACATTAATTGGACATTAGGGCTTCCAATTTTCATTATTGATTAATTTGTCTTTTATTCCTTCAACTAATTGAATAAAAGTGTCTGAAAATAAAATGTCTGAAAATAGAAAAAAATGCCATTGAATTTGCTTGTTTTGTCTGATGAACAGTCTAATATCCAAAGCTTTTAAATTCACAATAATATAAACAAGCAGCACAAAAAAGCAGCATATTCTCACATTTGTGAAGATTGAACCAGGAAATGTTTGACATTTTAGTTTCATAAATTACTTTGAATGATGAATTGTCAGACCGCATTTGAATATCATCATTTAGCTATTAGGCAAGATGATCAAACTGATTAAAAAAACAAATCTAAATTTGTCCAAGTTATAACTGAACAACAAATAAATTGAGAGTTCTCTAATATTTGCTGGCATGGAGTTTCTTTCTTGTGTGGCTTCAGTAGAAAAGGCAGATTGACTGAAAGTACATTTTTGCAGTATGAGGATAGTTCTTCTTTTCGTGAAACTCTGTTGTTGAGTTTGCAGCGAATTTCCACAGATCTCTTAAGCAGTGGGACAGTCTTTGAAAGAAAGCCATGTTTTTGTCCAGTTCTTGAGGGTGAAGCACAATGGCTTATTGTACAAGGCAGGCGTGTGTGCATGTGGACACGCACTCTTTGCAGAATGGCCAGCAAATAGGAATAGGCCATTATTTTAGACGGATATGATTGATTGTATTTGCGCATTTAAGAGAGTGGTATCATTGATTTGATATGACATAGTGCTGTATTATAGATTCACTATAGGTGCACTTAGTGAAGACTTAATACACACAGATTCGGTCCCTATGGCCCAGCTCATACCTCTAATAGTTTCCAGGAGCTGTCACTAAAGCTGAGCCAAAGGAAATACAGACTGAAATGAAGCACTTAGTTTCCCTGGCCCTCAGGCTAGCTATCTAGCTAGTTTGACTCACGCCCACTGGAAACAGAACTCTGTAAAAAAGGCTTTGTGTGTTATTCTGTCAGTCTGTTGGCCTTTGCATTGTTGTCCTTTTAATCCCTTGCCTTTTTATTTTCTTGCCATTTGCTGCTGCCTTTAAACCAACCTTTTAACACTGGCATTCACTTGCACTGTTGACTCTCTCTGTCTCCTACTGTCTTTATCTCTCACTCTAACTTACATGTGCCTTTTTTCTTGTCATTTTCCTTTCCTTTCATTCTCCTTTTCCGTTTTTAAGCATGATTTTTGTACAAAGTGATTGTGGATGTGATGAGTGCACTTTGGCTGTGACTTACACATGGATCAGAAGGAAGGGGTTGAAAGTTTATACTCACTGTGTGTGCGCATGTGTATGCATGTTTGTGCACGCAAACATTTTTTTACGTGGAATGTGACTCTTTTTTTATTTTTTTTTCGTAGAAAATGTCATTGTGCTTGAATGCCATAAGTGTGTGATCTTTTCCTTCATGTTTCAGTCATTACTCTTTGTCTCTCTCGTTTGACAGCTGAGAGAAGCTAGCAACAGAGGAAAGAGAACCATTTGATGGAAGAAAAGAAAAAGAAAAAACAAGAAGAAAAGACCAAGACGGACGTCGCTCAGAAAAAGGTGAAGGTGAAAATGATGCACATGTTCACACAACACTATTCAAGAAACTATGCATATTTCTTTTGAGTCTAGTAGCAGGCACTTAAATTGGCTCTGTGTGTCTGGGTTATACATTTAATGCTTTTTTTTTTTTTTTTTAACCTCCAGTCTTTTCTAATCAATAGCTTTTAATAAAATCAAGAGCTTTGGCTGATTTGTAAAGATTGGATCACTATACTCAGTAACACTATCCCTTTTCCTTTTTGTCATAACACTTTTGATTTACAGTTTTGAATCATTGCTAAACACCACCCTCACCGTATTAAGTTCCTAAGTCCATTTCTCTCTTTCATTACAGGCTGCTGATCAGAAACCCAAAGGTGAGTGTCATGATCAAGTAATCCGCACCCTCCCATCTGCCTCTTCTTCTAAAACAGCATTCCAACCACTGATATACATTAATCAGCTCTGATTTAACACATGACCCGTAAAGGTACACGCATATTATACACGTATTATACACAGATAGCATTTAGGGTCCTTGTACACAGATGGACACGCACGGTTTGCACATGCATGCACAATTGTGCCGTTTGACTCCCTGTTCTCAGACTCACACACATGCACACGCACAGAGCAGAGCAAATACAGTGGAGTCTAATGCAGGGTGATGCAGAGTGACGCCCAGTACGCCCATAGCACCAGGCAGTGAAGCGTGAGGGCGCCCAGACAGCACACAGAGTGTGGTGTGGGTAGGGGGATGGGGTAGATGAGAAAGGGAGAGGGGGAGTGGAATAAAAGAAGGGCATGGAGTTTAGCTGAAATGCAGAGAGAGTGGAACTGAAAGAACAGTGTCCTCGTGTGACCTTGGTGTTCTCTGAAGATGCTAAAATAGATTTTCTCAGTGTATTGCTGTAAAATTAGCTTTATTTTCATGGGAAATATTTACAAAATACATTGTTTTGCCTCTGCTGCTCTGAATTGTCCCAGTGACAAAGACATTTATTTGATTCGTGTGTTGTTGTGGCAAGAGATTTATAAAGACCTGTGATCATTTGATTTGTATGTTTTTGGCTTATGAATAGATTTATAGTCCAGAGTTAGTGGCAGGACTTTTGGCCAGTGCTAATTGTCACGCATAGCAATCCTGCTATGTTGTCTTTTCACCTAGCACCAATGTGGTGTTATTCCTGCATTTACACTTGATGCATGATGTAGTTAATGCAAAATGCTTGAAATCAGTTTTGTTATTACATGATTGGTGTTTGGGTGATGGCACAGAATTTGAGCAAGGTGTCTACCTTTTAAATCCTCCTAGTGTGTCTGTTGGTCCCTGTCCTCCCCCAGCTTGAGCAGCAGCTTGGCCATCTGTGTGGAACTGTTGGGCTTCAACAGAGGTCACCCCAGCTTGCCTTGAACTATGACCTGTCAGTTTTATTAGCCTCTACTGCCCTGACTGTGAGCTTGGCCTGTTGACCAATTTTCACAGCCTCTGCACAAAGCTAGCTGCTTCTGATTTGAAGAAGCATTTAATGCTGCTGTTCTTGTGCTTGAGTGGACATGCTTTTTCAGAGAAAAGATTATTATGATTGACGTAATCTGTAAGTACAATACACTTGTCAAAAAATAGTCTTTAGGGAACAAGCTTATTTAATTGTGTGCAGCTTATTTACACATGGCAGATTCATTGAGCGTGAATGCTCTTTTCCACGAACTGCCTGCTTCACACTCGGGTTCACCCTACTACGTTTTCATTATAAAATGGCAATTTAAAATAAAATAAAAAAACAATCTCCGTACACATGAGTGTTTTTAGCAACATTTCAGAAATAATCTCCTTCCAGTCTGCACGCCTGGAAACGCATATCACTTGACCATTCATGTACACTGGGCACTGAAAAATGCCTGCTGAATTTTTGTTACATCTAGAATTTAACCTGATGGACTGGACCAGGAGCTAGGAGAGGTCTGTGGTTGTGAGATGGTGGCAGTCCACAAGACCCAAAGGATTATGTGGGCAACAATATATGCCATGCACTCAAAGTTAGGGCCTCTGCATGCTGGATTTGAGCCAAAACAATGAAGAGGGTATCACAGCCCTAACACTTTCTGACTACCGTGTATGCTCATACCAAGTGTTTGCTGGCAGGAGTGGCGAAGGAAATGCTGAGAGTCAGAGTGGAAATATTGAAGCTCTGTATGTGAGAGAGGCCCATAGACAGGGGCAGAGCTAAGAAGAAGGAGGAGGAAGAAAAGGAGAGGAAGAAGTCTAACAGGGCGTTCTGGGGCCAGATAAAAGCAAAAATGAAAGAAGTAAAGGCAGAAAAGAAAGTAATGAAGCAGTGGACACTTAAGACGAGTGCCAAAGATGACTGTTGGGAGTCAATGACGATGCTAATATAGAAGGGGACTAATGACATGGACATTTATTTTATGGTATGTTTAATGAGAGATGGAGAGAATTAGGGACATAGAATGAGAAACTGATTGTGTGTATGTAGTGGGTACTCGTGCAGACAGAAAGATCAAGAAAGTAGTGGGAAAGAGGGCCTCTTTGAAGACTAATCGTTCAGTGAGCCACCAGGACCTCTGAGTTTTGCTCATAACCTCCTGCAATATCTTTTAAAAGGAAGGTGGCATATATATATATATATATATATATATATATATATATATATATATATATATATATATATAATATATATATATATATATATATATATATAATATATATATATATATATATATATATATATATATATATATATATATATATATATATATATATATATATATATATATATATATATATATATATATATATATATATATATATATATATATATATATATATATATATATATATATATATATATATATATATAAGGAGGAGAGAAAATTTGTATGCGGTGGTGATTTGTGTTTTTCCATCCATATCGGTGAATTCTGCCTTCCTTATAAACTCTCAGAAATTCATAGACACATGCACACCACCTCCCCCCATGCTCCTCTTTCTGCTTTCCACTCTCTGCAGGCCTCCTCGGTCCCAAGCATTTCAATTTGTTTGCGGTAATCGATCTCGGCCTGCCGCATTCATATGTATGAAAATGAGATAAAGCTTTGGCGCAGTGGAATTAACTTCTCTGCCCCCCATTAGGCATGGAGCTTCTCCAAACACAGGGTTCCAGGAGGCAGTGTCCCACTGCCCCAACCCACCTCCCCCACACACACAAACTGGACCTCTGATGCAGGGCCCTCCCACCTTTCCTCGCTCCCAGTCCCCATTACCTCAGAAGGATGCTGATTATTTACCCCCAGCACACACGCAGCTTCATCACAATCTCTGCCACGACTGCAATCACAATCAACCAGTTTGACTGCTATACATACCTACCAACCTTGGCAAAAACATGCACATGCCTGGACCACACACACGCACAGGAGTCCATGAAGAGCGAGCATATCTGTTGAGCTGCAGATGTGTGTTTCTAGTTGCCAACAGTCATATTAAAAGATGCACTTTCTTCCCTACAGTGACTTGTAGTCTTTCAATCTATTCTGTGAAGCAAATGCGCATATTATGGAATTGCAAAACATCAAAGGCAATAATATACAAGCCATTGTAGCTCAATACGAACAAACACACACAAATATTATTGAAGTTATGAGAAAACATGGCTCAAGCAGAAAGTTACACAAATGCAATTCATGGAACAGGTGGCTACACACAGGCACAGAAAGTCACAGTAATACCACAGTGCGTCTGTTGCATTCCCACAACCTGATAATCAGAAAATCAGCAATCTCTGTTTTTACTGCTCATGCACTTTTCACTGCTGAAAGATTAGAGAACAAATGTAATGCCTGTCACTGCCTCGTCCCTAACTTTCCTCCTTCCCCAGTTTCTTCCCCCTGTCTCATCTCACCCCTCGACATGCTCGGCACCAGTGACCACATCTGAGGAGAAACATATTTACACGGTGATAACAGCATTATATTTTTCAAAGTGGCGAGGGACGCACATAAACACGAGTGTGTCGTACAATTCTGTACTGGATTAATTTGCAATTTCACATGCTATTAATTGCGTCAACACTTTCGAAAGGGAATTTCATCAATCGCAATCTAATTAGGGACTAATTTACTTTAGCATTTAGGCTGCTATTCTTTTCTGTTAACCACATTTCTAAACACTCAAAGAATTAATGGTGAATAGCTTGTGAATTACATCCTGTGGATTTATGACTGCCGAGCATAATTGTTTTTTTTCCTCAACCTCCTGTGTGCTCACCCCGCATGCATGTCAAGTGCTAGAGGAGAGTGAGGGATGGAGGGAGAGACAGGGGCAGAGAGATAGGAAACAACAGGGGTGCACAAACTCAAACAATGCTTTCCTCTCTGTGTGTTCATGTTGTATGATCACTCACAAGCTGCTGTCAAGAAAGCCCATTCTGTTACTCATGCCCCACCCCCATCATTTCTTCCCCCAACATTGAGCTGCTTCATGTCAAATATCAGGAAGATTGATAGGATGTAGCACAGCTGATCTGAAGGACAGTTCAGTCTGTGCATTGAGGCCAAGATATTCACACACACATATGCATCTGTAAGACTGCCTGTATGTCTGCATAAGGGGCTCCCCTTGCTCTTCCCTCAGGCCATTTTGAAACAGCAGACCATAGCAGATAAAACAAAAATGTCCAGACACCATGTTGCTCTACCATTTGGATTTGATCTTATGAGATTGCTTCTATAATTTGTGTTTAGCGTAAGGTTATAATGCCTTGGGATATTAGTCATATTGACATATAACGGATGAGAAATTCACATTTGTACTGCAAATGAGTCCTCCAGTTGCCTACTGTGTTTCAGGTTTGACTATGGACTCTGCCAGTGGGAGCCACATTTGTCATGTGGGCGTCGGCCTTAAAAAGTTTAAGATGCCATCATGCATCATTTCTATCAAATTTAAAAGACATGTGTTTTCAGGCAGATGTTGCCCTCAGGCACTGACCTCAGACAGGGGGTGTAGTATGATCCTTTTAAAGCTCTTTACGCAGAGAATTGGTTAGCTACTTTTATGGCTAAAAGCGAAAAGGGTTTCTTGGGGCAGCTCATAATCCAATAAAAACTGGCCAGAGAGGCATAGCTGAGATGAACAACTGTGACTGGAGCAAGAGAAAAAATTCTTGGCATGGAGAAAGGGTGGGGGCATTAATTATAGAGAGAGACGGCGGAAGAGGTGTGGTATGGAAAGAGGTCACAGGAGGCACAGGGGGTCACAAGAGGCAAAATGGAGGTGTGTTAGGCAACTGTCAGTCCCTATAGCAACGGCCCATTATAGGAATGGTGAGGGGTGAGAAAATGTTCCTCTATTTTGTGAGTGAGGGTGTTTTTCTCTACTAATACTGACAGATGGGCTCTCATAGAAACACACCCACTTGACCCTCCCTTGTGCGCATAAACACGCACACATTTGACTTCTTCTTTCTGTCTACTAAAAGGTCCTCTTGGTTACCATATCAAAATGGCCAAGTCTTATTTCATTTTATTATTAAAAATGTTTAGGCACCATTTTAGTGGATTGTAGACTAAAAGCATTAAGTTGTGTAATGCTTAGCTACTTCCCTGGAAAGAGTAAGCAATCATATTGGTGTTGAAATAAGTAAGGATCCCATATCTGCTTGTATAGAGAATTTGCGGAAGGAAGTGAGAGGTGTGATATAGAGAACCGTGAACTCATTCCAAACTCGTGTTGTTTACAGTGTGTGCACTTCATACACCCGGCGAACCCTGCCTCCATATTGTTTTGATCCAGTTTCTTAGAAAAAATTGAGTGGACCTTGTTTCACATTTTTCACTAAGGCATGGGGATGCTTCTTTTCTTTAGCTTGCTTTGATGAGCTGAAAGAAAACATTGATGCACAAAAGTCTGCACCCATATAAAACCACTTGAAAAGCAGCATGTTTAAAATTGTCGTACACACAGATGTAAACCCACTTTGAAAACACACTGTATTTAATCTTACCTTCCTTTCTTCAAAGCTTTTATTGGATTAAGAAATGCACCATTGTGCAGGGCATATAGGCCTGTGTGTTATATCCATCCCTCCCCCCTTTTTTAAACATGGCTGCGTAATGAAGTGGCTCTGCAGACAATAGACAGAAGAGATGTGGGAACCTGCGCTGCCTGGCACTAGGCTCCGGGAACCAATCACTGTTGTTCTTTACAATAACTGATACCCTACCTTCATGCCCATTACGCCTTGTTCATGGATTTTCAACTCCCTTTATGAATTTCCCTCTGTCTTGTATGCTTTTTTTTTCTTCATCTATGCTCACTTAACTGTCTTCTTAAACCATTGCTCTTTCCCTTACTCTCTCTCATTGTGTGTAATTAACCATTTAGTGTGAAGAAGGGCTGTAATTAAAAGTTTGGTGTAAGGTTGTAGAGAGCGCCTCAGCTGGAAGGTTTAATGGAATTTACAATGCACTTGATACAAATGCTTATTTAATTGGCTCTCCTTGTCAACTTCAATTAGAGGTACCAAGGCCACCATCAAATAAATGTCTAAATTTGGTTTTCAAAGCACAACTCTCATAACTTTCATTGCTGTAACTGCATAATAGCAATAATAATACTATTTATGTCTCTTATTTTTCTTTTTTACATGTTTTTGTCTATTTGCATAGTTGTTTTTTTTTTATCAAGATGATATCTGAAAGTTACCAATGTCTAAGGTGGTTGGACAGGTAGCTTGTAGTCAAGGAATCTTCACTTTCGTGGTCAGAGGCTGATTATTAATCATTTAAGTGAGCCCCTGATCGTCATCAAATTGAAATGTCCTCTGTTTGTAGATTGTAGATTGAAAAGAGTGCAGTGAATAAATATTTATAAAATGTTTTATATTAGAAGCTGTTGACTGGTATTTATAGAAAGAAACTTCACCTACAGTAAGGGCTTAATAAGCAGAGAAACCCAGCAAAGCTGTTAGTCATTGAGATGAGTTCAGTTGAGTTCAAATGCAATAAACCTGCAACTTCACTGATCTTCTGTGTGGATTGCATTGCCTCCTCACACAAGATCAGCACTTACCCATCCATCATAGATTAAGAAAAGATCTCTCCTCAAAATAAGACATGTCTCTGCAAATATATATATGCATTTGTTCAGGGCAGGCGGGAGCAATGTCTTTCACACATACTATTCTTCTCACCTCTTCACATTGAGGCCATTTTTTAGTGGTCTCAGGTGTGTGTGTGTGTGTGTGTGTGTGTCACATCCCTTCCTTCTCAGGAGAACCTTCATTTTCACTTCCTAAGTACAAAGATGTTGCATATTATCCAGCTGGATAGTATCATAGCAGCACTTTTCTGGAAAAATCACAGATCCTTGTAGCTTCTTTGCAAGCATAGAATAGTGTAATTGAAGAGGTTTGTCACAGCGTGCTTCTGAATATGTCATTGTGCAGGAGAAATTAGATGTGGTCATCTGCAACATAAGGGAGTTGCAGCATGGATACACCCGTGTTACTACAACAACACAAACACAGGCTGTATGAAGCAGGGTGTTTTTGAGGCATGCTTGAGCTAAGGGACTAGTTTGTCTGTCTCCTGGGTTCTTCTGCTTCCTGTACCAGACTGGCAGCAGAAATGATAGCTGACTGAGTAACTCTCATATGTGTCTTTGGAACCTCACAAAGTTCCTTTAGCAAGTTTGTCTCTTTTATGAATTGTAAAGATTTGGCAAATAAGACGGACAAAAGATTAAAAAGGAACACCTTCGTAATGACAGAAGTACTGTTGTGCAGCTGTGATGTCAGAAAGAAGATATGCAAAGGTGGAGAAGGAGATTGAAAGAGGCAGAAAGCCAAGCACTCATCTTTAAAGTAGGTCACCTGTTAAATCATTTTTGTGGTTAATTTTCTCTTTATGTACATAACCACACACCAAAACAATTATCAGATACAGAAACAAGACAAGAGAGAAAATAGATGGAAACACAGGCGATCAAGACGGATAAAGGCCCAGAGGGAAAATGTCATGGTGAGCAGAGAACACAGAGACAGGTAGACGCATAAAAAAGAAAAGGAGAGAGAGCGAGAGTAGTGGGGTTATAGAGCAACCCACTGATGGAAAGGCAGAGATGGAAGGAGGGGGGGGGGGGATTGGAGTGGGGAGGACCAAGAGGAAAGGAGGCAGGGCAGCTTGTTTTCACCTTCTTGCTGTCTGATTGGTCGAGGCAGAGTCAGGCGGGCCGAGCTGAATTTAATCGGTGATGTGCGTCACCAGCTGCAGTTCCAAGCTAGCCAGACACTGCTGGAGGAGGGCAGCCCTCCTCCCCCTCAGTTCTCTCCATGTGTTGGAGTTGTATTTTGAATATGTCTGTGTTAATGCAAATTCAAGTTCCCTATATATCGCCGCTGTTTCTATGTGTAAGGCAGCCACCTGGATTAGTTTTGTGCTCACTGAGAGGGCCTCTCTTAGCTGTGCTTATAGACAAGCTCTTGGCAGGCAGGGTGAATACCTCTGCTCGTGCGCGTGTGTGTGTGTGTGTGTGTGTGTGTGTGTACACAGTACAGGACTGTTGAAGGAATAAGTCCAGACTTTCACACTATATCAACTAAGGCTTTAATTAACACATTGTTTCTTGCCATCTTTCCCCCCCACACACGTGTCTCTCTCACCCTCCCTTGAGTGAAGGCAGTCTCAGCTTTTGTTTAGAACAGCCATACCTATCTAGGGACTATAGAAAATAACATCATCAGCTCTATTCACCATGGTCCACAAAACTGTATATAGCTCTTAAGTCATCAGCTATTGGCAGTCAGTATGAAAGCAGCTGGGAAGGTAGAGTACTGCTATACCTGATGTAGTTCAGTGTCTTCTCTGATTAAACTCACACTGCAACATCCTCTTCAGGATGCCAGTACCCTGGAGAGGAAACTTTAGCCAAGCCAATCTGTTTGGTTGCTATCTATCCAGGTCTGCTGCTAATAATAACACCTTTCAGGCTTACGCTCAATTAGACGGCTGGCTGGTCACTGCCACCACAGGGAAAGGGGTCAGGCTGGGGCCACACCAGCAGGGAAAGGTGTATGTGTGAGAATGTGTGATGGTGGGGAGGGGTGGCAAGAACAAGAAAGTGTAATGAAGAGGAAATGAGGTGTCTGCGTGTGTTTGTGTGTCTGTGTTCAGTCAGCAGAAAAAATATGACCTTTTCATAAAGTGTGTCTGGGCCCGTAACATATGTTCTACAAAAGGCTGCATGAGGCAGTTAACTTAAAGGGATAGTCCATGCCAACATAGAGTGCAGACAAAGGGATTCAATTATTAATACCTTCTGGAATATCATTAACTGCACTCCTGTTCCACTGCATGCTGCTAGAATAGAACTTGATAAAGTGGGTTTTTAATTACACATTCAGTATATATAGTATTGCAACATTAAAAAACACAATTGCGCTTACCAGTAAATTAACCTAGATTAATGCTCAGGGACAACCTCACTGTTCAGAGACAAAAAAACGCTACAATTATTTTTTTCAACAGTTGTAAAATCCCCGCCCAGCCAAGTATAATTTCTGTTACATAAAGGACTAATAGTGAGTTAACCCAAACATTAATACCTTGCTACCCGCATGTGTCTTTGTGTGTGTGTGTGCATGCCTGTGTATTATATCCATCCAGTGCCAGAGCCTGCTCCCACTAAGCCCAGTCTTGGCCCACCCCACCACCTCCACCCCGCCAGCCCCACGCTGCCCCTCTCCACCTCCTCTTCTTCTGGCAATGGCAAGCGCGCCTCCTCCAGTAGCCAACTCCCGACTCCCCCTCAGCAGCAGTGCCAGTTGTCCTCTGCCAGTGCTCGCTACCCGCCTAGAGAGGTGCCCCCACGCTTCCGCCAGCAGGAGCACAAGCAGCTACTGAAGAGAGGCCAGCCACTGCCGGCAGGAGCCCTCAGCGCTCTTACCCTCTCCTCCTCCTCTTCCTCCTCCTCTTCACCTCCATCATCTTACTCTTCTTCTTCTTCTTCTTCTTTGACTACCAGCAACGCTACCCCAAACTCTGCCACGTCCGCTGCGGGCAAACGCCACCCAGGTTTGTGTCAATACTGTAAAAAAATAAAATTGCCCTGGAATAGATTCCTGATTGGTTTTTGTGGGTTATTTTATTGTTTATATTATTGTTAACACTTTTGTGCTGGCTGTGTGCAAATTTGTTATTCTTAAAATGTCATTGAGTTTGATTTTATGCATGTTGGTTGTATTCTAGCTATTTAGGCTGCATGTTTAATGACATTTCTTTCGATGACTTTAGTAAATTGTCTTTCATATCTAACATTTTGCTTCAACCGTTGTTATTCTCACTGATTTTCCCACATTTTGTGAGACAAATGTAAAATGTTTAGAATTTTATTAATAGATTTTGTATTCACTTTGCCTTGGTACAGATGCAGTGGTATGCAAAGCAGCACTGACTGATTTTACTGCGTTGCAGGCACAATAAATTATAGTAATTATAATTGTAGTTTAACAGCACACCTTCACTTCCAGTCAGTATAAAATAAAGACAAGATACAGCTTCTAAATTAAACCAAATTAAAATTGAAGACTCAGGTCTAAGGTGGCTTCAGTTGACTGCTCCCCCTGCTTTTCCCTTTCTTTGGCCTTCTGTAAGGATTGTGATAGCTGTACCTTGTTTCCAAAGTAGGTCTGTGCTGTTAGAGTGCTCAAGTCTGGCTCCCGATGCTTACGCTGGCAATAATGACGGCAAATTCTATCAAACCTTGGAAAATCGTATTTCTATATTTTAGTCTAAGTTAGAAGAATGTAGTTCAGTTGTTTCAGCCTCTGCACGCTTTCGACTGTAAGGACCACACACACATCCACACACTCTCAGACCTCTGTAGCCAGCGGTAGCTTTTTAATGAACTCACTGGTGGCCTCTAAGATCACTAATACTGAACTTGCCTTAAGGTGCTCATTGTGTGGTAGCTTGTGTGTATTTGTATGCAAGTGAGTGATGTTTATAAAGGATGGCCATGAGTTATTTATATCATTATAACAACTGTATTTCTCTCAGTTTATGGACATTATGGTGTTTCTTGTTATCCTGAACTCATTGTCCCATTCTTCTAAAGGTTTCTCTTTATTTTCTGTCTGTAAAGCAACCATAACCGTCTGCTTACTAATGTACACAGACATAAATATCTCACATCCTATAACATAACAGAGTGTAGTTTTGAATATATAGATGCAAAGATACAACACAGTGTTTGCATGTTCAGATTTGTTCAGGAGCTTGCATGCGTATCTGCTCGCATCTTCTTCTCTTCTCTCTGTTAATTTTTTCATTTGCTGGGAGAACACCGGGCACTCTGTAAACAAACTGGCAGCAGCTGTGGTGCATGGCTAGCTAGCTAACTACAGCCCTTTGCGTCACAGAGGCAACTGGTCAAGTTGCTGCTGTTCTCATATTTGGGCCTTTGCCACCAATCACAGCATAAAACAAAAGCTTAAAGCCTGCGAGTTTTTTGCTAGATGTGCCTCATTTACTAGTCCATATACTAGCATAGTTTTATGGGGCTCTTTTTATGAAAAATGTTGTGAATGTCAGTTAATTGTTTTCTTTCAGCATTTTATAAACTACATTTAAATATTAATAAGGGACAGATTTGGGTTGTCCTGGACATTTTTTATTGATTATTAGTTTAGAAGCTGAAACTTCCTCTTTGTGCTCAGCTGTTTAGTACAGGGTTTCCTCAGCTGTGGGATAGGATTTTAATTTGGCTGCAGGCTTAACTCCGTCAAGAGAAGCAATGCCTCTAAGCCTTTTGATTTAAAATAATATTTCTGTTTTTGGCTCCAGCTAAGTTGAGCTCCCCTGGTCGAGTGTATTAACCTATAATGTCCTTATTATTGTTGTCCTGTTTGGCCTTTACCTCACTCTGGTTTTCCCCGAGGCCCCTCAGCACAACACATCCTGTGGTAGAGTAGCTATTGGCTGGGTTTCTACCCCCTTCTCCTCTTGTTCTTGTCCTGAGGGCTTCCCCTTCACAGCCTGTTCTTTCCTGTCTGCTCAGCTAATAGCCTCAAGCTAGTGGCCCTGTTGTTGCAGTGATTCTGGCATACATAATTTAGAGAGTGGACATTGTAGTTTAACTTACTGTTCTGCACGCTAAGATTTACTCAGCACATCACTACTTTTGTGGTAGAAGAGCTTGAGAAATAACTTAAAATTTACACAGATAACAGTAATAGTAGCACATCAGGCCTTGCTCCAAGTACCAGTCCCGGCTGCAGTGGTTGTGTTGTAGCAATATGACTGACCTGAAATGGATATGGAATACCTCATTTATGCATGTCTTGTATTATTGCCAGACTACACATTTGTAAATGGCGTCAAGAACTAAATCAATATCAAATGTAAGAGAATAATGTATAGCCTTTTCTAAATCTAAATTTGTAAACTTGTATCAAAATCACAGTATCATGTTATATTCATGGGTAATTTGATGTACCCTGCCTGCAAATACAGAAACAAAGTTTTCTTCCTCAGTGTAACTGTAAGTAAAGAATGAACTTTGTTTTGAGGACACACTTCTGACCTCTCTGGTGAAGTCCAAAGGGATGTGATGTATCCTTCACTCGGATAACACAAACATGTTTGTACTTGTGCACATGCAAACACATGCACATAGATGTAGTGGCCGTGCAGCTGCAAGAACACACTAGCCTGGCCTAGTTGTGTCCTCTCAGATCTGTGTGTGCCTTGCAGGCCAGCTGGCTCAGAGTTTAAAGGGGAATGCGCGCGCGCACACACACACACACACACACACACACACACACACAGTGCTGCAGTCATATTGGGTCAATGTCCCAAAGTGGTTAAATGTATTTCTTTTGACTCTTTGTTTTTGGTTACTTTTCTTTCTTTTGGGAAAGTCATACAAATTTCAATTTAGAGGCCATAATAAATTTGTGCAATGTATAAGATTCTTACAGGCTATTGTGGCTTTCCACACACGCCACCCCATCCCCAAAGTCTGAAAGGCAACCCCCTTTAGATTTAAGGGCATTCACACTATTCCCACGTAACCTACGCTCTCTGAACCCCATTTAATTGTCCCAAACACCAGACAGAGACCCCCCGTCCCCTCTCCCTCCCTCTGTCGCACCCACTATCCCCATCTCTCCAGCTGACTGGGGACTATTAAGTAGTCCAGAGCAGCCAGCAGCCGTCCAGACAGGCTCCCCAGTAGCAGGTGCTAGAGTGGGGGTCTCTTAAGACTGTGGGAACTGCAACTCACCAGCTGTTTGCTGGTTACCCAGACAGAGCATGTAGCCAGAAGGCACTCTGCTGGGTGCTGTTAAAACACTTGGCCCTTTCATTTGGGCCCTTTTGATTTGCAGGTAAAGCAGTTGGGTTTTGGGGCATGTATTATTGAAGTGAAATGCTTAGTGGAGGTGGAACTGAGTGTTGCTTTTAGTAAAAAAAACAAAAACAAAAAAACGATGGTACAAATTAAGATGTAAAAACAACTACCACTTAGACATGTTTTTTGTATGATTTAAAATCATCAAATAATCACAAGATTACTTGGCACTAATTCATCCAAGGAGGTATAGATTGCCCCATGTGCTCAAGCTGTGACACACACGCATGCACAGAAGAGAGAGAACCCCCTAGTGGCTTCATTAATCCAGCCTCTGTCATGGAAACCGGAGAAGTCACCATGGTCTCGCTCTCCTATTTTCTCTCTCCTCTCAGCAGAGGTAAACAGACATGAATGATGAGCTTTTTAAACCCTCCTGTGACCATTCCCTCAGTGTTTATTTTTTATCCCTGCTTCCGGAAAAACAAGTACATGCCGTCTTTGATCCGAGTAGGCGTAAAGCACCCTTCAAAGACAGATGGAGAGGGTCCATTTGGGGACAAAAGACTACTAAACATCCCCTCATGCTCTGGTTCTGGTGTTATGTCACCCCACAGTGCCCTCTGATAAAACCAAACGTAGTCTTAGGCTCACAGTCAAACTAAAGAATCCATTTATTGCCAGACCATCTCTCTTAGTCTGTTTGTGTGTTTTCTCTTGCCATGTCACTTTTACCTTGACATTGCAATTGCCAACCCCTCCCCCCAGACTTTCTGCATCTCTCCCTACCACCCTTTCATTCAAAGGGGAAGGGAGGCGTTTATTTCTTGGCTACCTGCCCATGTCTATGATGGCAGATCATCTCATCATCAGAAGTTCTTCCCTTGTTTATTTCCGATGCTGATATTAAAGTGAAAAAGAGCTCATTTATGAGCCGATATTTTGATTTTAAGAATGGTTTGGTTAGTAGACCCCTTTACTGTATAAACTACACTTAGAACAGGCCGATATTGAAAGCTGGTATGTATGTGGGCTATAAACCCTTTTCCTAAATGGATTATGTTAATAAAATCGATTTAGTCTCAAAAAGTGAACATGTAAACAATTACACATCAATAAATATTTGCTATTGGAAGGTGCAACTTTTTCAGCCATCTGTAAACATAAGTGAAATACACGTAACACATAATCTGCCATAATTTCAATGTAGCACATTCACATCTAGTTTCTCCCTTTACCAGCACTCTTCTAACCAAAGCTACGTGAAACCATTTAACCACCATTGGTATAAATCATGCCGTCTAGGATACAGTGAGTTACTGCTGTTGAATGCAACTACAACGTCACAAAAAGCGCCTGAGCTACCGCCGTGTAAGATTCTTGTTCAGCTCACGTTTATTTACATGTCTGCTCTGGTTTAATCATTTCAGACACGCCGACTAACTGCAGACAGGCGGCTCACAGATACACTGCTCAAAAAAATAAAGGGAACACTAAAATAACACCTCCTAGATCTGAATGAATGAAATAATCTCATTAAATACTTCTTTCTTTACATAGTTGAATGTGCTGACAACAAAATCACACAAATTATCAATGGAAATCAAATTTATCAACCCATGGAGGTCTGGATTTGGAGTCACACTCAAAATCAAAGTGGAAAACCACACTACAGGCCGATCCAACTTTGATGTAATGTCCTTAAAACAAGTCAGAATGAGGCTCAGTAGTGTGTGTGGCCTCCACGTGCCTGTATGACCTCCCTACAATGCCTGGGCATGCTCCTGATGAGGTGGCAGATGGTCTCCTGAGGGATCTCCTCCCAGACCTGGACTAGAGCATCCGCCAACTCCTGGACAGTCTGTGGTGCAACGTGGCGTTGGTGGATAGAGCGAGACATGATGTCCCAGATGTGCTCAATTGGATTCAGGTCTGGGGAACAGGCGGGCCAGTCCATAGCATCAATGCCTTCCTTTTGCAGGAACTGCTGACACACTCCAGCCACATGAGGCCTAGCGTTGTCTTGCATTAGGAGGAACCCAGGGCCAACCGCACCAGCATATGGTCTCACAAGGGGTCTGAGGATCTCATCTCGGTACCTAATGGCAATCAGGCTACCTCTGGTGAGCACATGGAGGGCTGTGCGGCCCCACAAAGAAATGTCACCCCACACCATTAGTGACCCACCGGTCATGCTGGAGGATGTTGCAGGCAGCAGAACGTTCTCCACGGTGTCTCCAGACTCTGTCACGTCTGTCACGTGCTCAGTGTGAACCTGCTTTCATCTGTGAAGAGCACAGGGCGCCAGTGGCGAATTTGCCAGTCTTGGTGTTCTCTGGCAAATGCCAAACGTCCTGCACGGTGTTGGGCTGTAAGCACAACCCCCACCTGTGGAGGTCGGGCTCTCATACCACCCTCATGGATTTTGTTTCTGACCGTTTGAGCAGACACATGCACATTTGTGGCCTGCTGGAGGTCATTTTGCAGGGCTCTGGCAGTGCTCCTCCTGCACCTCCTGCTCCTCCTTGCACAAAGGCGGAGTTAGCGGTCCTGCTGCTGGGTTGTTGCCCTCCTACGGCCTCCTCCACGTCTCCTGATGTACTGGCCTGTCTCCTGGTAGCGCCTCCATGCTCTGGACACTACGCTGACAGACACAGCAAACCTTCTTGCCACAGCTCGCATTGATGTGCCATCCTGGATGAGCTGCACTACCTGAGCCACTTGTGTGGGTTGTAGACTCCGTCTCATGCTACCACTAGAGTGAAAGCACCACCAGCATTCAAAAGTGACCATAACATCAGTCAGGAAGCATAGGAACTGAGAAGTTGTCTGTGGTCACCACCTGCAGAACCACTCCTTTATTGGTCTTGCTAATTGCCTATAATTTCCACCTGTTGTCTATTCCATTTGCACAACAGCATGTGAAATTGATTGTCAATCAGTGTTGCTTCCTAAGTGGACAGTTTGATTTCACAGTAGTGTGATTGACTTGGAGTTACATTGTGTTTTTTAAGTGTTCCCTTTATTTTTTTGAGCAGCGTATATTTAGGATATGTCAGAAACTATAGTTTAATGGCTCATTACGACGTTAGTGCTCCTCGACTGATAAACACGGCATTAGCTTTGTGGTTAATTTAGCAACGGGCAGTGTTAGCTGCTGTAATGTTACATGACTTTAGAGAATATTTAGTACAGTTTACAAGTGATGAACTAGGGACAAATGTGGACCATTCGCTAGAACTGCCACACTGTTTGAAATAAATGTACAGTTACGTCTGTCCAGCAGCGTAACTTTCAGCACCCAACTACCATAACGTTAAACTGCTGTGAGCTGGTAGGAAGCCGGGAGATGGCAGTGAAAAACAGGAGGGTTAGCAAGTCATGAATGTTTTCAGGAGAGAAGTGACTGGGTCGGTGTTTATTATAATAATTAAAGTCATGTAATTAACTTTACAAATGACCGACTCACCGCTCACACAGTCCTCTGTTTCTAAATGCTGAGTGTAAGCTCCGGAAACTCCGGTCAGCTGATTGTTTTCTTCTGTGGTTTTTGTGGCGAGGCAGTGTGGTTAACAGGGGAGCTGCAGCTGGTCGCCCTCTTGTGTACAAACTATGCAACACCCATGACATGAGTGAAGGATCTGACTCTAGGTTTCTTTTTTAATAGTCATATATCTGCTGTTATAAATGGCCAATGCTGATTAAATGCAATTGGCTCATATCGGGCGATAATATCGGGCTCTAGTCAAGGACAGCGAGCTTGTATCTGCTCACATAGGCTTGCATGTACATGCACACAAAAAGCCATCCTTGGTCCCTGTTTGAAGAATGAGGAGCCATAGAGGCCCCCTTAGTTTTTTATTTTTGACCCTTTTTATTCAAAGCGTAATCAGAGACTACCCTCCTAATTGCAACCAGAATGAAAGCAGCATCACATTACTGACACATGATTGCAAATGGTGGATGGAAATAATTGTCCCCCTTTCTTTGTTTTTCATGTTCAGCTTGCTTTTGTCACACCCAACCCACCCCCCACCCCCTCCACAAAATCACTGCTTTGCTAAGGATCAGCAAGACCTTTCTGTTGGAATGTCAGGGGAGGGAGCTGAAAGGGGAACAATTGAGGCATGTTGATGTGAAAGGAAAAAGAGACTTTGCGATAAATACTCATTTAGTGACGCTCATTATCGTCCATTTGTTTTGAGGCAGATACCCATGTTTGGTATTTGCTTTGCACACAGTTACTCAAATACCTACACACACTGCAAATACTGTATGTTCAAGATACAACTTAGTCACCCAGTAGCCACAGTTTATTAGTGTTGCAAAGATTTTATGTTTGACCGGATAGATTGCTACAGACAGGATGTCTGCTGTTTCCCATCCTTGCATGGATTGGGTTAAGCACTCAGAGTGGCGCTGGTGCACCTCTCCTCAGGTATTTTTGCACTCTCTCCCTTTCCCTCGCTAACCCCTTTTTCACACCACAGGCAACACACACTCCCTTTTCTTTCCTTTTTGTTTATGTGTGGTTTTTTGTTTGAAATTTGGGTGGTTCATTGTCTGTGACAGGAGTGATAAAAAGATGGCTGCTTTACAGACTTTAATTAACTTATCATCTCATCTATTTTTATGCTATTCAGGAAACAAAATTTGCAAATTACTGAGAGAGAGACAGAGACAGAGACCAGGTGGGTGAGGGGTTAACCAAACAAAATTTTCCTGAGACTGCAGCCTCTGAGTTTCTTGGCTGTATTTCAGGTCTGATAAAGTGATGCTTGTTTCTGCTAAGAAAGCTAGCATTGACAAAGCAGAAAGAGAGTAACATTCAGTGGCTTTTAATGATGCCGTCATCTTTCTTTCTCTGTGTTTTAGAAAACAAAACACCTACAAGCCACTGAGAGCTTGCAGTGGTAACTGAAAAGACCGGCTGTTTGGATTTTGTTTCATTCTTTTCTTTACATTTTTACTGGGTGGCAAGCAGGCATGCTCCAAATCAATAGATTTGAAATAGAGCCAAACCAGTCTTTTGTGAAACAGAGACACTTACACACACACTTGTGGTGAAACTCAAACCACACTCAAGCAGTGATAGTTGATACTTAAACACCTAGATTTAGATGCACTTAAAATAAAGAGATGGAATATTGTCCTTTCACACAAGACTGTCCCTTCACTGAAAACACTAAGGAAGTAACCGAAGTATTGGAACATCTTTGACCCATCTGTTCAGTAGTTTAGTTATTGAGACATCTCTAGAATTCACTAAACATTCACTACTTTACTATAGACAAAAATGAAATTAATGTATTTCATGCTTCAATATGTAATGACACAGATATATTGGAGTTAAAGTCCCTCAAATATGGTCCAAAGTTTTTCCTTAATGCTATATTAGCTGCTGTCTTATGGGCAGACGGTTTCCACCTGACTAATTTCTATGTCCAGCCTATTTGGGCAGGTTTGTGTGCAGGCTTTACTTTTGAGTTTAACAACTTATAACTTTCCTCCAGCCAAAAAGATCTGCAATGTTACAGCAGTTGCAAGGGATTAATTTTATTGTGATACTTTAGTATTTTTTTCTGTGTTCAACTGATTGCAAACTGACTGCAGGGGTGTGTGTGTGTGTGTGTGTGTGTGTGTGTGTGTGTGTGTGTGTGTACACCATCAGTCTAAGGACCCTGTGTGATAAGGCTGCCTGGGGAGTGGAGATAAGTGTGTTCAGGTGAAAATTGCATTCACAAACATGTTGCGGCATGTTGCAAACTTTCTTAAAGCCACATATCTTCCAGCGTGTGTGTCCACACACCTCAAACAAATGGCCTCATCTGGCTGGATTGTATTGGCCACTAGGTCTTTATCTTATGATGGATAACTTATAGCTATTATGGAAATCATTGCAGCTATCTGATGGAAACTAATGGCAGAGTCATAGAAGGTGAGGCAGCTTAATTACCAAACAAGGCCAATATTTTACAAACCACCTGGTATGGCTGAACGATTAATCGTTTTCAAATCAAAACTGCGATTTGAAAGAACGCGATTAGCTAATCGTGAAGACAACAATTAAAATGTAGGTTAATTATACAGTGCATCTGACCCGTTTTAAACAGTCATGCAGTTGCAAATTCATTCCGTTGTCATCCTTGTGTGACAGATCTGCTCGCCAATGACAAGCGCACTGCACCTCCTGTTATGGTCCTACTCACCAATCAGAATGGGCACAGGGTGTGTACATTTTACAATAACAAACAAAACTAGAGGAAAACGTGTGAGACAATGGCACCAGCAGTGGTTTTGTCCGGCGTCAACTCGCACCGAAGTGTTTCAGCAGCGGAGTGTTTAGCCTACACGTTGTTAACGCGTTGTTAATTTGTCAGTTTGGTACTTAAACTACAGATAACGGCTCTCTTGCTCCGCTCTGTGCGGGCTACATATCATACGTGGAGCATTTCAGAATAAGAGCGTTTTGCCCATCTGATTTGTTCAGTTGTCCTTGATTTTTATGCTTCTACTATGGTTAAGTAGGCTACGAAGTTAAATTGTTTCTTTTTTTGTCTGTTTTAACTGTTTTTGTTGTAGTAGTACCATCGGGAGTCTGCAAAGGGTGTTTTATTTTGAAAATCGACCGGATTCTCTATGCCGTTCTGTGTCTGACTTCTTGTCTGGTTCATCTGCTCTGTGGTGCTTGACCCGGCTTCAGTCATAAATAGACTGGCAGTGAATATTGAACTTTAGCAAAACTTCAATAACAAAAATCGCATATCGAATCACAATATCTAGCAGAAAAATCGCAATTACATTTCTTTTCCCCAAAATCGTTCAGCCCTACCGCCTAGGTTTTACAATTAAAGGTTGGCGAGCTTCGCTTCCTGCAGCTGCTCAGGAGGTTAGCCAGAAATGTATTATTGTCTATCAGTCTTCTATTGCTTGTTGAAAATGACTGCTCATGTTGTATATGGTGTGGCATTGCACTTTGTTCACATAAAATGCATTGCAGCCACCTTAAAAACGTATTGGGCGTGTACATTTTTACAAGGAATATGATAGTTGCATAAGAATACGTAGTATTTTATGTGCAGTAAGATATCTTCAGTTTTCCCACTGAAGCATCCACTTTTGCTAAATGTTGGGAAACAAACAAAAAATCAGAAAAATACCTACCGGTAGCTTTCATGTATACATTTTGATTGTTTTATAATACACGTAAATTTCCTATTCTCTTCCAAGAGTTACAGGATTAATTCTTCCCTTCATATGGTTGGTTGGCCTGTGGTCTCATTGCTTTTTAGCCCGTTACATGAGGCAGGCATAGTGGTTAGGATGTTTGCATGCTGGATCGATAGCCTCCCTGCTCTCACCCACTAGCATTAATAAGATCATTGATTAGCTGCCTCCCACTGATTGATTACCCCTTTACAGCATCGAATCAGTCTATTATTAGTTCCCCCTCTGATAGGATGCTTTTGTGCCTAATGAAATTGCTTTTGTGCGATACCAGATACAATTAGAGAATGGTTGTTAGTGTGTACTGCTTTTGTCGATCATTTCTAAAGGCCTCTAAGTAGCAGGAGAAGATTTACATGCAGTCCTTGTATGATGAAAATGTATCTAGAAGTATACACAATCAAATGCACATGCATGCATACACATGCAGTATTGTGTACATGCAGGTTGTAAGAAGCCAGCAGACAAACACACATATTCATACAAACTTGGAGGAAGTCTTTTGTGGTTTCTTAGTACAGTGCTGTTGGAGGAGGAGTAGGCCCGGCGGAGCGTAGGGAGTGATGGATGAGAAGCCGTCCTGGTTTCATTCCAATAAATGAGCGGCGTTCTACTTGGGCTTCCCTTCACTGCCCTAGCTAGCAAAGCCACGATGGAGATGGATGGGCCTCTCGCTGCTGGATGTTGGAGGAGAACAGAAGGGAGAGAGGGAGAAATTGAAGGGTGAGAAAAGAGGTTGGGGCAAAAAGTGAGAGACCAGACACGGACACAGAGAGAAAAGGGGGATGGGGGGGTTATTATTATAATAATAAATAATAATAATTATAATAAGGGCAGCTAGAGAGTGAAGGAAGTAAGAGACAAAACAAGATAGCAAGGGAAGAGAAGCTATAAAGGAAGTGAAAGGTGGGGTGAAAGAGAGGGGGAAAGAAGGATGGATAAAGAAAAGAAAGTGAGGGCTCCATCTTCTTGTTTTTGTTTGGCTGACTGCACCAGGGCATGGATATATGGATATGCCACATCTGATATGACATGTAGCACGCTTGGCTGTGCATTCTGATATGTGTTGGATTGTGGAATGTGCAAGTGTGACCATCTCATCCTGCCAAGTCTTGATGGCTTGCATTAACCAACCACGAAGATAAAATTGATCCATGGGACTAACAGTGGCTGTATCACATGATTTTCCTTGGTCTAACCTAATGTGGGTTTTTTCTTCAACTCATCCCTCAGTTTCCGCTTTCTTTCCTTTTTTTGTTTAATTTTAAAATTAATTGTTTACCCTTTGTCTCCTGTTACTCAGTCTTTTGTTTATTTCTTGCATTTCGGCATCTTCTGTCACTCAAGTCCTCTTGTTTCTCTCTGACTGACATAATCTCCACCTACCTAATGTTTTGTATTCCTCTGTTGCCCTTTATCTCATCCTCGCTTCTCTCTCTTTCTCTCTCCCTCCCTCACTTTTTCTCTTTAGACATATCCCTCCAGAGTGGCCCTGTTTCCCGGTATGAGACCTCTCATTGGGGAGCCTCTTTGCCAGTTGAGAGCCCCTCCAGTGCCAGCAGCTGGGACAAAGTGATTATTGACGGAAGTGACACAGAAGCTTGGCCCTCCATCAGCCGCAGCATTGATCCCAGCCACCCTGCAGCACCAGAATGCCCCTTGGGCTCAGCTTGCTCTAACCAAGACACCAGTGCTGTCACTACCATCAGTAGTAGTAGTTTTCTGAGTATGGCCACAGGTGCCGCAGGCCAGCAGGCCCACTACACCCCTCTCAAAGCCAACAATAACATGATGACAGGACCTGGGTCAGTGAACACATTAGCTGGTAATAGAGGCTGGGGCTCAGATGGGAAACAAGATTGTATGAATGGTGGCCGAGTAGGAGCGCCCAATAACTGGGGCTCTCCAAATTTTAACTTGAACCTCAATCCCAATGCCAACCCATCAGCCTGGCCTGTTTTGGGCCACGAGGGTGGTGGAATTGGCCCCAGTGGGGTGTCAAACTCCCCATCCCTCCCACCAGGTATTAATGGTAATGGAAACATGGGAAATGGGAGCCTGGGAGGTGCTGATAATGGCGGGGGAGGTTGGGTTAACATGATTAGTGCTAACGAAAATGATCAACAGCACCCTTCAACCAACACAAGCTTGTCCTTCAATATGGAACCTGCTAACATTAACACTGACGGAGCAAACCTCACTAAGCAACAGCAGCAAGCTCAGGAGCCTATGAGCCCTATCCATGGGTTAACTGGCTGGGGAGGCCATTCACCCACTGAATCATCCCAGCTCAATGGGGACACAACAGGCAGCTCTTTATGGGGTAGTGGAGAAACCAAGGCAGCCGACTCTTCCAAGGACTCAGGCTGGGACTCAGCTACCTCTGGAGGCCTCTCTGCCTGGGGCCGCCAAGGCAGTGGTGGTGAGAGTAGTGGAAGTGGTGGCTGGGGTGACTGGGGGAAATCCTCTGGTGGTGGAGATGCATCAAAAGGCTGGGACTCAGTAGATGCTGGTAGTTCTGGATCAGGCCAAGAGCAGCAACTTAGCTCATGGGGTCAGAAGCCTGGAACAGCCCCAGCAAGCGAGGGTAGTGGGGACAGCAGTGAAGGTCGATCACACAACAGAGAGAGGTCCTCCAGCATGGAATTTTCCCCTCTGCTCCCCCGGCAGGACCTGGACCCTAGGGTGCTGAGTAACTCTGGTTGGGGACAGACCCCCATCCGTCAGCACACTGTATGGGAGATGGAGGAAGCCACCTGTGATGATGGGAAGAGCAACAGCAGCTCAGACACCTTAGGAGGCTCCAGCTCAAATGTTGGACCCTCATCCACCAATGGAGGTACCATCAACCCAAACATTGGCCCCAGTCAGAGGCCTGGGTCTGGAGGAAAAACTGACAGTGACGGATCATCATCCTCTGGCTGGGGAGTCCCTCCACCTCAGCCAATCCAGACCGGATCAGGATGGGTGGACCCCCCACAGTCACTCAGCAAAGCACCGAATGGCACTACAAGTGGCTGGGGAGACCCTTTGTCTACCAATCGTCCTAGAAATGGAGGCACACCATCCTGGGGTTCTGAGGACAAGTCTCCCAGTTGGGACGATGGTCAGAAGAAAAGTCAGCCTACTAGCTGGGGAGAGGGTCCCAAAAGCTCCCACAGTTGGGGAAACGGTAATGGCGGCTCCAATGGCTCCAGCACAGGGCAATGGGGAGAGGCAGAGGTCAAGAACAATGGTTCTGGCAGCAGCATGTGGGAAGGAGAAGGAAGCAATGGAGGAACTGGTGGGTGGAAAGAAAGCCCCAGAGGAGGAAATAGAGGAGGAGGAGGCTGGGGTAAGCCTGCTCCTACTATGAGTAACAGCAGCTGGGGGGAGACCTCACGTGCCAGTGGCCCAGTGCAGGCAGGCTGGGGCACTTCCAAGCCTCAAGAGAGCAGCAGTAGCAGCAGCAGCACTGACAGTGGAGGAGGAGGCAGCATTTGTTCATGGGGTGGTCCTGGTTCCGTGAAGCAGAACCCATCTGGCTGGAGCAATGCTAGCAAACAGGACCAGGGCATGGAGCCAACTGGCTGGGAAGAGCCCTCCCCTCCCTCCATCCGCAGAAAGATGGAGATTGATGATGGAACGTCCACCTGGGGCGATCCCGGCACCTGCAACAAGACTGTCAACCTGTGGGATCGTAACAATCCCAATGGTAACCCAAGCAACAGCGGACCACCTCCAAGTAAGAATGGTGGAGTGATTATCCCCAACAATAACAACAACAATCACCATCACACTCACCACATGCACCACCATACTCATCATGGCCAACCCCCAACTCACCTGCAACACCATGGAAACAACAACGGGTCACCCAACACTGGCGCTTCACATCCAGGTGCAGGCCCCCAGGGTAGACCCCCCCTCACCAACCCAGGTAACATATTATGGCTGTGCTGTTTAAAAAAACAAAAACTCAAATTTTTATAGATTTTATATTCTGAAAATGCTGAAACATTTCATAATCTCTTTAAAATTAAGATACTTGAATATTTAAAAATGTATGTACATTTAAAAATACCTTTATATAAAAACTTGATGTTTTAAATATCCAAAGTTTTCCCCTGACCACACAAGTATAGACAAAGCTTAAAGCAAGACCTGTTTTCACTCGCACATAAAGTGACTAAATTACTAATAAAAGGCATTGTTGGCAATGATGGTTATTCAATTCAAAGTTTATTCCTTCAAATAATTCTCTGTGATTATTAAGCAGATAGTCTCAGAAGTATTGAGGGCTTCTTAATGTTCATTCGTACATAATAAAGACCGTACAGCAAGCTTAAGTCAGTTCAAATAAGTCTTTGTGAAGACAAAGGCCATGCATATAGACATCCTCTCCTTTTGATTGTGAATGAGACCATTGCCCCCTGCTGTTTGTAATTTGCACTGCATCTACCACAGAGCATCATGACCACCTGAAGACACATTTGTGCTGAACACAGTTTCACCCAATCACCCATCTCTACTGAAGTCAGTATAGACAAAAAAGAAAAGAGTGGAAGATCTTGCACCAACAGACCTAAGCTGTTGCTTTCATCCATATACTCCTACACATTTGTACACACACACACACTACCTGACAAGCCTGACTGAGCTGGTCAAGGTTCTGCTGCTGTCAGGAGGAGGCTAGCATGAAAGGCACAAGCTTACTGCCGTTTTACTACAGCTCATCATGAGGGCCCGAAAAGACAACTTGACAAAAAGAGATATGAAATGTTAGTTAACAGTGCAGGGGTTTTCAGTTGCTTGGATCATCATAATATAGTTTTCGGTTAAAGACAGACATATGCATGAACATAATGCAAGTTTGCATTTTCCATTGTTTAGTACTCAAGGAAGGACTGAAGTTAAAAGTAAAAACTGCTAACAGATGAAGATTTTACTGGAGTGAAAATTTTTATTTTAGGTTGGGGAGAACTTCCCAGTGTTCAACCCAAGTCGGAGCCTGCTTGGGGAGAGCCAGCAACTCCGACATCAACTGTGGACAATGGCACCTCTGCCTGGGGCAAGCCCCAAGGGGTAGTAGGAGGATGGGGAGACGGTGGCCACGAGCCCTCTGGACCCTATGGCAGAGCCAACGGACCCCCAGGTTCTGCACCCTGCAAGCCAGGTAACACGCACAGATGAGTAATATTTGCACTGAAGCATGATATCAACCATGGGAAATCAGCATATACTAAAATTTATTGATTAAACTCTTACCCATTCTGGCTGATATACTACAATAGCAAACTGTGACATAGATGAGATTATTGTTTTAGGTTAGTTTCACATGTCCCGGTGTACAACAAGTCCACACAATACCATACATAGTAAACTGCACCTGTTCCAGTTTTTCAGATTACATTTTGAAAAGTAGTACAATGTAAATGAGCTTTTCTTCAGCTTCAGCCTGTCAGCATAATTGTCACCTTGACAATTCAGGCATTTCAGATTCGGGTTGTGTGCAGTGGTACCACCCCCCACCCCCTAAAAGACAGATTGATGGTAACTCCCAGCATGTATCCATTGCCACACTTCAGTTAAGGGAACGAAAACAGGAAGTTTCTTCAGACCTGTACCATTTGTAGAAATTCTGATGGTTCTTGTTAGTGCTACTGGTGTGTTGCTGAGATTAAAGCAATTCCACACCTCAGTAGGTCTTGGTTATTTGTGCTGTTGTTTGAAATGGTGGAAATGGTGGAGGAGGGTGTAGGGGGAAATACAGCATGCCAATGGCAACAGTGGCACCAAGTGGTCAGGTTGAAAATGACTTGCTGCTCATCCAAATGGCCTGTGGACACAACATATAACAAACAGCATTTTTATTGTCGTTTTGATATTACATCTTCATTCTGTCTTTGATGTTACTTCATCTGTTTCTCAGGCCCAAAATCTATGCAAGATAGCTGGGGAAATGGAGGAGAGGAGATGGGCATGTCTACTGGCCAATGGGACGCTGAGGATGGGGACATGTGGAACAGCCCCACCTCCCAGGAGAGCAGCTCTTCTTGCAACTCCTGGAGCAATGGACCCAAGAAGGGCCCTAGCAAGGTCAGACCTGACTCTTGTCATAAATATACTGGCAGATGTCAATGATGGCAGTTATTGTGATTTAAATTCAGTTAAATTTAATATAACTTTTGTGTTGTTAGGGGAAGATGGGCAACAAGCCAGATGAGGCGTGGATCATGAACCGTCTCATCAAACAGCTCACTGACATGGGCTTTCCGGTATGGGGGAAGTTCTCACACTGACATATAGCTACTGACATGCTTCTTTTAGGCAGATCTTTCATTTCTTTCTTTTTTATTACTGCTTTGTGTGATTTTCATTAAGTCTTGATACATTTCTGCCTGTTAATAACTGTGTCTGTAAGGTGTCAGTGAGCACTTTGAAAGGCTCCTATAAACAAAAATCTAAAATTTGGATTACATACAGAATCCTCTGCTGAACAGTCTAGAAATACACAAAGATGTACAAACTGTTGAAAACGGACACATAAGACCTTCTCCTGCAATTACACCATGGTCAGTGACAGACTTATCCATGTGTTACAGAGAGATCCTGCTGAGGAGGCTTTGAAGAGCAACAACATGAATCTTGACCAGGCCATGAGTAAGTTCACCAACACATTTGTGGAGAGTATGTGTCCTTGTGTGTCTATTGCAAGTGCTGATATGAGATTCTTTTACTCAGTGTGACAGTACAAATACACAGTTGATTTACTTTTCGAGGGATTACAATCAGCATTCAATTCTTTTGCCGCATTTCCACATTTTTAAATGAATCACAGAATAATACCAATACCATACTTTTCTAGAGTAATATTTGATTTCAGTGAGGGCTACATTTTGCTTACTGTCAAATACCTGCATACCCAAAGTGTATATAGACATATTGATATTTATAGAAGAATTAAAGGACATTTAAAATACATCATACTAGATTAAATGCATATAAACATCAATTGATTGTATGACAGTTTATTTCCTTATCTAGACTTATAATAAATCTATCTTCCTCCTTTCTGCTCCCAGGCGCCCTGTTGGAGAAGAAGATTGACCTGGACAAGCGGGGCATGGGCATGTCTGATTACAGCAATGGCATGAACAAGCCCCTGGTTTGTCGGCCCTCTGCACTCTCCAAAGACCCCTCTGACCGCACCGCCTTTCATGACAAGGTAAGACAATAAGCAAGCCTATTGGAAATGAGTGTTTACATTATCCGATCTTTCCTGTTGTCAGTACAAATTTTTGTGTAATCTTCACTCCCTTAATCATTCATGTTTGCAGTGTGTTACGATCATCTCTTTGTCCCCCCCCCCCCATCAACTACTTATGTTCCTCTGGTCCAGGATGGTGTTCTGTCAGATGATGCCCCCCCATCACCGTTTCTGCCTTCTCCCAGCCTGAAGCTCCCCCTGGCCAACAGTAGCCTTCCAGGGCAGGGTCTGGGACAGGGCAACCCGGGGCTGGTCATGCAAAACTTGAACAACAGACAGGTAACACATTCTGTAACACAGTTATGCCACACACTGTCACAGAACTTCACTTGAGTTGGGAAAAATAACAGAAACACTTGACAGTATTAGACAGTCCAAATAAAAAAACCTGCAATAAAGTCTACCTTTCTGAATGTTCTGTTCATGTTCATATAACATTGTTGAGACTGGGGGAATTTTGAGATAACATATAGAACAGCAATATTTTGTGCAGTGGTTATTTTATTTTCCTCAGTTTTAATGTAGATTGAAAAAGAGATAGGAAAACATCATTTGTGGTATGTAAAGTGCAAGCATTCAAGGACTTGAATACATTTGAGCAGCTGCTTTACTAACTACAGAATATACTGACAGATTATGCTACTAAATCTTGGTCAGTGGAAAACACATTTAGTCTGTGTTTACCACACTGGAAATGCATTACCATCATTTTAAAACTTAATGGCTCTGTGCAGGATTTAAGTGTATATGATGTAGTGATTGCAAGAAATCTCCAAATTATTATTTTATACACACTTCACACGTGTGTGTGTGTGTGTGTGTGTGACCTTGCCTGAAGTGCCCATTGAAATCAGATAGTTCTGTTCTATCAAGTATCACCCCCAGAGGCATCCATGGCCCAGAAAACTGCAGTATGTCCTTGAAGCCCAAACAAAGGCACTGTAAGCAGGCCTTTTTTTGCACTGAATGAAAAAACACCTCTCCATCAACATGGAATCAGAAATGTGGTTGAGTTTCCATTTACAGGATAATTGTTTTGGCCCGTTTGATAAATCCAAGTAGTCACGATTTTGTGATCTAACAACTTGCTACTCTCAGTTAGTGTTAAATGCTTTGGTTGCTTTGTGCACAAGGTGTTGTGTGAAGTTAGACCTTGAGGGTAAATGCTTTGAGAAATGTTTTTAGACATTGCTGTGTGTACAGGGAATATCATCGACCCATGCTAGGCTTTTGAGTGCACTTGTAAAATGTCTTTTTCATCCAATTCAAGAGCACTCATGCGTGTATTGAATGAACCCATCAAATGGATAAAGACTTGACAGCTGGATGCTCAACTCTTGGTCTTACTCTTGCGGTATTTTGTAATTGTTTGCTGGCGTGGTCAAGAATACAGATTTTCGTTTCCAATTCAGTGGCTCAGTTCCTCAATAATGAAATGGCTTCAGTAATTTGAATAAAGGTGGAGGTTTCGAAGACCTTTCCAATCCAAACCAGTCCATTTTTATTTATATATCACATTTTAAAAAACAGTTTACAAAGTTCTGCAAAAGGAATAAAACACATATAAAAACACAAACACATATAAACATAGATAACATACAAACAAATGGTTCAGGAACAATTCAAAGGCAAGAACAGAACACTACACAGCTCTCAGAGGTTTCATTGACTCCTGCTTGCAGATGCCCAGCGGAATGTTTGGCAGTAGTGGAGCAGCACAAACCCGGGCCATGCAGCAGCAGCCGCCTCCTCAGCCACCAGTGCCACCTCTCAGCTCCTCCCAGCCTAGTCTACGTGCTCAAGTGCCTCAGTTTCTCTCCCCTCAGGTAGATATACACACATATTGATGTACTCATTCCATGCCAAAAGTATGCCCTGGCTTGTGTGAATGTGGTTGTAATTTATTTATGTTGCATCACAGGGATGATTTGATGACCCAGAACAATAGACAACATAGACTTTGATTGCGTTTGATGATTACTCTTTTTACTTTTACTTACTTACTTTTTACACTTTCCAACTTATGCAACATCTGAGTAAAACGCTTGACAAGAATCTAAAACTGGTAGTGTTAGCCTATTATAGTCTTTGAAAATTTTAAATTTTAGAAGTAAATCAGCAAAAATACAATATATTGTGAAGACCACAAGTTATTTTGTGAGAATCATACTATGCCTCTTTCCTCTTCTCCTTCTTGCTCATATGTAGTAGTGACTAGTTTTACCATGCCAGAAGGTACTGTTGTACAGTTGTGATTTGCAATGACTAACTTGTCACCTCTCCTTTCTGCCCCCCCCCCCCAGGTCCAAGCACAGCTCTTGCAGTTTGCAGCAAAAAACATTGGTCTGAATCCTGCACTTTTAACTTCACCAATAAACCCTCAACAAATGACTCTCTTGTACCAACTTCAGCAACTGCAAATGGTGAGGCAGTCCATCTTTCCGTCTTTATTTGTAGTGCAGCGTTTGTACACACTATAAAAACATGTCTGACGTTTTGTTATGTCTACGTGTGTTAGTTTTGAATTTCATTTCTCATTCATTTTCTCATATTTACAACCTTCACAAATATCCAGAATGTGTCCATTTGAAAATATTTGAGAAATTGGAACAAATATTTATCAGATGGAAACAGTTGACCCCTCTCTCCTACTGTTTTTTTTCCCCCTCCATTATTGTCTGTTTGATCATTGTATTGAACTTTTGATTCTCTTCATTCAGGCGTACCAGCGTTTACAAATCCAGCAGCAGATGATGCAGGCGCAACGCAATGTTTCCGGCCCAATTAGACAACAAGAGCAGCAAGTGAGTCAACAAATGCATCATTACACACAAATATGATCATAAATGTCATTCATTTTATGCGTGTGACCCCATGTGAGCACTGACTCAAAACAGCATTGTTATTTCTCAACAAATATTTTGATTCTGACATGATGCCATAACAACAACAGATGGAAAAACACATGAAGTTACAACACATGTTGCTCAAACTTAAAGATATCTGCATGGGAATGGGTTACTTCTCGTTGAACATGAGCCAATCACTTTGTGAAAAGGAGAAAGAGTTTTTTCTCCTTCTTTGAAAATGTGGGGTTTTGTTAGACAGATATCAGCAACCTGCAGGAAGATGAGGCTTGTTGAAGGCGGAAATGCTTTTGTGAAGAAGTGCTTGTGTCTCCCACAGTTTTTCTAAAATTTTCCTTTTAATAATCTTATCTTTCCTTACCACCTTGTCTTCCTCCTTGGTTTTCTGTCTTCGCTTCTTCTTTTCACTGCTCACCTTCATTTGTCCAACACCTTTTCACCCTATTGTTTTCTCATCCTTTCCCTTCTAACCTCAAGTGTTTTTCCTTCCCTCCTCCCCCTCCTTTCTCTCTTTTCCTTATTTTATCCGTCTGTCTTGCTTTTGCCACCACATAAACTTGATTAATCTTCTTGTTTTCCTCCTCTTCGTTGCCCAGAACTTTATTTTATGATGCATTGTTGTGACGCTGCTTCTCTTCTCTGCCAGGTTGCACGCACAATCACCAACATGCAGCAGCAGATCCAGCAGCACCAGCGTCAGCTGTACCAGGCGCTGCTGATGAAGCAGCAGCAACTTCCCTCTCATTCCTCTTCCTCCGCCGCTGGTCTGCATCCCCCGGGCGGCCCCGCCGGAGGCCCTGGCTCTAGCAAATCAACTATGGATCCCTTCACAGGCCCACACCACGCTTCGGGCCTCGCCGACACACTGCACACCAAAGAGCCACCGTCTTCGCCCAACGCCTACAGCACCTATCAACTCTGTGAGTGTGGGATGGGGACAGCACAAGGTTGAAAATTTTTTGGGCCGGTCACTTTTGCTCAAGATGTGACTTTGACGGAAAATGTTGCTTGATTGTTGAGAGGAGCAATTTTCCTCTGCTGCCTTTGAGGTAGCAACCTTGTCATGCATACATCTGTACTCACACCATACAGTGTGGTCAAACACAATTCATACATACATCACGTGGACCACTAATAAATGCATCCAACTAAATTAAACTAGCTTAGCTAAACTAACTGGTTCATAGTTCGAAGCTGGGTTTTTTTTTTTGTTTTGTTTGTTTTTTTTGGTATGGATGAAAAAATAAATATAAAAACTTCCACCACTGACATGCATATTTGGAATAAATGAATATTCTTTAATTTTATGTGTGCAGCTGGACTGAATCCAAATATGAATGTAAACTGCATGGAGGTTGGCAGTCTGTCCCTGAAGGAGCCCCCTCAGCCTCAATCCCGCCTGTCCCAGTGGACACACACCAACTCCATGGACAGCCTCTCTGGCAACTCCTCAAACATGGAGAACAACCTCAATAAGCACGGTATGTGGAAGAAAAACATAAGCAGGCATGCACACATTCACACATATTTACATACAGTATTAAAGTAAAATGAAATACAAATGAAACCGCCTTTACTTGCCATCTTAAATGTACATATTATACAGAATCTGTACAGTTTCCCTGCACATTTGTTGTATAGTAATGTACCACTAGGCAGCTTGAAGTGTTGTATAATAGCAGCTATAATGCAATGCATTTTGAAAAATGTAATTCCTTTTAGTAGATACGATAGTTCTCTTATACAGGAGAGATGGATGGACTTTTGAAAATGTGTTAAAGTGGGCAATAATTCTTATTTGTCTTTTGCATATACTAGGTGCCATATCTGCTGCCTCTAGCTTGGGCCCCCCTGGGAAGCCCCCCCAGCTGGAGGATTCATACAGCCCTTACAATCTGATGTCCAGCTCTGAGTCCCCGACCAGCCCCCTGGTGCCCCCGGACAGCTGGGTCCAGGGCAAGAGCCCCAACGAAAAGATCTCCAATGGGACCAACATTAACTGGCCCCCAGGTAAGGGCAATATGTAAATAAATAACCGTTGAAACCCCTACACATCCATAGCCAAACCCACAAGGGAGTTTTCACTTGTGTTGCCTAATTAGATTTCTTGTCCAAGCAGGGCTTGAATGACACCTCCCTCACTCTCATGTTAGAAGAAGAATATGATGAAGAAGACATACTTTATTAATCCCACAAGGGGAAATTCAATGTTAGTTTTAGTCCATGAGGGCGGGGCAACTTACCCAGTTACAACAGATACTTTTCAGAGTCTAATTCATGGTCCTCCACAGCAGCTACTGTTTTTGCAGCTAATGGGTGTCCAAGTAAAAAAGAAATAAAGAGGAAGACATAAATAAAAAGAAACATGTTTGGGTTTGAGAACAAATCTGTTCTGCCCTAGATTTTGCATACTCTAGTACAAGATCAAAATACAATGCTAATGTAGTGCTACTACAAAAAAAAAAAATTAAATATTTGCTGCAGAAGTAGCATCAGTTGATTAAATGTGACAAAATCTGTGGTTTAGAGGCTTGTGTGAACTTTTAAAACTTCTGGGAAGTCATGAGATGGCTTTGAGTTCCTCAAAATCAGATTTTGTTGTTTCAAAAACCCTTCATCAAACCCTTTATTTTGCTCCCTTAGAGTTCTGCCCAGGTGTGCCATGGAAGGGCCTTCAGAACATTGACCCTGAGAATGACCCCAACATGACCCCTGGCAGTGTCCCCAGCGGTCCCACCATCAACACCAACATTCATGACGTCAATCGATACCTGCTGCGCGACAGGAATGGAGATATGAACAGAGGCAAGAACTCTAATATCAATTCAAGACTAGCAGTAACCCTAAACCAGAAAAATGTTGTGTGAAGTGAATCAACCGTAAATGAATAATTACTTCACTTGCGATAGGTGAACTGTCTACTTACACCCCAGGCCCATCATGTGCTCGTACTGATACATACATGAAGTTACTTGTTTTTTGTTTTGCCTCCGTCTCTGGTCACAACACTGTTACGTCTACAACCACATAGCCACTTTCCCAGCTCCTCCACTTCAGAATGGCTCTCTGCCTCCAACCAGCAGTGACTGGCCAGTCAGTGGCTACTCTAGCTCTTTAAGTTTGACATCCTCTGATGCAGAAAGCTCAGGTACACAAATATAGAGTATCTGCCCTCCATGTGTGGACCTCCTCAACCTCTCCTCATCCAAATGGGAGCCCTGATAGTACACTGCCTACTTATCCTTAACCTTACCTGACCCCATATTTATGACCCTTCTTACTTCAAGTAACGCCTAAACTTGTTCCCTCTACTTTGTGAATATGTCCGTGGCTCTTATAATACACCGTTTTGTAGAAAGTATTTTTCTTGTTTCTGCATTTAAAGGAAGGCAGGTATTCCACACAAGTCCAGACCAGTAGAAACTGAAAAATAAACATGAAAATATCAGTGTTTTGCAGTCTGTCCCAATGGGACTGTAAACATAGTTTCTGCTTCAGCAAGTATTTGTGTCTGTATTAACATTGCCTTTCAAATTTTGGTTGATTTCACTTTTGTTGTAGAAAAAATAAAATAAATTAAAAAAAATTTAAAATGGTGAATTTAATTACATTAATGAAAAATTAAGGCCCACTGAAACTCCCGTGGCATTAGCTAAACCAGTATGTGGCCAGTAACATAAATGCCTTAGTTGTAACGTTACATGTTCATCTGTTACTGGTTTTCTCTCAACTGTCCCCTCTCCATGTAAAGGTAAACTGTCTGACATGAAGTCCACCTGGTCCCCAGGGCCCATCTCCCAGAGCCAAGCCTCTCTGTCCCATGAACTGTGGAAAGTCCCTCAGGGGCCGCGCAACACCACGACCCCTTCCCGTCCCCCGCCAGGCCTCACTAACAACAAGCACTCCTCCACCTGGGGCGGCAACTCGCTGGGCCTGGGCCAAGGCTGGAGTGGCTCCTACACCTCTGGTACGCATAATATTAAAAGAAAGAAAAATAGATGGTAACATAGATTTTAAAAAATGTTGCATCTTTTTATGTTGGCTGTCCAAATAAATTCTATACATGGGACACATTGCTAAGTGTGTTGATACTTTTGAGTCTCAGGTTTCAGTTTGAGGTGTTCCTTAACAGGACTAGATCTCCTTAAACTATATTAACATAATTACAATCTCTAGACTGTTTTGTAAAATAAATTGCAGAATTGAAAGCCATTTACAAAATCTGAGAGTAAATGAAGACGTTCCAACAATGCCTTGAATAGAAGGCAACTCTTGCCAGTGAAAGCAACAGATATCAACTTATGTCAATGTCATTATATTTCACACCCAGCAAAAACTGAGGTGAATTAAGATGTGTAGGTGTGGCAGAGTTCACAGCTGCAACTGTGCGTACACAGCACTTGCAAAATAAAGGCTGTAAGTGAACACACCCAGCTAAACTGACATCTTGAGGTTTACCAGCTCTGCTAGAAGCAGCATTAAAACATTATATGTGTGACCTTGTTTTCACATGATTTGTCTCAGTTCATGCATATTGAAAAGGAAAGATTACTTTTAGTAGTGCAGACAAGACTAATGTGTGTGAAAATAGATGACAGTTGGTGAAAGGTGTCACGTTTTCCTCTGTTGTTTGAAAAGTTAAACTCTCCGACCTTATACCCAGAGCTCAGGGGCCCGGACAGTGGCTTAAAAAATATTACTGATGGTTTGACAGGAAATTACATTTTGATCAGTTTTAGACAGTCCCTTTTTAAAATTCTGTTGTAAGGGTACTGGCACCATAGAATGTATCGCATACTCCCGTTGTCTTAACATTTGTCTTTTGAACCAACTTTCTTTTAATTACACTGAGTATTAAAATGAAAGGAATTGCTTGTAGCACAAAATCCCAAAAAACTAATGCACTGACAACATTTTATGACATTACATGACACACTGCAGCTCTACTACTTTACATTTTCTTTCACTTGTTACTTAACATAGTCTTTGAATGTCTCTCATTCTCTGTTACAGAGGGAACCACATGGAGTACTGACAGCTCTAACAGGACCAGCAGCTGGCTGGTGCTGAGGAATCTCACCCCACAAGTACATACTCTGCTAATTCTTGCAAAAATAGAGCGTTGACAGTGAGTAAGGGAAATAAATAGTGACTGAAAATACAGTGTAGGTTAATGTACAAATGAATAAGCTCCCATATTACTTGAAACTGCAATTCGTTTGCACTTTTGTTTTCTCTTGTGCTCCAGATTGATGGTTCGACTCTACGGACCCTGTGCATGCAGCACGGCCCCCTGATCACATTCCACCTCAACCTAACCCAGGGGAACGCTGTTGTGCGCTACAGCTCCAAGGACGAGGCCGCAAAGGCCCAGAAGTCTTTGCACATGTAAGCCTTTTTTCCCTCAACTTCCACTGCCTTTTTATTTTGAAGTGAAGCAGCAATAACAGAGAACAAAAATGAGGAACAATTAAGGAAAATCCAGTGTTCTCAGTTTCTTATTGGTGTTTTCCCATGACTAGGACAGTTCAGCATTTTGGATGCAGACGTGAGTGCAGATGATGTTATTTTTGTATCTAGACAGTCACATGGAAGAGGTGTGGAGTCATGCTGTAAGCTACATTGTAATGTTGTATTGAATATTGTAATGTGAAATGGGGGGAAACGCCTGTGTAGAGCCAGTCTGGGGACACATTTGCTGCGTTTTATCTGTGTGTCTTAGATGTGTCCCTTGTTTTGTTAATAGAGGAAGCCACTGCAACTGGTTGTCATGGAAACCAAATTTTGTGCCCCACTTTTCATGATCAGCAGCACGAAATGTGGATATAGCTGCACACACAAAAAGAAAAGCATATTAGTGTGATCAAGCCCTTAAAGCTGAAGTAGGCAGTGTTAGCAAGAGACAGCTAGATTTTGATATCCCACCATCCTGTCAGACCTCCCACCAAAGCCACTCCGCAGAAACACATTTTAATGCGCAGAGCGTGCACAGGCAGAGCCAATCACTGTGCTTATTACAGTCCTGCGACAGCCACAGATACTGGAAGTTTTTCATTGTTGTCAGAGCAATTGACTTGTTGTTTGCTGTTGGGACGTAAAGAGAATTTCAACAAATACAACAAAAGATGCTTCTGAAATAAATTGCATAGCTTAGCTTTAAAAAACTGCCATTTGCTTAAAAAGTGTGTCCGGTATGTGCTGTCCCATTATTACACTGCTTGAAGAATGGATTTTCAAAACATGAAAAGAATTAGCTCCGCATCGCTGGTTAAGTTAGCAGTGCCAGATTGAATGATTTCCTCTTTTGTCCTCTGTAAGGTGTGTGCTTGGAAACACCACCATCCTGGCGGAGTTTGCCGGGGAGGAGGAGGTGAACCGCTTCTTTGCACAAGGCCAGTCACTAGGGGCAAACACCACTAGCTGGCAGGCCAACCCGGGAACCAATCAAAACCGGATGGGCGGGGCAGCGCAGTCCCACTCTGTTGGCCAGTGGAGCAGTGGTGGTGGCGGAGGAAAGGCCAGCCAAGGAGACCTGCTGTGGGGCGGGGTGCCCCAGTACTCCAGCCTGTGGGGACCACCAAGTGGAGAAGACACACGTGTGATTGGGAGCCCCACCCCCATTAACACCCTGCTGCCCGGAGATCTGCTTAGTGGGGAGTCCATGTAGGGTGATGCCACAATACACTAACCAACCAACCCACAACAACACCATGTCATGTGAGCCATCGGTGGAGGGTGGGATGAAAAAGAAATACAAAACATAAAAAAAAAATTCAATATGAACAGGAGCAAAACCCAAGCAAATCATGTGGCGATAATCAGTATCAATTTGAACTGTTATGAACTGTGAATTGTAAATCAGAAGGCCGGGGTCCCTACCGAAGACTGCAGACTCCAGTCCTTCTGTTTTGCGTTTCTGTTTTTTTTTGTTTGGTTTACCTTTTTTTAGTATTGCATCATAAAAAACAAACTGAAATGAGACACAACACAAAGAAACCTTTTTAAGTGTTTTTAGTTTTTCCATAAGTATACATGACATTCTGTGTGAAGTGTTTTTAGGAGAAGCAATCGAAGCTGCCATCTGAGACTTTTCCCTCCCCCCAAAAAAAAAAAAAAAAAAAAATCATCCCAAAATAAGACTTAAAATGACCATTCCCAGCATGTCCATGGCCAATGATGTGGTTCAAAGACCTTTACTAGTTATGTTAATGTTTGTTTCTCAGCACTAATATTAGCCTTAAGTGCTCTCTGGCCCAGGTCCTTCCCAAGCCGCCTTTTTTTAGTTTGTTTCGTAACTGAAGAAATAGCTGAAATCTTGCACAGTTTCACCTCTGAGCCAGCAAGTGGTACAGGATATGACTGGTGACCAACCCTGTCACTGAGCAGTAAGAAGGCCTGGCCACGTGACTGGCCAATCATCAGCTTAAGTATTTTAATTTTGTCTTCTCAAAGGGATTGACAGCTGTTAAATGTTTCTTTTTTGTGTGTGTAGGTCTAGACCCAAGCGCATTTTTTGATATCTTATCATATAAGCTGAGAGAAGATTATTTGTCAACCTTGCTGCGTGTCTCCGTTTCTGTACATGTCTATGTATGTGCGGTCGCAGCTAATCATTGACGTCTGCAAGCCCAGATCCTTCTGGTCACCTTCAACTTGGAACCTTCAGCTGGTGCTTTGTTGAATTTTCTATTGTACGATTTGTTACGAAGCCCAGTGGTATGGTCAGCCAGTTTTCGGAGGAAAGAAAGAACACAATTTCACCTTTATGTGACAGTTACATTGTGCAATATACACCATAGACCTTTCTTCCGTCCATACTCTGTCCACCGGAGCTGGTTTCTTATTTTGTGTTTCGTTTTTGATTGTTGCTGTTTGCAGCAAAAAGACACTTACCCCTTTTCAAAACTTGGATTCCCCCCAGGCAGCCAATCCCCCTGAAACTGTTGGGAACACTCTGCAAAGAGGAAGATGCAGCGAACTGAACTAAAGAGTGACACTGGGTACACAATAATGCACACTTCCTCTCTGCATGCCACAGCCACATCCAACAGAAGACTGAATCCACAGTGGGATTGGATGGTTCTGGGTATCTGGCACAATACCAAATAAGAGGGGTTTCTCCTAATGCAGTAGACCTACGAGTGTTCCTTGCGTTTGGTACTGTACAAACAGAAGACTTTTATAAAATTCAAAGGGTTTTATCTTAGCACTTATGAAGAGCAAATCGCTTCAACTGCAATCCAATAAATCAAAAAAAGGAGCAGCAAAAACACTGAAAACGACAAAAAAATATATACTGCTCTTTTATGTACTATATCTATTCCATGGAAATGTGTCTGCCGTTGTTCCTCTGGTAGCAGGATGAAGGGAAACAAAACTGAAATGTACCGTTGGACTTTTGGGGGGGGGGGGGGGACTGCAGTCTATGATATTTTCTCCCCTTCTCCTTTGAACAATATCAAAGTGAATATCACTGTTACTCAAAATGTTTAGCCTTGTTCAGTTTGGAGGCACTAGACTTGCAACGTCAGCTGTCTCTGACACCCGCTGTCAGTCAGTCACAGTGGGGTGGGGAGGGGGAGTGTCCACTGAGTGCCTCTCTGCTGTGGTCCTCTGGGTGCCAAGCGATAGCCCCACAGCGCAGCACTTCCTCCTGGGCTCCGCTTGACCCTCCCTCAATCTCGCAAGAAAAAGTGGCTCCTCCAAGACTGGCCAGTTGCAGCCCTCCGCCACAAACGGCATCTCCAAGGGGGGGCTACCACCGCTGGACCCTGCTGTCTGCCCTCTCCCCCATCTCTCAGTTCTTTGACACAAAGATCACTTTAGCTGGAAGATGTAATAGTCATATTTCTGGAATTTTTGCCAGTGTGCTTTCTTTGTTTTGTTTTGGGTTTTTTTTGAAAAGATGATTTGATTTGATTTTTCAGTGTGTTATATTGTTGTTTTTTTGTCTACATGCAGTGGTCGACAAAATACTGGCTGCTGAACTAGCCCTTCACTGTTCATATGCAGAAACACTTTGGTCAGAGGTGCCTCTGTATGTTCATCCTGTGTATTGAATGCAAAACGAGGATCAATACTACAGAGCATTATTGATTGTCTATTGGTTTTTAACTGATCATGCTTTTGTGTTTGACAGTATTCTGTAGTACTTCCAGGTAGTATCTTGAGATGTGTAAAAATAGGGTGTCTCAGACGGGGGTGTGGGTGTCTGTCGCTCCAAGCTGCTCCGCCTGCCCGCAGGCTGTCCCCCCTTTGCCCTTTGCCTAGCTGCTATGCTATGACCTCCTTTCCTCCTCCACCTCAACCAGACCCAGTAGCCCCTCCCCTGACCAGGCACCAACAGGCTCTCCTATCTGTTTCTATGCAAAAGACTAGAGGCTGGGGCCCTTTACAGCACATCAGACCTGACCTGGGAGTGAGCACTCCTCCCAGAGCTTTGCAAACCCTTATACTCGTCCCCTGTGCGCTTCTGTCAGCACTTCAGGCTGCCGTTTCTGTAAAGTCAGGCTAAGCCACCAGAACACTGTCTTATACTAAAGTTCAACCACTTCATCAAAGGTCAGCCTTTCTCTCTGAGCTGAAGACACTTCTGTCCAGCTTGATCTCAGGGTAGGGGAGTTGATGATACAAAGTATGAGATGCAGCTCTCCGTATCTGTCCTTTCTACTGTGAGAGCAAAGTCTTAAATTAAAAGGCCATCTTTGCAACAATATGTACAGACCTCATGCCTCGAACTTAATCCTAATTGGAAGGGAAAAGGCTTGTATTGAATCCTTTTCTCAAAAGGTGGCCTATCGTTACTGTTTGGGGGCCCCTTGTTGCACGTAAAAGATGCTAATATAATGTGCCAATATAAATTTCTGTGTAATACTGTATCTTTATAGATAGCACTTCTGTTCCCTGTTCGGAGGAGCTTTGATAACCTTTGCAGAGGGTGCAGCGGGGGACAGGAGGGATCAAACAAATGGGCGGCATCATCACACCCTTAGACGACTGAGTTTTTTTGGGGTTTTTTGTGGGGAATGCCCCATGCTAAGGAGAAAATCTTTACCCAGTTGGGGGTTCCAGTTTGCTACAGTGCACAGTTGATGGGTAATCCCGGGTACATATTTTTTTAAAACCAAAAATGAAATCACATTTTAATGTCATTTTTATGAAGTTTGACACAAAAATCTTAAAAATGCTAAAAAATCTAAATGAAAAAAAAAAAGATCTATAATATGTTAAAGCTCTGCACTTCTAGCTGAAACGTCTCCGGTCATCAGCCTCTACTACCACCATCTAAAGGAGTAGATTGGTGGCCGGGGTGCCTTTTTGTGGATGCTGTATTTATCTTGTTTTTATGTTTTGTGTCCTGCTCAAAGCGGGCCCACTGAACTGTACATTTCCACAGACCCAGATGGCTTGGGCCCACTGTATCAGCCTCACTCTCCTCGCTCTGCATCAGCAGGAGGGGAGGGGCATATTTCAAGAGGTACAAAGTCTTAAAAACATTTTAAAAAAAGTTTTAAAAATTAAAAAAAATAACAAGAAAACGGGAAAAGGCTACCTTTCAGGACTTGCAGTCCTGCAGCACACAAGCAAAAATCACTATTGCCTGTTTCTGTAACTGCCTTGATCCAAGCTCAGACAGACCCAATAGCCGAGGACCTCCCAGCATCCTGTACTAACTGGAGAACCCTGACAGTGAAGGGGGTTTCCCATGCTGCACCAGCATTGAGAGGCTCTCCTCTCTACAGCTCTGTTCTAGGTAACAGTGTGTGTGTATATGTATATGTATATGTATATGTGTGTATATATATATATATATATATATATATATATATATATATGGTGTGTGTGTGGTATCACCTCTTCAGACTTCTTGGATCGTAACCTCTGAAACATTTTATTTTTGTTTGAAAGGTCTTTGTTTAATACAACTGAAAATGAGCAATATGTATTTTCCCCGCAAATAAGCGATACGAAGGAACGAATTCGGGTTGGGTATAAACAGATACTTGATTGACTGAAAGCTAAGTCTTTCTTACATGGAGTTGGATATGCACGTTCTGGCTTTGATGACATATTACAGTACTTTGAAGTGCTTGTACTGTACATATGTGTATTTGTTAATTAGCTTGTCTAAAAGCCCAAACCAACCAGTTGATTAAAAAAAAAAAATAAATCACAAACATATCAAAACAAAATATTGAACACAATATACTTGAATTATGGAGCGCCAATAACGTAATGTGAAGTCAGTTCTTTTTTTGTTCTCTCCATCTGATAGGTACACTTAGGGGCTTGTAGAGAATATTAAAAATGTATTGTACTAAGTTACAAATACAAAATCTTTGAAAAAAATGCAAAAGTCATCTTAGAGGTGTGCTTGAAAGTCAGATGTTTGTATGAATGTGTGCGCAACAAACTGTGTGTACCATGTGTGCACATGGCCTGCTGTTCTGTTCCACTCAGTATGTTATTTTTTGTGTCTGTTTTTATCATCCTTTTTTGTTGTTTTTCTGTCAAAAACTATTCTGATAGACATTGTTATTATCTTCTAAAGTTGCACTGAGTGTCTTCTACCCCTCACTCAGCTAATCGTAGATAAGCGAGTCTAAGTACGGAGGGGAGATGGTGACAATTCATGTGTACATGTTTACTCAAGGACTTAATGGATTTTTTTTTAAAATTCTATCTGTAAAAAGTTGATCTACCTTATAGTGGCTTTTATTGTGGAATAATCCGATACAAGGATTATCAGTGAGTATTGCACCATTTTGTTCCAGTTATACAAAAAATTTCAAAAAAAAATTTCAAAAAAGAAAAAAGTACAAAAAAAACACAAAACAAAAAAAGGGGGGGAAAACAAAGAACTGTGGCCATAGATAGCTGTAGAAGGACTAGTAATCCCTATGTTAACTTCATGGAGAAACGGAAAAAGTGTGGGAGGTGAGTTTGTTACAGGACTCATTTCAGAGGTGCCTATCTTTTCTTTTTCTTTTTTTTTTTTTTGCTAAAGCCACCTGTTGTTTACAAGCAAGTGTCATTTGTCTGACATTCAAGAAATAGGAAAGAAATTTGTAACAGGAATGTTATAAAAACAAAAATTAATAAAAGGACACATTTCATCTTCCATCAAACATGGAAATCTTGCTAAATGAAGATTTATGCTACTTTAAGAACTCTGGGATTGATCAGTGTTGTGTCATATTTCAGTTTTTAATTTCTCTTTCAGTGTCGACCGACTATCTCTGTATGTATTGAGTTTTGATTTCGTGTTTCCTCAAAGCGACGCCGTTTGCTCACTATCTTGCACACTCAAAAAAGATGTGGATTTTGTCTCAGGAAGGCCAGGGTTCCAGATATTAACTCCATCATTTCTAGGTTTAATGTTTGTGTGAAAAGAAAGGAAAAAAGCAACTGAAAACAATTAAACTCCAAGCAAGCACTGAAGGTCACGAGTTTAACGGAATATAGAGAAACAAAAACAGTTCGTAGCAAGTTATATATTTACCAAAAAAGACTGAGAATCAACTTTGAAGTGGAGTGCTTTACGTGTGAAATCTAAGTAGAAATTGCTTTACATTTAAACAATGATCAATGGTTTGATTGTCAAAAAGACAGTGACAGAAAATACATTTGTATGTTTTGACTTTGTTCTTTAAGTTTCCATCCCGTAGTTCAGGAGCATCGTGCAAGTTTTCTTTTTTTTTCTTTAATCATCGCTCCTGTCTGTTAACATGTCTGTTCCTGCAACAGTTATTCAATAATTGAGAGATTTCTTATCTTGTAACGGATGGTTTTCAGAGGCAGATTGAAGTGGAGGAATAAAGCTGTTTTTTGTTTGTTTTTAAGGATCATGATCTATGCACAAGTGGGAGGGACGAGTCCAAACCCAGCTGCTGTACTGCAGGCGTTTGTCGACTCAGACTCTGGGGTTCAGGGTTTGATGTAGGGTTGTTCTTGTTTTGTCTCTTGCTCAAATTTCCTCCACCACCCCATCTTATTATCCGCGTCAACTAATGTTTTAGCAAAACTTTACATTGCATCGCCATACTGTGTAATTCTTAACCAATGAGCGCTTATCCTTCTAAAGCACTGTGGGTTGTACTGAAGGAAAAAAAAAAGCCCACGAGTTTTAAGGCTGTCTGTTTTTTTGTTTGTTTGTTTTTTTTTAAGGGGAGGAGGGTGGGTGAGGGAATGGGGGTACTTTGCCTTTGCCTTTCTCTTTACTTTGGAAAAAAAACATTAAGGAAAAATGTCTGTAACTGAAATACAAAGTTGTGGCTTTTAATGTTGTTCTTTTTTCTCCTCATAGAATGTGATTGTTAAGGACATGCGCCGGAAATGTTTCCATGGATAATGGAGCTTGTTTCGGACTATATTAATAAAATACACATTTTCTTGGCTGTTATTGGGTGTCTTGTCCCCTTTTTTTAATAATCTCCTAGTTTGCTTCACCAATGATACAATGATTTTAAAGCATTTTCATTATTTTAATGCATGCTAAATATAAGAACAGTAGCGAGGCAAAAAATAGTACAGTACAGTAACATACAGTATATTAAAGGAGGGATGATAGTATATACAGTGAGGTGACAAATCTGTTATCCCTTTCATATTGCTGGTTGTATTAGGTCACTGTGGACAATGTTGCAAATCCATAAGTAAATATGCTTTATGGAAATATATAATTTAAGCATCAATGTGATATTGTACTTTGATTTGTCAAATATTTCTAGGTACCCAGTGGAGTTTTATGGCCCCTAGTAGTGCAGTTTTTCCCTTTTTCTTAGTAATCTTGTGTACAAGTCGCCCATGTAATGTCATGACTGTTTTTAAGATGCCAGTATACTTCGTAAGAACCACTTTTACAAACAAGTGTGAATGTCTGAAAATGTGCACAATTATCCTCATATTAAAACAATATCGCTTTTCACCCCTCATTTGAGTGAGGCTATTCAAAACAACTGTAAACACACTTGCTTTCTGACATGCTGTATGAAATAGTTCTATTTGAGCACAACTCACCCCTTACACTACTGCCACAAACTTTCGATCAGTGGATTAATGTGCTATGAAATGCAAGAAAGAAGACAGCTAGCAAGCATGGATTTAAACAATGTATACTTTATTTCTATTTATTAGGTACACCTTTCTAAAACTAATTGAGTTCTAATCCTGCCTTCATGAATGATATAATGTTCAGTTTTTGTTGAAAACTGTTTTAGAGAGGTGTTGATTCAACTTAATGGACATTTTAGGGGAGGTAGTTTGCGGTGCTGTTGAACTGTACTGTGACCAGTGTTTCTGTTGTTTGGTCCAAACCACTTCCGCTGACAGTGGGCTAAATAATGTATGTTTGCTAAAAAACTCCACAGGGGACCTTTTCTGTTTTCCAGAAAATGTATTACATATCAACATTGGGATATAAATGTGAAGGGAGATTTTCACACGTCATCCACCCCATTGGCAGCCAACATTAAGAAAGGTAATGCCCCAGTATAAACACTCTTTCAAACTATCAACAGACTCATATACATGAGATTATAAAAAGAAACTGTATTAGGAGACTTTTTGCTGTTAAAATCTGTTGAAGAAACTTCTGGTGCTAACTGGAGTCCAGTGAGTTTCAGGCAGCTGAGTTGTTAAGTTGGTCTAGTTCATGATGTTGGTGAGAAGGTCTCATATTTCATTTCTGAGACACACTCCTGGGGCAGAGGGCCCCACTGGGGCTTTCATAATGGTTTTGAGGACAGGATTTCTTCGCAGGGCAGTTTCCATACTCAGAGCACTCCATTTCCTCCAGATGGCAAGGGGCCAGTTTTTGACTGAGAGGCTTCACTCCGGTCATCTCCTCATAGATAGGGGCCTGAGGGTGTGACTTGACACTGCGGCGTGCTTTGCCCTGACATTCACCGAGAAAGGAGGAAAACAAATCAGTGAAGGGCACAGAGTTAACGCACTCTCGATTTCCTGTGTTAAAATCAGAGTTTGTCATTTTCTCTCTAGGCGGCAGCTGTGAAAGGAAGTCCTAACCAAGTCTAATTTTCACAATGACATGTTTTAATGTTACTTGAGAAAGAAACAAAAACAGTGTAGTTCAGTGTCAGCATCAACTTTTTAACCCTAAACTAAAAAGTAGAACATGTTTCACTGCCCTCCCCCTTGAATGTTCAGAAAAACACACTGACAGCAACAACTTGTGAAACTAGTGTGGTTTTGTGGTGAGCTGCAGAGGAACTATCTGACACGCTCTCAACAGGCAGGTGCTGCTTGCAATGAGTTTTTATTCTCGCCCCTATTTGTGTCAGAGCAGCAGAGTATAAGCCACATGAGTCCACTCACGCGATAAATCACCAGAAATCCGAGGAGGAGCAGGAGGAAGAGAACGGCCACGGCTGAGGACAAAGCATATAGCAGAGTAGAGTAGCTGGAGCAGCCACACCGACCTCCTGTGAAGAAGCAGAGATAAATGTTGACAATAAAAGGGTTGACTTCACTGTAGGGTCACACTCAGTACGTGATGCCATTCAGCTTCCTTGCCGCATTGCATTTTCGTCTCTGATGCTTAAATTTGCATTAATAAAATACTGTAACTTGAAAATAAAAGCATTGCATGCTAGTAAGTAGTTAAAAGGCAGCTCAAATATGAAATGTTACGTGGAATTGCATAAACCACTGAGCTAAACTTCCTTCCTAGTTCTAGGCTGCAGTTACAATATATTATTGTTTTGAGGGGAAATCAGTCATTGTGAGACAACTAAGCTTCTGTGTAACAGGAAGATCAACAGCTTAACACTCAAAGCTGTTCATGAATAGGCATACTGATCTGAGGGCTGATCGGGCTGATATTATCAGGAGATGACAATAGTTTGGTTTGCTCAGCGAAAGTTGGAAATGGCCTCAACGGCAATGACATTTTACACCTCCAACACAGGACTTCGTAGAATTTCAATAATCTCTTTTATTAAATAATCTATGAGTCAACCACTTCCATTACACATGTGAATATTTTATAGTCAGAAATGGTGATAGTCTAGTTGCTGCAAATGAACTTTAAAAAACAACGGGACACTAGTTTTCTGCAACTTTCACTCAAACAGAAGTAGGCCTACCTAAATTTTGTATTTGTCTGGGACTATTTTTAGCTGCCACACATTTGGTATACTAGTGAGTATTTACAGCAAGGATACGTGTTTGTGGGATTTCCTCAAAAAAAACCCCACAGTGCCCATGTTGATTGTAATGAAGCAACACGTCACCCAGCGCAACAGTGTGGCTCATATTCATGTGTTTTTAATAGTTTTAGATCACAATAGAGGTCTGTTGCACAGAGGAACAAACCATATCAAACACTTACTCGTAAGATAAATTCATTGCTTTTGGTCTTTTTGTGCGATTTGTTGACTGTAATATATGTATAGAGTAGCACCAGAAAATGATTTTCTTTGTGTAAATGAATGGTTTATGGCGTTGCCTGACATGCCAGTTTTTCACTTTCATATTATAAAACCATGCATTTGGTATTAGCCTAACAAAACTATTTTAAAGCCTATAATTATATTTTAATATGAATCCAGCACCAACTTGTCTTCATTACTCTGCCACCTTTTACAACAACAACAAAATATTAACATCCGTTAGGCCTAATGTCTATTTTTGTGCAGTTTTATCAGTGGTGCACACATCCACAGACATACAAAGAAAAAAAAGAAACACTGCGACTGGGAAACTGACAGAAGTGATAGAAAGCCATTTTGCATATGAGGATCTTGAAACTCAATTAAAATCATTATTATCACGATTATAGAAACAAACACACAGCAACACTGCAAGACAGTTTACTTGGCAAATACGAACATCAGTGGAATCTTTACGAACGTTATTTGATAGGGGAGGAAACGCATAGGTGCTACAACAGAATTAGTATGAAAGGAAGTGGTATTTTAATTTTTAAAAGTCAGAAGGAGGGGGGGGGGGGGTTAGTTGTAAGTAACCTGGCGATCAAGTCCTGCAGCGACGTGACCCACCTTGCACAGAAACAAAGAATACTTGTCTCCCTAGACTGGTGGCGCTCTCGGGCCTGCCCCGCTGAAGCAGCTGGCAGCTGTACAGGGCGCTGTCGTCTGGCTGCAGCTGCTGCAGGGTGAGGTTGTAGGTGATGCCGCCGGGGCCGGGCGCCGAGGACAACTGGACCTTCTCAACTGGGAACTGGGAAGAGGACTGATGGCGGCTGCTGTGGTGACGCTTTGAGTGGTACAACACCTCCACAGGTTCCCGGTCCCTCTGCCGCTTCAGACTCACCCCCTCCACGGCCAAGCCCTCCCCGTGCGGGGGGAGACAGGGGAGCAAGACCGAGCCCCCAGCGCACGTCTCTACCAACCCTATGTTCACCGTCCCAGGGGCGTCTCCATAGGGGAGAGGGAATAAAACTTACAATATAACCTGTGGCATGTTTGGGCTAGGAGACACAGTGACATCATTTGGAGTAGGCCTACAGCAGCTGCCTTCAAGATGCATTTGGACTTTAAGCAAATCTCTAAATCCATTTTCCTCTGGATAGTCAGAATATTTAGCAGCCATAAGGGTATTAGCATTATTGAGCACATGTACTGTAAATGTACTCAGATATTACTAACTGAATGCCAAAACATATGTATAGTCAACAGGCAGTAATAGTAGATAGGCTACTTTTTTTATATACAGGAATTTCAGTGTGTCCTACAACATAAATTATTTTTATGTAAAAGTTACATACAATCATCTGCCCTTGAAAGTATAATTAGGGTGCTGTATAAAAAAATATATTTGAGGTACATTATTTTGAAATTTGAAATTTACTGTGTTCTGTATTATATATTGTTGAATTCGGGGAAAGAGCAACTCAATTTTAATAAAATTCATTGTGGTGAAGTGTGGTGGTAGGGGTGGGGTTGTATTTTCATATCTGGAACCACCAGTGTGGCGAGATGTGGCAGTTCATGCTCCAAATTCTGACAACTGGCAATAATTGCAAAAGAAAAACCTGACCGGAGTGACTCATCCAGGGCAAAAAGGATGAACTTGTTGTGAAATGAGGAAAGACAAGCAGCTTGGATTTCAAGATTAGAGCTGTGTTGAAGAGTCACACCACAAAGAACATAATTATATGGGGTTTACAAGGATTTATTAATATCTTTTTTAATAATATTGATAAATAATAACACCTTTTAGTTAAGAACCATTAATTAAGGGAACACTTGGATTGTGAAAAATCACTCTTGCTGTGTATCCTACACAGCATAATGTACTTTAGTGAGTTAATTCAAAAGGAGGATCCCTTTAATTTACAGTTCGACCACTTTTCCTTCTGGCTCTTTATTATTTACATCCCCTTCTTATAGTTTGCCCTATTTAACAATAAACAACGACACCAAACCCACTCTACATGTCAGCCCCCAGTGGACGTGCGGATATTTTGTGGGTGTTAGTTTTGGGAAGTTTAACCTCCTGTGAAGTGACAAACAAGTGAAAAAAGTGTGTGGGATGAAATGAAAGAAAACTGCAACTCACCGGCACCAACAAGGAGGAAGAATTCAGTCTTTCCACGCAGCTGTTCGTCTTCAGAGAAACGGTTTTCCACAAGAAACTCACAGTAGTAGCGGTCTGTGTCACTGACCCTCAGCTGAGAGATGGTCACATTCAGAGAGTGGCTGCTCGGGTCTCCGCTGACGCTGGTGCGGTTCTTGTCGTCATCATTACCCACACTGAACTCCTTTTTGGTGTACATGAACAGCACTTCACCGGGATTCAGCCAGCTGCGCTTCAGGTAGACACTGAAGGGCGCCGGGTTTCTCTGCTCAACCGCGCAGGGAAGAACAACGGACTCCCCCTCATGCCTCTCCAAGAACTGAATGTCACTGCATACTTGATAAAAACAAAAGAAGATAAATGTTAGAATGCATCGATTTTTAGTCTGCTGATAAAAGGGATTATCTACATAAAGATATGTTTCAGTTGCAAAATAAAAGTTGCTATTTTAGAAACATTTTGCACCGAATAATCGTAGTAGAGGGCAATAAATATATTATGATTTCAGTAGGCTATGTAAAAATGTTTAAATCCTATTCTGTAATTTACTAAGTAATCATTCAATATATATTAGATTATAATCCAACATTATGCTGAAATAAAATGTGACCTAAAAGATGATCAAAGTGAAATTAATCTGACAACCAAAAACTGCACAGTGGTGCATTATGTGTTGTGAATTGTGAAGTGGTCCTGTTGTTTCGTCCACCCCCTGTTTAAGTAAACTGACTCCCATGGACTTTCCTCAGAAATGCTCGTACTGATCTTCAGCAGTAACTTAAATACAATTCAAACTGAAAAGGGCGCAACTGATCAGACAAGCCTGAACAACAGCATGACACTCACCACATCCAGTCTGTGTGATGAGCCACAGACAAGCCAGGTACTTGATCCCAGTCATCTTGAATGCCATCACAAGACACTAATGAAGTTCCTGAGGGAAGTCGGTGATGTAAACCATGACAGCATAGATGCAGGCACTCAAAACTGGATGTCAAACGTTTGGGTAACTGTAAATGAAACCAAGAGGAACTCCATGAAGCTCCACCTTCAAAACCTCAAGACAAGAACAAGAGGAAGCGCACACAAACCAGCACTATGAATGCTGTATCTGCTCCTTCTTAGGTAAGATAGTAAATGAATGAAGAATGTAAGACACAGCTGAGAGGGTTTGGTCAGATTACGAAGCATCTATAAAGGATCAGCAGCACAATCACCATGACATGTGCATGAAGGGCCCTAAAGATCGTTTTTTTGTTGTTGTTGTTTTAGGCAGTCTGACCTCTCTCTTTTAAGTTCAATGTTTTAATTTGCATTAATTGTCTTTTACATGCTTGAAACAAACTTTCCACAGACTGTATTTCCCAGAGGAAATGATACTGACTGCTCTTCTCTGAACAGGACGCGTCTGCTTTTTGATGCCAATATGCATCAGTGGACAGACTGTCAACTCTAAAAATAGGCCTGCTGACTGAATGCAAAAAACAGAGTTTCACACCTGAGACTTCAGTCTGACTTAAATGACAAAAACACGAACTTTAGGCTTGATACATCAATTAAATAAACGCAATCAGGCAGGTCTTGTATAGCCTCACTGCTTTATATTAGGCCTATGCACTAAAATAAAAAATATTAAAGGTTATTCAACATTTCACAGTTTGAATATGAGGAATAATTACAGCAACTGATGTGTTTTTTGTTTACATTGTACTTCTGTATTTATACATAATTTTTTTTTAATGGAATTGAGAAATGCTACTTTATCCCTCTTACTTAGTTTTGTAGATGCCATTTCAAAGCTCAGCAATAAGAGACTTAAAAGACTTACATCTTGACTTTTTTGATTTGAAACCTATTCTGTGACACTTGAGACTAGGGGACATCTTCTACATTTCTAACTGGAGCTCCAGGCATTTTAACCCAGTCCACAAAGGGGACATGAGAAAAAGCTGTCAATGTAAAAGTGAATGGCGCAGGAAGTTATTGACCACTGCAGGGGTGTAACACAATTTGAATGCAGAACAAGAAACGGAAACAAGATAGTAAATCTTAAATTTAGTCACCCTAAAAAAAAAAAAAAAAGATTTACTACGCATGGTGAGGCACAAACCTACAAAAGCACAAACCATGCCAAGTCCATCATTCATCTATACACGCACCAGAAGACCTGACACTTAGTTCTCACATGCTAAAAGTTAGACTCAAAAAGTAGCAGGCGATGTTTATCTCTACAGGAGGTTTGCTCTATGGGTCCTACATCATGTACTATCATGGCAAAAGATCGCCGCAGCCCAATGTGATGTACAACCAGCTCTGAACAACTATTGTTCTGAAGATCTATTTGCCCAGCAGGAAACCACAATCAGTCTGCTTATGTTTGAGAAGCTGCAGCTCAGGCGTTATCACGCATTAGAAATGCATTTAATGACTTTTAGCGTTCAACTAAAGGTTCGTTTGCCATTCATTAAGCTTTGTCAAAATTAGATGGTGGACCTGGAAGGGAAATCTACCCTCACTGATAGTTGTAACACATTATTAGTTCCTGGAAATATACACAAGTGCCCACCAGAGGAAGTTTCCATTTCTCATTACACACCAGTACACGCATCTAATGACCTAGTTATGTTGTAGGTAATTACTGAAGTTAAAAACATAAAGGTCATGTGATGTTTACCAAAGTGGCCGATATTAAGTAAAACAATACTGAATCAAAATTAGGAAATATTTCAATACAAAAAGAACTAGAACTGCAAGCAGTTGTAAGCAGGGTCCAAGCCTCCCGGCGCAAGCCGCACCCCTTGACCCCGTGGAGGGCGCGTGAGTCGGTCAGGGCGCGCCGCCGTTGTGTCGCACAAGGTCCCCACATTTGGTGTTGATGGGCAATTCCAAACAGAGGCAAAACTTCCTGCCTGTGAAAATGCTATAAGAATGTATGGGCTTTAGTGAGAGATTTGAGCTTCGCTTTTAGCGCCACCTGTTGGCCGAACTGCACCATGTCATGTCATGTCATGTGTGATCAGGGCCCCATGAGGAACAATTGCCCCAAATTTAGTATCAATCGGAGTTGTGGTTGTGGAGATCTAAAATGCATGTAAGTCTATGGGATTTTTTTGAATAGCGCCAACTAGGGGCTAACTGTACCAAACCTCAGGGGGGCATGCCACATAAGGTCCTGAAGTTTTGTGTTGATCGGCCTTTCCATGCCAGAGATATGTCATACTTGCTGTTTTTAGCGTTTTCGCAAATATTTGTTAGCTTGTAATTGGGACATTTTTTGTCGGATCAAAATTCCCTCTACAAACTTTCTTCGGCTCGGTCCAGAGATGGTCCGTGCCAAGTTTCGTGTCGATCGGACTTGTGGCTTCGGAGGAGTTAATTAAAATAGGTTTTCCAGTTTTCGCGATTTGGCTAAATGAAATCATCATCAGGCGGGTCCTATACCATCGGAATCGGCAGCATCCCCCAAACACGTAGACATAAGATTTATGAATGTGCAATGTAGTGAGCCGTAGTTATCCTGCAAAATGTCCTTTGGTTGAAAATCCCATTGAAATGAATGGGTTTTGGGGTTCGATTAGAGTGCCACCTTTTGGCCGAGGTCCACCAAATTTTTCAGGTGTTATCAGGGCCCCATGGGGAACAATTGATCGAAATTTGGTGTGAATCTGACTTGAGGTTATGGAGATATAAAATGCATGTAAATCAATGGGATTTTTTTTTTTACGTCTTTAATCTGCAATAACAGCGCCACCTATGGGCATGGGCGTGGGTGAAGTTTGGTGCCTGTAGTAAGGGGACCATGCTGAAGAATTCCGCACTGGTTTCATGTCAGCCTGAACTTGTGGTTATAGAGGAACAATTTTCTTGGATTAAATAGCGCCCCCTAGGGGCGAGTTACACAGGCCCTCAGGAGGGCGTCCCACATTAACTATCCAAATTTGGTGTCGATCGGCCATTCCAAAGGGAAGATATGACATAATTTCCCGTTAGCAGCTTTTTCGTAACATTTGCTAGCATATAAGTGCGACATTTTTTGTCGGATCAAAATTTCCTCTACAAACTTTCATCAGCTTGGTCCAGAGATTATCCGTGCCAAGTTTGGTGTCGATCAGACTTGCGGCTTCGGAGGAGTTCATTAAAATAGGTTTTTCAGTTTTCGCAATGTAGCGAAAAAAAACGTCTAGGCGGAAACGGGCGTGGCCTATACCACAACATTCAGCTCGATCCCCCGAACGCGTGGATATAAGGTTTTTGATACACCCCTTCTTAGGCGGAAGTTCCAAGCCCAAACGCGTTGACCTTGCTTATAGCGCCCCCTAGAGGTAGCAGTGTGCGGATTTTGGCGCCTGAGGTACTCTTGAGGCTGTGAACCTACCTTGTGAGTTACGCGTCCCTAATAGTTACCGTCTAGGCCACAGTATGAGTTTTATGCACGAAAAAAAAAAAAAAAAAAAAAAATCCGAGCAAAAACAATAGGGTTCCCGACCCCTAAAAATCAAATTGTTATTTAATAAATGAAAATAATTGTGTTACTTCATCATTTTCATAATTAATTCACCGCAGTGTTGATTTTTTTTAAACAATGTTTTTACTTTATGATCAGTTAACAGGGATGACCAGATCTCATCTTACACAAATGGCATTTTTTTTTTCTGTAAACAATAAATTAATCAGACAGTCTAACATACCAGGGGTTTTTCCTGCCTTTGTCACTGAGCAGTGGTCTAACGTGAATCTGTTGAAGGGGTCCGTATATATCAACCATAAGGCACAAGGTGGCGCACTGGTTCTTGAATGCTCGCTCACACTGAGCACCTGAAGGCCATGGAGCTTCAAAATGGCGAATTTCACCTCAAGTTTGAATCAGTGATTGAAGAAAAAGAAGTGGCAGCAAAATAATGTAGTTCATTTATTGAAGAAAAAAAACACATGTTCAAAACATCTGAGTCACATTTTCATTCAAATATCAAGTTACTTTCTGGACAATAATTCTTTATAGGACAGCTTGTATTCATTTAATAAAAATACACCTGATCCAAAAACAAGAACATTTGAAGAAAAACACTTACATTGAGTATCATATGACTTTGTCAAGACCACATTAACCTCAGATTTAATACATTTAAACTTTGAAGAACCATTTTCCTTCCACAATGGTTTTAAGAGCTAATCTTTACTTCTGATCCTGCACTTCATGAAGTACATGCGGTTGCAAACACTAATCAAACTTAAAAAACATTTGTTCTCTTATCTCTAGTGGTGTCTAGCTGTAGTCTTGTTTTTGTGTGCCCAAGGTTTCTTTCTTTTGTTTCCATCTTAAAATCAAAAGTATCTGCTAGATCAGCGGTTCACAACCAGAGGTCAGGTTTCCATGAAGTATATGAGGGATCAGGAGAGGATTAAAAGGGTCAAAATAGAAAAACAACATTTGTTACACAAAATCGTGTTTAATTTCTCCCCACGTTCACCTTTTTGTTCACAAGTAGACTTCATTTCAAAAAGGGGCACTCCCATGATTTTACACATTAAATCAGATGTTCATCACGAGGACCACTCAGCCTTTTAAAACAGCTGTGTATTGTCTTCTGTGGCGCTGGAGGGAGCTCAAATAATCGAATTAGGCTTCATATTTTGGACAGAAAGCCTGTGTTTTAAGCTTGAAAGACACGGTTATTTATTACCAGGAAGGGAGAAGCTTGACTCATACTCGGAACTCGAGATCAGAACATCTTTGCTGCTTTAACTTTTACCCTTTTTAAAAAATAAAAAAAATAAATCTTTCTTATGGAATTAGAATCTTTTAAAAAAAAAAAAAAAAAAAGGTTGGGAACTACTGCGCTAGACAGGACTAGAGGAAAGTGCTCATTAGGGTGAGCTGACCTTTCAACACCCCACACAACCTTTAAGGCCACTGCTGACTACTTACCATGTTGGTCCACTTCATCCCAGACAAAACAATATAAACTCAACATTTACATTTCCCAAGTATTTTACCTTTAAATAGCTAAAAAAGGAATTAACATGTCACTTAAGACATCCTCTTATGTAAGATTCATTTATCTTAAAAACATACTTTTAAACACAACACAGCAGGTAATAGCCTAGCATCCAGTTGTACAGGACAGACCCACACTATAATGAACATCAGGTACTTACTGGGTTTAACTGACCTGTCATGCCAGCTGAGTGGGTTTTAAGGCTGATATGGATGGGCTACAGACAACAAAAACAAATACAAAGCAGTAAGTGATATGGGCAGAGGAAAATCTTGTGCCACACTAAATACCTCCTAAGTACTTCCTGTACCCCCATTTTTTGATCCATGTGTGCACTACACTCAGTATTGTGCACCTGTTATCTACAACTTTACACAATCAGGTTCACTCTCTCAGAGATTGCTTCCAGTGGAGCAATCTCCAACATAGGATGAGTAGAGATGACCCTGGCTGATGAGTATGTAAAACATTCTGAACATATAATAAAAAAATTTTTAAAAAAATTAATGAACACACAAAACCACCCAGCAATACAAACTAGCACTGCGGTAAACATCAATCTAGCAAAGCAGTTTCTCTTGAGACTGTCACATGTTGATTTACTGTTACTCTTATATCGTAGTCTGTGCTGTTTAGCAATCCAATATTAGGTATCAGTCAGTGCTGGTGAGGGTCTTCTTGTGACCACTGCTCCTTGCTAAAGATGTTTTTCTTTTGTCATAACATTTTGAAACTTGTACAATACATATTTTGCAGGAATGGATGCACTAGCAACTGAAGTACATGCTACTGTAAATCACAGGTGCAAACTGAGTCATTTACTATTTGAGATTTGCACAGGGATAAACCTCTAAACCACTGAATGGCTGATAAAGTTGCATACGGCTGATAAGCTGCAATACTGTGGTAAGAGGAAAGTCAAATGAAAGTAATGTTTTAATCAACTTTTTAATAATAAAAAAAAAACTGAGCTTCACAAAATTGAAATTTAATACTGAGCTACTGTAGAGCTGGGTTTGTAGTTTTGCTTGACCCCTATAGTAGATTATGAGGACATAACTGATATGAGACATTATAGAATTCATGCATGCGTGTTTCAGTACTGGTATGGACAGACAAAAAAAATCAACAAAAAACAAAAAAAAGTGAATCAGGAATGACATGTTTCTCTTTCACTGCTGTTAAGTATCATAATTTAATCTGCAGTTATTTCCAACATTATCGTGAGGTAACATGCAGTATTTGGAACCAGAAGTTGGCCAACATCTTAGTTTTATGCTGGTGTTAAAAAAGACTAACACACTAAATCTTTAAGCCGTTCCTAAACTGTAAAGAATGTTTTTGTACGTTAATATCAAGCTTTTTATTACAAATCTGTAAGGTGCACTCCACAGATGACAAAAACAGATGATGGCAAACTTGGTTTTTAAATACCTGATGAAATCCTGTAGTTAAACAGAGCCATAAGATGTCTAGGAATGCAGCACCAGTACAAACCTTTCATGACTCACCTCCACGTACGTCAGGACAAACCAGCATTGGATTTCAAGATGAATTTTATTACAACAGATTCATAAAACATTACAAAGGATGCATACAGGTTACCCTTTTGACCAGGAAATATTAAAAACAAACCTGAAATAAGAATAAAGCTAGAGACTGATGAGTCATGGATTTGTAACACTACTTAGGTTGGAATCATTTTCATCACTGAGACCCTCACCAACCAAGGTTGGGGACGCAAGTCCAACAGCACCTAAACATGCTGTGAGGGCCTCAATCAATCTACCAAAAAAAATAAACAAAAAATAAAATTAATCAAATGTTTACAAGAGAAACTTGCCTTTTTAAGGGGTTGGTACGTTCATGTAACTCCAGCAGCTTCAAAAGAAATATGAATCTTTTTAACACACTTCACTTCTATTAACCTGAGTGAAACCTATGGGAACAAAAAATATCCTTACATATGATCAAATGACAATAGCTTTCAGGGACTTAATGTGGTGTTTTGCTGTTTGTCAATAAAAGATGTTACATTAAACGTCCACGTGTTCTAACAAATAATGTTTGTCTTCACCACCACTGGTCTTACTGCTCTTTGTTTGCAGCTAGGTTCGAAAAAGCACAAGGATGAGAGAAAGGTGTTAACCTCAAACCTAATGTGGTGGATGCTTTGCTGCTTCAGTAGCGCCCAGCCGGAGACATGACGGGTGGCCTCATGCCCATGGGAGGGCCTCCCTGGTAAGGGGGCACCATAGGAGGACCCTGCCCATATGGAGGCATCCCTCCAGGCATGTAGCTTGGCATGCCCTGAGGAGGAGCGCCATACTGACCTGCAGATAGAACACAGAGCGCAGAATGTGTTAACAGATTCAACAGCTGATGTCCCTTAAACTTTAGTGTATATAAATAAAGTTATGCCACAGCTAATGTGACATGCAACATGCTTCTGGCTTGTGCGTTCTCCAGTTCTTCCTTACCATGCATGGGATGCCTCATGCCTGGCTGCTGTGGTGGCATGCCTTGCTGTGGGGGCATAATGCTGCCCACAGCCGCCACTGGTGGAGCAGCCGCATGGGCCTGACCCGGCCTGGGTATAAGACGCTGGTAACGGGGCAACTGGGCCTTCATCTCTTCCTGTTGGCAGGGACAACACACAACGCAAACATTCAGACTAATGAAACGCAGTTATGCCCCTTACAGTACAAAGATAAACACTCACAAAAAATGCGGAATTGGGTACCAATGTTGGCGTGCCCTGATTTCACACAGAGGATATTCAAGTTCAGAATCATCCTTCAACGTAACCAAAAAAGAGAAACTACTAAGTAAGAGTAAGGATATACAATCTAAGAGCTCCATTTCACACTTTGTGGATATTAAATACATTTCTAATTTCACGATGATCACAATTATTGCTATTAGGAATCAGAACGATTGTCTAATAGTGCACCAACCCATTCACCACTAAATGTACTATTATGTGTATCAGTCATTACTTACTGTGAAAAGGGCAAAAAATAAAGCTCAAGCAACTTACCAGTGAGATATCCTCATCAGGGTGGATCAACTTACTAGTTGCACTCGTGGTGGTGAGGGTGGCAGGCTTAGTGGCCACTGTGGCAGGGGGTTTGGCCACAGTGCTGCTAGAGGGGTTAGAAGAAGAAGTGGAAGAAGAAGAGACAGAGGGCTGGGTGTAGGCGGGGAATGTTGCTTTGGGAGGGTCGGAGGAGGCGGCTGTACTGTGGGAGTTCGAAGCTGCAGCTCCTGAAGTGCTATGCTGGGCCTGTGCAAAGACACAATACAGGTAACTGCAAACTGATACTTTCTTACCTTAAGATACAAAACAAAATCTCAAAAATACTCAACGGATTAAGCCTTTTTGACCATCATGTAACAAAACACTCAAAGTTACTCTTCTTTTAATGATTTGGTCACTCTGAATATAGTGAAATAGTATTAGGATTCCACTTTAAATGTGGAATATACGCGTTAATTTGACTTGTGAATTACATTATCCCAATAAATCTTTTTAATTTGAGGAATAAAAAAAAGATCTCACTATACACTTACACCCATTTACTTAAAAAAACAAAAAAAAACAAAACAGCACTAAACCAGTTCAATCCTTTGTATCCAGCATGGCCAATTAAACATTATATGAAACACCATTCCTAAGATACAAGTATAACTACGAGACATTTAGAAATCAGAAAAGGATTATGAGTAGTTATTGCAGAACTCATGCTTCAGAGGTTAGAAGGAGTGGATGATGCAAAATAAAATCCATTGTTATGCCTCATTCTGTGTTAATTAAAGCACATGCATGCTAATAAAGCTCACAGACAAAACGTGTGTCAGTTATTGTCAGGGACAATTATCCTCCGACACCAACATCATGGCCAACGTGCTCATTTTGATGCACCAGTTGGCTTCCCAGGCAAATACTGTTAATAATCAGCCTAGTTTACAACAACGCAGAGTTAATAAATAAGCAACATGCAGCTGCCACAGTCCAAGTCAAAGTGCTGCCTGTGGGCGTACTTGTGGCGTGTTAGGAAAGAGAGGCTGCGAGGAGACAGACTGAAGGTCTGCAGGTGGAGAGGAAATGGCTGCTGTGCTGCTTTGAACATCAGAGCCCATCTGCAGCATGGTGGAAAGGAGATCACAGCATTGGAGTGCAACATGTCCACATAATCTATCCAGATTCTATTATGAGAACAAATTAATACTACGCAATAGTGACACTGATTAAAAAAAATAGAATGGGGGTGAGATGGACAGAAAATATCGGAACAGCTGACTGCAGAAATGAGGAAACAAAACATCAGAAATCAGAAGTGTTGGGAAATCAAATATGTATAAAATAAGTGCTTTGTTCATAAGAGACAATATGGAAGTTTTAATTACATAAAACCTGAATGCTACTGACAGTGAATAATGAGACCGACAAACAGCTAAATTCTCTAAAAGGTCTGTATGTGTTGCATGGTGCCCACCTGTGCCGCACTGGGGAAAAGGGGTTTGGTGACAGCGGGCTGGGCCACTGGCGCTGCCGGTCGACCGGGTATCGCTCCTACTGCAGGTGCCGGGGCCATATGGGGCATCCCTGGCCTTGGAGCCATGTGAGGTGGCATTCCTAAACAATCAAACATGTGCAATAACCCTTCTTAGTCACAGGAAATCCAATCTGGTTGCCAGTGAGCACGACACTGAACGCAACATAAAGATGGGTGTTTTCAGTGGTGTTGCCACATAATTTGTTAGAAATCACAAACTTTTCAACAACAATAGTGTTGCAAAAATACCACCAATATTGATTATAAATGTCTTGTGTAACCCCAATACAACTCACCAGGGGGTATACCAGGCATCCCTGGCATCATGGGAGGCATCATTCCACCCATTGGCATCATGCTGTACAAGGTAATAAGACCAATAATGATTTGGTGTTACTATAACTACAGGAAAATTACATCTAATTTATATTACAAAATAAACATATGATCAGTACAATTAAAGAATCAAACAGAAAACACTGAACCTAAAAAAGGTATCATTAAAGTTTAAACACACAGTGAATGAGAGCTCTTACCCTGGTGGCATTCCATGCATGGCAGGAGGCATGCCGTGCATCATGGGAGGAACGCCTGGCATAATAGGAGGCATTCCTGTAACAATGAGTCAGAGGGACATGTTCCGTTTTACCAACAACTCAACGCTACATCCCCCTACAGACAGGCAGCTTACACACCAAGGAATCTGAAGCCACAACAAATGAATCCATGTGCAAAAATCCTAGAAACTTTTTTTCCTGCTGTAATCACACAGTTTCTTGAACTCAATTTTGCTACACGTTTTTCAGACTGCAGTTCTGAACCGGTTGGCAATGTGGACACTTCTGAGCAATAGTATAGTGTGTCATATCTTACTTAAAGAATATACATCTGACACACACAAATTAGGATTAAGTCATCAAACTATAATCAGATTATTAAATGCAGAGATGTGATGAAGACAACACAAATAATGTAGAAAATGGTGGGAGAGGTTTACATGTGACAATGCTATAAAATATAAATTCTAGCTAAAATTAAAGAGAAAAACCGACATATGTCCAACAACCCAACCACTCAAATTAACAGCACAGGTCGAAGTTTTGCAAATCACATTCAAGTCTCAAGCCTTAACTTTGAGTTTAGTATAGGAAATAAAGTCACAATGCATGACTAATGCTTGTGTTCGGTACTTTTGGCCAACACATTCCTTGGCAAAATATGAACAGCAGTGCTGTAGAGATCCATTTCCTATAATCTCTTACGTAAAAAAAGAAAAGAAAAGGCACAAAAGCTCATACATCTTCGCAGATATCATCAACACACCTAACAGAAGACTTGCCACAAAGTTACACATTATAAAAAGGTATTTAGTGCCTTTTAGAGTTTCAGCTTTGAGAGTCCTTAAGGTGACATGCTTTACGTAAATTCAATGGAGTCTAACTCAGTGAACTTATGAGTATTTTTTGTCAGTGTTGATTCCCAACTGTTCCTTTATGAAGAGTTCCTTGCCTTGATATCCTCCAGGGTGCATCCCAGGTGCACCAGTCACTGGAGGCATCCCAAGCTGTGCCATTGGAGCAGCGTAACCTGGCTGGGGCTGGACAGCAGCAACCTGCTGTGCCGAGGGTCCTGCTTCATCATCATCGTCGTCCTCCTCATCAGAGTCGTCCTGGTTGTTTGACTTCTTTTTTTGACTCTCTGAAATCAGAAAGAGGTATTACTCATATTAAAAAGGTAATGGTGGGGCTTAAACAAAATGTAAATTAACCCAAGGCTCTAGATGAAACATGGTTACTTTTAATGTAAGAACACAGCCTTCAGAAGCCAAGTAGTTGCGGAACATACAATGAACTGAGATCGGGATATCCCATGATCTCAAGAAACACTTAAGTCTGCCATCTAGGCCTTAGGATACAAAGATACAATCATTGTGTTTATCAAATTGGCAAGAAAAGTACATGGAAGTGTACAAACCTTGTGATTTCTGTTCTAACGTCCGTCTTCTTTCCTGCATGTCTTTCTCTGGTATCCCCTCCATACCATAAATCTCCAACTCAATGTCTGTTCTTCCAGGAATTGCATTTGGTACGCTATCAATCGTCTCTTTGTGTACCTGAAACGCATGCAAAGTGAGCCAGTGCATACTGTCATAACATGCAAAGTACATGCATTGCCCACTTCACGAGGACATATAATGGCCCTAAATTCCAGGAAGTAGAAAAGTAAGATACTTAGGAACTAAACTAGTTTAAATAAAGGAAAAGAAACCCACCTGCATGCAATGAATAGCCAAGCCTGGGCCAGTGTACAGCTTCTTGTGGCAAATATGGCATTTAAAATGCTTTGCCTTCTGGTGCTGAATGAGGATCTTTTCATCATCGAAGTCTCGATTACAGTACCTTGCATAAGGAGTTATGGAGTTTGTGCGAAACAGGAAACATGAGCAAAACACCCATGATACACCTGAGCTCACCAAGGCAGAGAGTCACACGACTCGAAAAAAATTACGTTAGTGATGACTGATCTGAGGCGCAACTTAGTCTTCATTGTATGGTTAATGCCCAACTTTTAAAACTACAAGGTTTCAGGGTAATCAGCCTTGGAAGTTTAAATCATACATGTTAACTGGGGCTGAATCGTCAATGCGTGGCTAATATGTTAGCTAGCTAACATCAGAACAGGGTTTAAGTGTTACGTTTTCTCTTAGCGATACAGTTAACTCAACACAAACCAGTTAACGTTCGAGATATTAAGAATAGACTGGATAAAATCAAAGCGATTTGAAGGCCAAACAGCTAAGCCGATAAACCCACGGAGGCGCTAGCTTGGGCCTTCCTTTTGTCAAGCTAACATGTAACTTAGCCTCCAGCATTTCCACGCTGGTATATCGTCATCCAGCCAAAAGGATACCAGCACCATGGCTTCATCTGCTTCTTCTTTTTTCGTCCCATCTTAACAAATACTGAAAAAGATGTCTTACAACGGTAAATACTAGTCTTATTATCTGTTTGACAACAGCATGCTGTAGTTCCGCAACAACGCCGAAAATGGCGCTTAGCAGGAGGAAGTTGTAGGGGACGATGTAGTCTCGCGTAAACACAAAGTAGACGTCACGTCACAGACACGCCCCTAGATTTGGAGGCTTCATACATCCATGATCGTGAGAGTGTTACATTAAATACCACCAGTCCATGTTACAGTTCTTGATGGAGTTTCTTTGACCATATGATGATTTGAAAGGGTGTTCTTGCAGGCTTCAAGTTGCATTATTATGTGGGCCTCCGCTTCACTAACTCAAAGGTCGAAATTTAGTTTTGTAAACCCATAACACTTCATGACTTAACAGCTTAAATAATGTATAGGTGCAACAACACCGGAGAGCAATAACAATACACGGGCCGTGGACTTTGCAAAGTAACAAAAATAATCAAAGAAATAAACAAAAAGATATAACGACCAATACTAAACTTAATAGGCTACTACATTACCTACCTACCTTTGTACTTGTTTTTGCCTCTCTCTTTTTTTTTTTTTTGTTGCTGTATTTGTATTTCTTATTGTATAAAAAGTTAATTAAAGGTGTGTGTTTAGTGCTAGGTGTCTGCAGGTAGGACATTAAACTGCAGTCCTTCTGAATTACATTATCTCCTGCCAAATGGCATGGTGTGAATAGATCTCAAACATGTACATGGTGGCCATAAAGGGATGGACATGGTCAGAAACAATGCTCAGGTAGGCCGTGGCATTTAAACGATGCCCAATTGGCACTAAGGGGCCTAAAGTGTGCCAAGAAAACATCCCCCACACCATTACACCACCACCACCAGCCTGCACAGTGGTAACAAGGCATGATGGATCCATGTTCTCATTCTGTTTACGCCAAATTCTGACTCAAATTGAGACTCATCAGACCAGGCAACATTTTTCCGGTCTTCAACTGTCCAATTTTGGTGAGCTCTTGCAAATTGTAGCCTCTTTTTCCTATTTGTAGTGGAGATGAGTGGTACCCAGTGGGGACTTCTGCTGTTGTAGCCCATCCGCCTCAAGGTTGTGCGTGTTGTGGCTTCACAAATGCTTTGCTGCATACCTCGGTTGTAACGAGTGGTTATTTCAGTCAAAGTTGCTCTTCTATCAGCTTGAATCAGTCGGCCCATTCTCCTCTGACCTCTAGCATCAACAAGGCATTTTTGCCCACAGGACTGCCGCATACTGGATGTTTTTCCCTTTTCACACCATTCTTTGTAAACCCTAGAAACGGTTGTGCATGAAAATCCCAGTAACTGAGCAGATTGTGAAATACTCAGACCGGCCCACAACCATGCCACGCTCAAAAATTGCTTAAATCACCTTTCTTTCCCATTCTGACAGGTTCAGGAGATTGTCTTGACCAGGACCACACCCCTAAATGCATTGAAGCAACTGCCATGTGATTGGTTGATTAGATAATTGCATTAATGAGAAATTGAACAGGTGTTCCTAATAATCCTTTAGGTGAGTGTATGAATTGGAAATTATCCGCATGTTTAATCAGGTACAAAGACGTTAGATTTCACACCTCTGGCTGGCCGTGATTTAACGCATCTCTCTGGCAGGATGTACGGCGTGTTTATTTCTTTCCAGTTAGGCTATTTATCTACACTAGACCTTTCTGGACACTGTGAAGAGGCCCATAGCATTGGGCATGCTGTCTAGCCTTGCAAGACATCTTTGCACTTGCATTCGCGACTTGTTTTGTCATCAGTATCCACTTGATGGAGACAAAGTTGCAGAAAAGGAAAGTGGATCCCGTGCCTTGGCACCATGGATGTGTTTTGGCATCCAATCTGTAATTTTTAAAAGACTGTGTATTTTGTACAAAATTACATATGCCAGAGTATGTAGACATCCCTGTCAATCATCTTTTCTTTACTTTTGGTTTGGGCTAGGGCCCCTCAGGTCCAATTAAGGGACATGCTAATATCACCAGTGTGTGTGTACTCATACTTTTAGAATGAGATGTTCAAAATCACATATAATGTACTGGTGTTCACAGTTGCCTGGTTGTCCACATACGTTTGGCCATGTAGTGTCATAATTGCATGTGTCCTATAAATACTAGAGACCACTGATTTAGCCAAGATGCAGTCTGATGTACACTGGACCAACATTCCGTTTATGTAAAAATAGTAAGAGCAGAGACAATTGTGCTCTTCCCCAAACCCTACACATGTGCACAAATATACTGCATAGATAACACTGGCAGACCAGGATGACAAAATGGATAGTACTACACCAGCAATGCCACTGTCAGACCGTTCCTCTGGTTAAAAGCACTTGTAATAATCATTCATCAGAGTATAAACTGTCAGTCCAACTTCTTGTGTATACCTAAAAATATGTGAAATGCATATTAAAACAGGGCCAAATTGGAACAAGTGCTGCTCTCAGCAGGCAGCATAAATGCAGAGATACTACAAATGCGTTCAGACAGATTTTTCTTCCCTGCAGCTCCCCTTGTCTTCTCTTTCTCACCAAGGTGAATGATTACCTCTGGAATAGCAGATTTATGAAGGGGAAATACAACTAAGACGGCTTTCCTTGGCCACCTAATGAATTTTTCATTGTACGCCTTCAAAACGGCTACTCTCCATACACTCATGCCGGCTAGACAGAGAAGACGTTCACTGACAGCTTAAGGGGTCCCTTCTCTGAATGAATTATGGCTGATTCTTGTATGCTCCCACATACATTGATCACTTTGACGTCTGCTTTGGGTTTGGAGTTTGAAGCTAATCTGGTTTTAATGCAGCAAACCTGCATGGTTTGAGCACTTTTCACAATAGTGGGGTCATTTCTGTCCCTAAATATTTCATTGAAAGTGGTATGTGTAAGTGCGACCATGTCAGACCTCAGGTAAGGTCACAATGAGGTTTTTGGACAGGACAATTGGAGATAAATGTTTTAAAATTATTCACATACACTGACAATAAAAGATGACAAGCACAGTAGCTAAACTGAAAAATCATATGAAAACTACTACTGTTTGTATACCCATAGGACAGTCAGATTCACCAATGCACAGACAAACAAGAACATTAATTTACTCAAATAAATGAGGACAAAAATCCATCAAAATCATATTTTGTTTCTGTATAAAACTGTTTAATGTACTTCGCTATGTACATATCAAATCTACAAAATATGCACAATGTTAAAATATTTTCAGCAATTTGCCCCTCACACAGTTTTCTGCAGTAGCCCTTATTATATACAATCCCAGGCCATCTTTACCAAGTGTTTAAATAGGATACATACAGGATATAACTAACATATCACAATGCAGACCGACCAAACAATTTACACAACATACCATAATCACCAAGTTAAAACAAAATCAACAGCAAATGCATGTTAAAATATTAATCTGTGTATAATTACATTATAATAATGTTTGTGCGAAGCAGTTACCAGCGTAACATGAGGTTAAAGTACAGTACAGTTTCAGACACAGCTGAGGGCTGGGGTTGTTTTCTATCCCAGTTCAATCAATTAGCAATTTCATTTGTGACAGAAACTAATGAGAGAGTATTGATTTAGTTTTTTTCCCCCACTGCCTCCTGTATGAGAGTAAAACGTCCCCAGCCCGAATGTAGTTGAGGTCAGGCATGTGTGCTCTTCTCAATTGGTAATCAGAAAAAAGACTAGATTTATTCCGAACGGCCCGGATGTCTCCATCGATGAATGTTTTCAGCGGTGAATTAGCCTAATCCCACTTTCCTTAATTCACCACCTTGCCAATCATTAAATAAACTTCTGTCACTTCTTCACAATTTTCAACCATTGTAAAAATCACTGCAAATGCCCAGAGGGGACAACAAAATAACTAAAATTTTTCTGTGTCAGCAAGAGATTCTTCAAGGATCGTGAACATTATTTGTTACATTCCAACGATTCCTTACAATCAAAATTAGATTAATTTTTCTTACACAAATTCTTGTCAGGGGATGCACTCTTCCCCTACTGCGTGTAGCAATGTTTTGGCATCATTTTGGAAAGCTTAAAGTCTGAATGGCACTTCTGCTTCTTTTTTATCTGTACACACAATGGTACAATTGTCGCACACGCAAAAAGACACAAGTTCAAATAGCGCTGAACACAAATAAATCCTTCTCTGGGGAAGTGCCAATTGCTCAAGGCAACACTGAATAGTAACCCACACTTTCCTACAAAGGTAAATTCATGATAATATATGAAGGTTGCTGTAGCCTATACACTATGTGCTCTCTCTATATCCTACTTTCTGGTTAATCTAAACCTTTTGTGTGTATGAGTCGCTTGTAATGATGACAAAATACCAACTAAGCCTAAATTCTCTAATGACCTTATTGTTCATTTACTGATGAACAGTACTGATGGAGGCAGGCAGATCACAGGATTTTCATGAACTTCTCTCTGCCTGGAAAACCGTTTATACTGCAGGGTTTTACTGCTGTCACCCTACACAAGAGGCAACTGTGCAGAAATACTTTCATCAGGCTGACGTCTCCATGAGAAGGCACCGTTGGATTGAGGCGGAAGAGGCAGAGAAGGTTAAGCAATGTGGACAGGACTGTTTTTGCTGTGTTAGATCCGAGGCTTCTCATTTGTTAATACAGTGTTGTCAACAAATGTCCAACTGGCTGATACTCTTGAGACAAACGTAAAACAGAGATGTAGTAAAAGAGCAAAGAGGTGGAGGTTAGCTGGCATGGTAAGCGGGAACAACAATGGTAAGGCTTAACCCAGAAGGTAGCTGGTAGGCAGATGGATAGCAAGGGCTGCTGCATGTCAGGAGCCTCCCTGCATCAGAGCGCTGGATGTAGGACGGTGGCTGTCAGATGACTCTGATCAACCCACAACAAACCTCAGGATATAAGGGCTGACTCATCCTTCCTGTTGGTGAGGAATCTGTCAGTGGAGCAATAAAGGGGATACAGGGTCTTGTCTGGCTCTAATAAGCAAGTCATGGTGGCGGGGGCAGTCGCACATCAAGCAAGCTGTAGGCGAAGATGTTCCAGAAGACAGCACAGACCACAAACAGGGTATAGACACAGAAGAATATCCAAAACAGGGACTGCTCCTGGAGTCGCTGCTCGTAGTTCTGCAGGACCACCACACCCAGCGTCAGACCAACCACCACTCCTCCCAGGTGAGCTACAAAACTGGGATTGGGGCACGGAGGAAAGGCCGGAGGGTAGAACCTCAGCCACACGGCCCGGCCAAACTCTACACTCACTGTGAGCAGACAGAGGGAGAAAGAGAAAAAACACAATATTTGCAAGGTGTAAGTATGTACGTAGTTCGTTGTAGATAACTTCAGAAGCTATTCCCTTGATTTGTTAAATACAATCTGCTGAGGCATCATATTAAATTTAGATACTATGTAAAACTATTCATTTTTGCACCAAGCACAGTTTGTAGAGTTCCACCACCATCGCTTAGATTGGCTTCCAGTGTAAGTAATTGGGGTAGAAATCTACAGTTCGCATTACTAAAGAATCTCTTAATGGCTAGAATGAACAGACTACTGTTGAAAGACTAAAGAAATTGCAAACCTATTCTTTAATCCAATGGAGAAGAATGCAGATTTTAAGACAATTTAAGCATATCTTTCAACAGAAACTCTCATCAGTGCAACAGTGCAAGGGCAAGGAGGATAAGGTCTGTGTTAATAAAAGCTATTTATGTTCTTTAACTTTGTATTCTTTGAAGATCTGAAATTCCTGGCTCAAACCCACATCTCTACTCCACAATATGGGTCACACATCTAGTGGTACACTAGAAGCTAAATGATCTAAAATCTCTCACTAGACATTATAGCCCTGTTTTCCAAATCCCATTACAGTGCAGACCCACTGTCACCCATTGTTGTGGGCGTGTCATGGGTCATGGGCAAGTAATCGATGTTAAACACTGTGTGAGTAAACAACTCTTACTAAACAACTTACTTGACGTTGTGCCAAGCAGAATATCATTTTTGTTTGTATCTGTCATCTTGGAGGCAAGAGACCCCAGAAACAGCAGTCATGGTGTTCTCCTACACAGACATGGATCCTCAGCAGATAAAGACTAAACTTTCTGACCCCCCACTGCATTACTTTTTTGTTGTGAGTTTTTCAGTAAATCAACTTTCAACCCTTCCCTTTTTTGTGCATCGCTGGTCAGTCTTGCAGTGCCTGGAATCCCACACTGCCTTGCAAAGCGATTTTATGGCGTAACAGAAAATGAATAGGGGCACTTTTATGCAGTCTGAAAAATGCATAGCCAGAAAGTTTAATATTGTTGCCTTTGGAGCAAAATTGTGTTTGTCTGATAAGGATTCGACTCTAGTGATGGAACAGTTATCACAAGCAGATTAAAAGTGCAACTCTTCTGCTGAAAAATTATTCTTAAACTGAGGTGAGTGTGGCATCTTCATTGAAACGTACTGCAAACCAGAGCCATGGCCATCCGGAATAACTTAAACTGACACTTCATTCCCGACCAATTCTACAAAAAGAGAAAGAAAGAGAGAAAGGAGAATTCATTAGGACATCTTCAAGTTCTGATTATAAAGACACAAGAACAGTGCTAGAAGGTCAAGTCCTCCTCAGACACACACACAGACACACATGCTGATATGAAATGACATGAGATCTTGCCCTCTGTCTCAATTCAAGTCAATTTTGAAAGCCCAAGAGACACTCTGACCCCCCAATCTGTTCATGCTGTGTTAGATAATATGATTTCAGCTGAGAGGAGGACAAACTCCTCCACCCTGACCCCAAGAATTTTGTGGAGGATCTGGCAGGGAACATAATGAGTACCCAATTACACATGATGGAGGTTCACCTGAGCGCCTTGCATGTATGTGTAATGACCCACAGGATGGGGAGTTAAGACCAAACAGAGCAGACACAGATGTCAGTGGGATGGGATTTCTTCACATGCTGTCACATAAATGTGTGCACACACACTTTGTGATCTTTGGGAAAAGGACAAACTGATGGGGATCGTGAGGAATGTATGGCATCTGTAGATAGAGCAGCAGCTGCTGGGGCCCGGAGCAGACTGCTTTGATGATGCGGCAGTGTTCTGTAGTGACAGGACAACTGAGTGATGTGATAATAATCTGCACACATAAAAACGTACCATTACTACATTGGCCAAATGTGCTGAGACCAGAGCGTACACTCCACCAGATGACCCGACAACAGGAGCCGTCATATCGGTGACCGATACTGCCAGAGAGCCTGTAGTGATGATAAAGGAATTTGCTTTAGGTACATTAACAAAAATGAGGCCATTTTTGTATTATCCACATCTGGAAAAAGCAACAACATCCCCAGGAAGAGGAAGACTCAAGATCTTTGACAATGAACTTTTATTGCACATAGAAATACACAATGGCATTCAACCTTTATTTAAGATGTCCACTGCTGCTTTTGGTTCTTTTTGGGGGTTTTTTTCAGTATAAAAACCCAATTTGAAATCACGACTTTTAACAATAAGAGGTTGTGTTGGGGAATGTTTTAAATATTAGAGTGTTATGTAGTTAAGGTAAAATAACATCTGAAATACTAGAATTGATAAGAGGTTCAAGGTTCATTATTGACCTTGGAAACAGCTACTGATTTATTTGGCTACCTGGAGGCAGCACAGACTGTAAACACAACACTAACATATTATCACCTTTTATACTGTAAGTTTAGATAGTGAATTTGTTAGTGAACAGTTGACCATTAACTAAATAAATATCTGTCTCTTCAGCTGCTAAATGCTCCACTACGTTCACATTTTTATTCATTTTTATCCAAAGCGACTTATAATTGCTATACATGTGAGAGGTTGCATGCCTCTGGAGCAACTAGGGGTTAAGTGTCTTGCTCTGGAACACAGTGGTGGATGTCTCACAGTGGGAAATCCAACCCAGGTCTCCCACACCAAAGGCAAGTATCTTATCTATGCGCCATCACCACCCCATCACCAGTTCACCAGCTATTTGTTAACCTGGTCTGTCTGCTGTTAGGTGCTGAGCAGGTAGTGCACAGTGGGTTAATCTGAGCAAAACAATGGGCTGAAAGATGATGAAAGCTTGATATAGCTGAGGCGAACTGCACAGTCTGGTGATGATTCCCTGTGGGTTCACAGGGAATCATCATCATCACATTTCACAGACAAGCACTCGTGATGCTTTGTTAATATAAATACATTGATCATAGTCACTTTAAAGTGCTTCAAAACAATGGAAATCTACCATCTGTGCCAATGGGGCCAACTTCATTTCAAATGAAGATGACTTGATATGATGGAAAGCTCCAGCTACTTCATGGACCCTGTGGTGAGAATGTTTTCTCAAATAGATAAGATTTGTTTAGCCTGGCAGATGCCCATTGTGGGGATAAATGGATACATTCTATAATGCAATACAATGCTAAACAATTCAGTGCCTTATTTGTTTATTTGACATGTCTGTTGTGCTATAATCTTGAGTCTGAGCTTTTACTATTCAGGAGGAATTTGTATATTTTTTCCCTTCGAGGATCACACTGGCAGACACAGTGAATAAATGGCTAATTTAAACTGTCTTTGTACAAACTGTGACCATTTGTGCACTAAAACATCTATTTTGAATGGCATAAAGCCTGCTTTGCTTGCTTTTTAAAGTGGGTGTATTATAAATAGGCCTTTATGATTAGAGGCTTGCTCATACTGTACCAGCACATGTTGTGATTTTATGTAAAACAAAGGCATTCATACAAATTGGGCTGCCACAAACAGGGAATTGCTCTCTTTAGCACCTTGGTACCAATTCATCACGTGCACAAAAGATTCAGTCGAGCATTTATTTCTATTCAAGCATTCAAAAGTTTAAATATGGGGATGTTCAGAGACAGAGTCCCCAGAGGAAATGTGTTCTCACTGTAGTCTGTGTGAAAGAGACAGGATGAAAGAAAAAAGGAGCTCAAGACATGCTTAGTTGGACAATGAAATTACGCAAATACAAACTCTCTCATCCCCTCTTTTTTGTCTTCATTTTCATTCACTCTCACTTTCCACTGTGCACACATCCATGCCATCCACTTTTCATTTCTCAGTACATCTTTTCCTTCATTTGTCTCCGTGATGGCACTGACATGTGTATATTATTGATGGTAGGTATATGAGAGGAGAGCACATAGAGCTATTAAATGGTCTTATACTTTACCTCTGTATTGTGAGCCAGCTGCATAAAATTTAAGTCATTGTAAGTCATTGTGTAGCATCCGCATTTCATATTGGTGAAAACTGTCTCTTTTTTTTTTGCAGTTCTTTCACATTATGCTCTGTTCCTATGGACTCCTCCTCCTGAGCTCCTCACGGGGGACTGAGAGCACTGTTACCCAGCTCAGCCACAATGCACAGTGCGTTACTTCCTCGTTAAAAGCCTATTAAAAGTCACAGAAAGAATCATGGTCTGATAACTGTCGAACATAACAGGCTGCTGCGCTATCAACCTTATAAACAGTGTATAGGCTCATTTTGTACTGAACTGAACAGCTTGGACCACAAATAGACTGAACGTACTACTGAACTCAAGACAGTCAGAATCAGCACTGCATGTTGCCTCAGTAGGGCCATGACAAACCTCAAAATGAGCTTATGGTCAAGCAAGGGTACGTGTAGCTGGTGGTGTATGAGAGCGTGTGAAAAAATTGTTCATTTCCTTTGTTGAAACATTTGTCATCTGTCTGTATTAACTGATAATCTCACAACTTTCAGTAGTTCTGCAGTAGAGCAGTAGGCCCCATTTAGATATTTAAGCCTGTGTGATTTCTGGTAAAACTGCAACTGATAAGCTCAGCCCTCAAATAACTGTAAAATAGCCCGCCTAAGCTTAAGTCACATTTAGCCGACCTCATAACTTTAATGCTTGTGTGGTTTGGACAACGCTTAGAAAACATTTAGCTCAATTTCACCTAGCTATGTTTAGTCTCTCTCTCTCCCTCTTGCTCTCTTTCTCTCACAACAACAACAGAGTATATAACACTATAGGCATACTGTACATAATTATAGCCGACAGAAAGGGCTCTGGAATTCATATATATCAAATCACCATAAGGAGGGATGATAGGATAAGGCATGGCACTGTAACTGGACAATAATACTCCTACATTGCAAACACTGACAATGTGATGATAGTGTGATCAAACCATTGACAGAACTGCATAAACTGACAATACTGCATATTCACCTGAGAATTGTTTTGTTAAAACACACACTTCATCATGTCGTTCATTGTAGCAGCCTTGAATAGTAGGCCTAACTGAATGTTTATTGTATAAGCCATGGTGCTTCAGAAATTCACAAAAAAACAACCATTTCATCCTGGAATATTATTGTAGGATTATAGTTATTTCAGGATATACCAATTGTATTACAAATTTTCCTTTGTTGACTGTGTTGGCCAATGAAATATACTCAACTGTCCACAACAGGTAGAACACCATTGCAGTTTGGCACTGTGCTAATTTTGCTGTTTATCTCCCCAGCATCAAGAAGGGAGGGAAATTTCTTCAGTAATTTTCTTTACAGAGTTTTAAAATCCATAAACCTCTGCATGGTGTCTTTCATAAGCCTTCAAAAACTACACTGAAATTATTCAAAACTGAGTTCCAAATCAGTGCACCGGCTTCCAACTGTGTATTTTCAAAGAACCATGTGACTGAAAGTGAAATGAAAGGACATTTCAAAAGCTGGAGCTGACATTTAGCACCAAATAGGAGTTTCTTCTTTGCCTAATGTGTGGCCTTCTCAGGTGTGTGAACCATAATGGCAGCACAGCGAGGTGGTGTAATAGCATCTAACTCACCAGGTCATTAAACAGTGCAGAGTAATCTAAGCAGCACACAAACAGACAATCACATTTAGACTGCTTTCCTCTATCTTACAGGAACATAAACAGCAAGGGGAAAACTGATTGATGCAAGATTCTTTTTCTTCAACGTCTCTAATTTTGATTATCATATTAGTGTAAATAAAGGCCAGCAAAGCGCGTGCATGTGAACGTGCACGCACATGATGCGCGTAACAGCCGTGCACATGAATACATTTTTGATTAATAAAAAAATGTATTAATTAAAAACTAATTAATCAAAAAAAATTAATAAAAATTATATACAAATAAATAAATAATAATATTTAAAAAAGAAGACTCCCCCAAAAACACTGGCTGATTTTCTGGACCGAAAGGCTTGGGCGCCTCAGTTTGAATGGGCGGTGGAAAATTTTAGAATGTCGGGATTCTTGTTTGAACACAGAACAGTTCATCTTTATACAAGAGAGCTTGATTAAATTTTTCTTCGTGAAAGCACACCGCACATTAGTCTTTCAGCCAAAGACTGGAATTACTTCAGAAACAAAGTCTGTAAAGATATGAGTGCTTCAAAAGGAGTCTATACCACACAATGGTGCGGGTCTGTGCCTGGAGAGCTCTAATGTGTAGAGACATATACAGAGCGCATATACAGATGAATGGAGCAGAAAACAACCTCACACATGCATTGACACGCTGCCCTTCTTTTATATTAAAGGACATAAGAGAGAAATTACGCAGAAGCTTTTTAACAAAAATTTTGCTGTTGCTCAAAAGTATGTACTACGTGGTCTTGGGTTGGTGCCAACGTGTGAATGCAGTATTCGAGACATTGCAGCAGCTGCTCTACTGATTTGGCTGAGGAACCCTTTTCTCATTGCTTCGCTTAAACGGGTAGTTAGAGTGGAGGACAGTGTGAGCACTGTAGTAGTAATCTCTGGACATCTGGAAGGGGGAACAACACTAAAAAACAATGGGGAATGTGTCTAGTCTACTAAACCATGTCAAAAAGAGATACATCGTGTATAAGATGAGAGCACTGTTGTGTGAAACTGTTAACAATGCAATATGTGACAAAGATAGGACACAATGTTGTTCTAGATTTGACAAACAGACAGAATGTGTTAGACGAATGACCTCTGGATGGCGTACCATGGTGCAAATGACAGCGGATAAATATGCAGATGTGAAATCTACTCTACTCAATATAGCAAATGTTTTTCCTCTGAACAATAATGAGTTTCATATGGGTCATGTGTTTTGTTTTTGTACTTTTAGCATTGATTTGTGTGTTTTAATGCTAACCAGAAAACAACATGTCGATGTTGCTGATGTGATGTATTGCTTAACTGAATCTTTGGTTTGTAAAAACATAGGTGCGTGTACCGATTTTCTGAAAAGTGTATACTTGTAATCATTGCTGACGGATATGTTGCGTATGTTGTTGGAAATAAAATACTTGAACACAGACGTTGAAGCGTCACTCTTTGTAACAAAGATCATGGAGGTGGTGATGAGAAATATATACTATGCGACAGAAAACGCAGTGGGTTACGGAGGCATGCAAAAACTTAAAAAGGCCATATTTGACACTACTGGAGTTCGGTACGCAGATTCAGACGTAGAAAATTGGCTCATGAAGCAAGATGCCTGTACTCTACACAGGACGGCTCCAGTGCATTTTAAGAGAAACAAGGTTTTAGTGAATTCAATAGATTGGCAATTAGATTGGCAATTAGATTAGATTAGATACATAGACTAGATTTAGTCGACATATCGGCTTCTTCTACTGAAAATGATGGGGTACGCTATTTATTAACGTGTATAGATTTGTTTTCAAAATACGCATGGGTGTGTTATATATGTAGGTATCTTAGCTGAAGGTAGAATACCGCATAAAATTCAAATAGATTAGGGAAAAGAGTTTTTAAACAAAGATTTCGATGCGTTAATGAAAATTAATAGTATCGTACACTTTCTACATCAAATGACACTAAGGCATCTGTAGTAGAGCGTTTTAACAGGACTCTGAAATCTAAAACGTGGCGTTATTTAACAGCCAATAATTCTAAACAATACATAGATATATTGCAGGATCTAGTCGCCTCCTACAATCATAGTTATCATCGTAGTAATAAAATGAAACCGACTGATGTAACAAAAGACAATGAAGACATCGTATTTAACAACTTGTATAAAACAAAAGATAAAAGAGTAATTCGTTTTAAATATGAGGTGATCGATATTGTGGGAATTTCAAAACTACGCGGCCCTTTTAAAAAAGGTTATGAGCAAAATTATACTGACGAAATATTACAGGGGACATTTATGAGCAAGAGATGCAAAAAGTTATTATAGATGAAAACAAAACATTTAAAATGGAAAAGATTTTATTTAGAAAGAAAAGACAAGGCCGGGACATGGCCGGGACATTAGTCAAATGGGTCGGATTGCCAGATAAATTTAACTCGTGGATTTTGGAAAAACAGGTCATTCAGCTACCTTAGCAGATTACAAACACACGTATAAATGGATACAGAGGATTTTTTTGTCACCTTGCCCAGCAACTCGTCTGCATTATTTTACCCGAGCAATACAATAGCAAACTTTAGAACGAAACTCTCCAAGCCTTTACACTTTAAATCAGCATACGAGGTGGGTTTGATAGAAATACAATATCCAAAAACATGGAAATCTTTTTCATCAGAAGACTTGATTTGTTGTGTTTGATAAAAAAACAGAGTAAGCATTTTACCAACGAGAGACGTAGAATTAACGTTTCAAGGAAAACTTGCACAAATGTTGGGATTTATCCCCGAAGTGGCTTTTAAAACTCACGAGGGAATTGCAACATTTAGATCTCAGCCACGAACTAACACAGTGTTGACACAGATGCCTTTTTTGGCACCACATCCTGCCGATGTTAATGTAGGTATGTATAATATATTTGTTTATACCGATATTGTTGATCATCAAACAGTAGGGGATAGTTACGTACCTCTTTTAAGAATAGTACATATATCGGGCCAGACAACCATATGATCACAAATACTTATGACAGACCACACTATCTGAGGCTCTGCAAAACACACATTGATAGTATCGAGATTTCTCTCAAGACAGATCAGAATCAACATATCCCTTTTACGTGATAATAAAGCTACACTTTCGACCCGTAAAATATCAGTATTAGACAAGGAGCAAACATGTACCATCCATATGCTCACAATGCGGACAAGTACGTTGCATATTATACAGCCCAAGCGGGTGGTGATTTACCAGGATACAGCGGGCTCGGTGCTCAGTATGGTGCAGGGTTAGGGGGTCTCTTTAGGGGTTTCTTTAGATTAGCATTCCCCTTATTCAAGAAAGGATTTACATTTGTTGTCCCTCATTTAAAGACAGCCGCTAAAAACATAGCTACGGATGTTATTACTAGAGTCATGAACAGACGTCAAGAGGGGTCGGGTATAGCGGCCGTGGCCCCCCGACCAATAAAACGACCTCATGGGAAAAAAGGGAATTCCCCACCAAAGAGGCGTAGCCGAACAACAAATAAGAAGACCCATACTAAAATAAAAATCACCAAAGCTAATGGTGGAAACCTGGATCAAGCAGACGAAGTGGGCTTTATCAACTACCCTGGATGTACAATATTTTCACAGGTCGACATATCGTTGGGGGACCGACTCATAACGCAATCATCAAACCCATATCCTTACAGGGGTATAATAGAGTGCCTTATGAACTATGGAAAGGACGCTCTGCAGACACAGATTGGATCCGGACTATTTAGCATGGATAGAGCAGGTCATATGGACGATCCAACGGTTGGAGGTAATGAGGGACTAGTTAAAAGAATGGAGTACACACAAGGCGGACGCATATTGGAGCTAATATCCCCTTGACATTCTGACTTGTTTTTTCAAGACAAGTTAATGATAAATGGCGTAGACCTCAAGATAAAATTCACAAGATCTAAAAACGAATTTTGCTTAATGCGCAACACTGTAGATGACTTTCAGGTTAACATTATGTCAGCAAGCCTGTTTGTAAAGAAAGTCACCGTATCTCTGGCTGTTAAGCTAGCACACGCTAAGGCATTAACACATGGCAACGTTAATATCCCATAGACAGAGTCTGTCTGTCTGTTTTAGCGTACCAATAGGCACTCGTGTTTGTAATCAAGAATATATTCTTGGGACAAATACCTAAATTTATTGTAGTAGGATTTGTAGATCATGAGGCATTTACAGGTAGTTATGCGCGTAATCCATTTACATTTAACCATTATGATATAGAGTTTTTATGTTTATACGCTTACGGCCAACAATATCCTTCAAAACCCTTTCAACCCAACTTTACCGGAGGGAATGCCATCAGGGAGTTTCATCAATTGTACTCAGCAACTGGAAAGTATCTTAAAAACAACGCTATGGCCATAACCCGTGACGAGTTTTGTAATGGATATAGTCTGTTCTGTTTTAACCTGAGCCCTGATGAAGGATGCGGAGACCATATATCTCTCATTAAAAACAGTAGTGTTAGATTAGAGGCTCGTTTTAGAAATCCGCTTCAACGCACAATAAATGCGGTTATTTACGCCACATATGATTCTATAATTGAGATATCATCAAGAAGACAGGACTTTTTCTAACTTTAACAAACGATAGTATGAATACGATAGAACTGTCAAAAGTACTTGATAAGGTAGTGAAGCAAGGCGTCTTTCTTGGAGTATTTGCTAGTGACCAGCTTCCTAAATCAGTTATTAAAAAGAGACCTGCCATGTTGGTGGTAAACACAGACCCCTCCCACCTGGGAGGACAACACTGGGTCGCTATCTATATTGACAAGCAGGGTGTGGGATCATTCTTTGACAGTTTTGGGAACTCTCCGGTATACTCACATTTTCCTGAATCCTTTTCTGTCTTTCTCAACAGTAATTGTAAGTCCATGCAACATTCTGTTAGACAAGTGCAAGATGTGGGTTCTGTAGTGTGCGGTCAGCATTGTGTGTTTTTTCTTTACCACATGGATTATCTTATGACAATGTAATGACTAAATATAGTAAAAAAACGGTCAAGCAATGATTTTATGGTGTACTGTGGTCAAAATAATTATGCAGAACCAGTGTGTCCAAGTATCAGATTCTTTTAAGTGTGTATAATAATATTAGAAGTTGTGTGCCAGTCATTATCAAAATGATTTATAGATTGAAACGTGTACGACAATGTTTTTTGTTATTATGGTGATATAAATAAAAACACTTTGAAATGATAAAGTTATGTCTCTATGTATTTATTTAAAACCGATAACGATATACAATTAAAAAGTTATCCAATCACTCAATCGCATTTCAGGAGATACAAATGGACTTGTTTCATTGTTTACTAATCGATGTCCTCTGGTAACAAGAGGTGTAGATGGTGGTCCAGTAATAAGAGGAGAAGATTCTCCAGAAGTCTTTCTCTTAATCTCGTAAATTTTTCTTTTGACCTGTTGATTTGGTACAGCTGATAAAGGTATATTCAATATAGCCAACGATTGCAGATATTCATCCCAACCTGTAGGTCTCTGGCTGTCAGACACGTTGTGAGAAGCAGTTACTCCTCTTATCAAATCATACACGAGACCCTTTAATAACATTACCATTAAACACAAACTCCCCACGTTCAGTCCATGCAGATGTGTTTTTTGAGGAGGACATTTTATCCAAAATATGCTGAGCTTTATTCCTGCTGATTTTTGGCATGTTTTTTAAAACTTCTTCAAAAACAAAATCTCTACCTTCTTGATTCTTCTGCTCTGAAGAGTGAAAATCCTCAGCGACTCGTTATAAAAGGTTTAGCGATACTCAGGAGGGGGAGTAGAAAACCGCCAGACTGTTTAAGCATTGTCTTCTTTTTCTTTGACGCGCAAACCTTTTTATTGGCGAGCAGTCTAATCCCCGCCTTCTTCTTTTTACATTTTTGATACTGTGTCTTATTTAAAGGAATTTTACCTTTTAAAACACTGTTAGCTATTTCGCATAACGCTACCAAAAGGTCTGGTGATGCAGATTTAAGAATAATGCTCCGTGCATAGTTTGCAGTAAAGACAGGTTTCTTTTAATGCGATCAGACATGTTTATTTACTTTCTCTTAGGCACAGTCTGAAATCATCAGGTGTCTTAGCTTTAAAATCAATCATCAAGTAACCGTAAGGAACACTCATGGTGGCATCCTCGAAACAATCCATAAAAAATGACTCTTCCCAGGAAACATTTGTCTAGCCATTAGCATGACTTGGTATTTATCTCTGGGATTTTTAAACAAAACAAGATAATTGGTATTCAAATTAATAGTACGGCTAACTTTGCCTTGAAAAAACTAATTCTGAACTAGGTATAAACAACTTAAATTTCTATGATGCACATATTTTGTAAACACATTTTGGACCTCAATGTTATTGCTAGCATCACTCATTAAATCATAATAACAACAAATTGTTTTTATCTAAAGGCAACAATAAACATAAAGAAGATGGCAATCCTTCAACGAAATTCACATTTCTAATTTTCAATAACTGGTCATACAATGGTTGCCAACACGAAAAAATATATACAACATTTTCAATCTGTTTTGAAATTAGCTTATCGGCATTTTCAATCAACAACACAAAATATCTTTTACCGCTGTTTGAAGGACCTGACACAATTAGACTAATAGGATGTTGTAGTCTAAAATCAAAACCATCAGTCTCCGTAACAGCCATGGTATGGTAAAGTTCTCAGATCAGAAAAAACTCTGCGTATCGTGTACACGACTTGAAGTCTTGGGGCTAATGTTTTATTTTTTAGTTTGAAAGCCTTTTTATTTCTCAGATACTTAAATTGTCTCCTATTGTTAGGATAGTAGATAGGGTGACATCTATCTTAGCTTAAATCCCATAATGTCCGACGCTCTGAAGTGTTTTGTTTACTAGCTATTAATTAAGATGTTGCCAGCAAAACACAAGAGTGAGTATGTTTCTCATGGCTTCCAGCGGAATTTGAGGACCTTAGCCAATCAGTGTTAAAGGCCGTCCCTCAGACATCCCGTGAGTCATAGCGCGACGGGAGCATTGTTAAAAATTACTGAAAAACCTTCTATTTGTATGAAATACAAAAGATGCTTTTCTTAAATGTTTCTGGTTGGAATATAATGTTTGGGGGGGCGGGGGCGCGCAAAGCTGGTCTTCAGCTTCACACAATATACTGGAAACTCGGGTAAACCCCTACTGCAACTTTACAGTAATACTTTTATCAGCTGCAGGTTGAACTAACATGGGTCGCGTTAGTTGGTAACGTTAATGTGGAAAGCGATATACCTTTGCACCGGATAACATTTGCAACTGTTCAGCGTTAGCCGGCAAGGATCTCATCATTGTATCTTTTTGAGATCATTAATGTCTTGCTTATTGCTCCTAAAAAGCAGTTGGAAGCTCTGGGGAGATGCTTGATTGTATTACATTAGTCTATGTTTGGAGAACCGTGCTGGAGGCTTGCCCTGAGCTGGATTTGAACCCCGCTCCTGCTGTTCAAAGGGCGACAATGCCGCTGCGCCATCCAGCTAAAGGTAAAAGTGAAGGTCTGATTGTCTTTATATAGAGTACAATTTTCCTTTACTTAAAAGAGGAGAAATATCATTTCCACAATTAGTCCTCAAGATTCTACTCAAGTAATAAAAGTATTCCATAGTGAATGTACTTAAGTATCAAAAGTAAAAGTGCTTATTCTATATGACAGATACATGTTGTATCTCAGTTCTTGTGTGCATTCGGTCCTTAATGAATTAATCTCTAAACATCATGTCAAAGTATTGGGTTTTCCAGTTATGCTGGCTGTGACTACTGTAGCAAATTGGAAAACATGACATTTGAAAGTGCATTATTTTCAATGTCAAAATTTATTTTATTTTTCTCAGTAACTTGTAACAGATTATTAACAATAAATACAATAAAGATTTGAAATTAAAGGGAGTAAAAGTACAAACCCCCATAAAAAGAAAATACTCAACCTCAACATTTGACGTAAGTAAAGTACTTGAGTAAAATAACCCCTAAGTGGGGTCACTAAGACACAGCTGAGAAATATCTTGGGAGCTTTTTTTCTGATCCACATTCCAGAGACTGAAATTGCACTTATTTAAGATACTGTAGAGATCTCATCTTTTGATCAGAGTAAGACAGAGATATTTTTTGCTCCTGAGGCCAATATGAGAAAACTGAGACATATTTGAGAAGAATCATGAGATCCTAGGAGTCATAGCTGAGTTTTCTTTGAGCTCTTTCTCTGATCCAATGTTCAGGAGACTTAAATTAGACTTATATACGATCAGCTAGAGATCTCTTGTTTTGATCAAAGTCAGACATAAATGAGATTTTATATGGTTGTTTCTCCTGAGATGAATTTGAGAAGTGGGAGAAAAGGCCTTTGGTCTCCGCTGGTTTTAAAATCAGCTCATTTGTGAGAATAGAAGATCTCATCTTGGATTTTGCTTTCCTATGGGTGTGCTTCATTTCTAAGTGAGTTTTGAGCCCATTGACAATAAGACAATGAAAATTTGATTCATTTCATTGAAAAACTTACATATAGTCCCTGTAATTTTTTATAAATGTAAAATCAAGCATCAGTTTTGAATCTAATTGTGACCCTCAACAATACAATTGAGCCACAATATGCACAAATATTTCCACTTCCATGGTTACACCCATTTAAAACATTATACAGTACTTCCTTCCTCTTCAAATACACACACACACACACACACAGACAATGAAACACCTCCACCTCTCTAGTTCCTGTGTTTAGGAAGTGTGTCTGGGCAGGGTGACCTCCATCCCTGTAATTAACTTGGTTTAATAACATTATTTCAGTTTGGTTGCTTGTGCACACAAAAGCACACACACACACACACACACACACACACACACACACAGACAAGGACACTCATAGTCCCTCAGCAGGCCCCAGGAGGCCTGTAGTTTTTAGAGTCGAAAGTGGCATCTCATTTATCTTGGCTGTTCTTCCAAACTGCAGAGAAAGGACCGGAAACATGGGGTGGGGGATAATAATGGACATCAGCACTCATAATGAATAAAGTGAAAGAGTTTACTGAATCTACAAAGTTATAAAAGTTGGTTTTGTATGTGTGACCTCCCTTGCAAATGTGCCAATAGTTCAGTCTGGGGCAGTGTGACTTTGTGTGACTTCCCTTTCTCTCTATTGTTTACTTCATTGCCTAGATGTCGGTTTTTCTGTCTGATCCTCTGCTGTTGTACACTTATTGTTGCCTGTTGCTGCACCTGTCTTGCACTCTTTGTACAGGCAGACCCTGTGTTTTTGTGTCTGTGTGCTTGTCTGCTGTCCATAAGTGAGTACTTGTGTGTTTACATTAAAGCGTCAGAGTGAGCGTTGGCCCTAGAGGGCCATCGACCTTTCTGTGAGTCATTACTTGACCTCTCAACTCTGCCTTGACCCCTGCATGTGCCAGCTGAGCCCCTCTCCGTTCACTATTGCTTGCTGGGTTTTATTCACACAATCTGGTAGCAAATCTAGCAAATTTACAGTCAGTGTGCATTTGTTTGTGTTTACTTAACCCTAACCTAAATTCTAACCTGAAAATTAAAACCAAGTCTTAACCATTCAGATGACCCTTGGAAGTAATGAGGACTGCCCATAATGTTGGTCTTCACAAAGACAGCAATGCAAGCCCACACACATACACACACACTCAGGCCAATGCAGAGAGGGATAAATGATAGTAAAAACATAAATTAATTCATTTTTAAAAATGTGTATAAAAAAACAATAAGCTGTTACTGATTCTTTAAGCACTTTTGTCAAAAGTCACATTACTAATTGATAACAATACATTTTGAACAGTAAACTTCACTGGGAATAAAATCATTATTTTCCAATCTGTGGAATTACTTTTATTATCCAATAAAGTCAGAAAAAAAGATCATACATAAAACTGCAGCTTATACAACACTGAAGCATAAATGCCACATATATTGTACAATGATAAAAGAGTCGTGGTGCCAAAAAATATTTTTTAAAAGCCCAGTCAGACACAACAAACCCACACATCGCAGCCAAACCCACCAGAACGTGCCTCCCCTCTTCCGCTGGTCGATATGTAATTAAAACAGCAGACGTGTGTGTGTGTGTGTGTGTGTGTGTGTGTGTGTGCACGCGCATGCATAAGTGCATGTGATTTATGGCACATTTCCTTCTCAATTCAATGCAAGGTTAATACTACAGGCCACCGCAGCTGGTATCCCCAGAGTGTTTGCCACTGACCCCTACACACACACACATTAACACACTCACACACAAATGGAGAGAGTCAGAGATTGAGAGAGAGAAATAGAGACATAATTGTAATGAATTTTAAACAAAATCACTCTGGCCGCAATTCATATCCCACAATCCTCTCTGCTTTTTCCCGTTATCAGTAACACACACACACACACACACACACACACACACACATATTCAGTGCCACAAGGCATCCCGTTTCCATTTCCAAAATTCTCCAACCTTCATCTCAAAAAGTAGTCCAATAACTCTACTCCAGTTATCTTGTAGCTAGAAGTATCACCCCCTGGGCACCAACAAAAAGGTCTCAATATGCCTAAAATGTTTGGTTTGGGGAAGAAAACCAACACTGGGAGTGGATGACTTTGTTAGTGTGTACTGATTGAGTAAAGGAAAAAAGAGCTCGTGAACACACATACACACACACAGAAACATGCAGACTTACTGTCTCGGCTGAACACTAAAATTGCACCAGAGCCTGAGTTTGATAGGAAAGTAGGAAGGGAAGGAAAGACATTTTATTCAAAGCTGTGCGCCTGCTTTTTCTTTCTCATTTGTAGTTGCTGGCTCAGTTTCACCTAAATCTCATCCACCTCCTCTCCTCTCCCATCTCTCGATTTCTCATATCCTGGCCCCCCTCTCCAAACCCTCTCAGGCTTATTAACACTTATGAATTCATCTCCCCTCCTTTGTCTCCCTTAATTCCTATCTCACTCCCTATTTCATTATTACTGTGTGTCTGTGTGTGTGTGTGTGTGTGTGTGTGTGTGTGTGTGTGTGTGTGTGTGTGTGTGTGTGTATTCCTCTGATTGAGCTCCATGACTCTCTCTGCTCTGCCCTATTGTACATGACCATAGGGGGATTTGGGGGCTTTGATGGGGCACTGACAACCCCCTACATCCCACCACGTCTGGTAGGAAGACAGAAACACAAGGCCATCTGTCCGGGAAAAAAAAAAAACACACACACGCAAAATTTTCTCACTGACCAGTATCCACCAACACACTGGCTGTAACCTGAGAGGCGTCATTGCATGAAAAACACACAACAAGCAGATGGAACAATGGTGAAGTTGAAAGGCAACAATGTGTATGTGTGTGTGTGTAGATAAGAGGGACGGAAATGTAGGCAGTGAGTGGAGAAAGACTGGTTGTAATTGTTGTGTGTGTGTGTGTGTGTGTGTGAGAGAGCAAGAGAGAGAGAGAGAGAACACGCCCACCTGCCAGCACACCACACACGTAGATCAGTCCGATCCGCAGGGCTCCGTGGACCATTTCTAGAGGGACTCCCACCAGCAGCTGCATGGCCATGTTCAGACTCAAGTGTTCAATCCTGTAAAAACACACAGACACACACACAGACAAGGGGTCAGAGTTAAAACTAAATCTATAATTAATCACAGGAAAATGAGCCACAATATTAGTAGAAAATGTCATAATAATATCAAAAGTGAATCGCACTCAAAGCGATAGTTTTAGTAGGTTGATTCTTGTGAATGAGTCTGAAAAACAACCGTGAAATTCCATTTATTTCCATTATGAACTAATGGACCTTAATAGAGTTTAAAGTCTCTGTAGAGTTTACTTCATTGTGCTCAAAGTGTTGCGAAATTACATTTAAGAAATAAATCTGCAATGTGTGTTTCCAGCAGCGTTGTCCCAGTTACTGCAGTGCACTGAACTATTTTCATTGGAACTGAGTACACAGTCCCTATGAAAACTCTTGACAAGGTGTTCTGTGGATTATTTAGAATATCCTGCACACTGTTTCAGGAAAGACATGATTTAGACATTTTCTAAATTAATATTAATTATCAATCGATGTGATGGAACCAAATGAAATGACTATATTATTCATTATTATCAAAATTGTTGCTGATAAATTTTCAGTTGATCAGATTATCAATTAATCAAACTGTCTGCATGGGCAGACAACAGTACAGAAGATAAAATTATTTTGTTTTGTAATTTGAGTAAATCAACCCTGTCAGGCTTAAAAAAAAACATTTCCATTTGTACTCGTGGAAACTTTAAATGAGACAAAGAAAGCCAGAGAAAGGGATGGGCAGTGGGCGAGTCTGATCAGTTCTCCACTGAGGTTTGTTTGTGGGGCCAACATTCAAACTCTGTTTTAGTATTGCGAAGGATCAGCACTGCTGAGCTGTTGGCAAGATTACATGGTTCATGTATGTGTGTGTGCAGCTACTTAGCATAATGTGTCACAAAAATAAAAACTAAATGGTTAACAATGCTGTTTACTAGTGTTTAATGGAAATTTTTGCACTGGCTTCTAAACACTGCAAAACACACCTAGTGAACCACTGATGATTTACGTCTGTCTACAGATTGTTTACATTTTGCCAACCATTTTTAAATCCATGATGCACTTTTTACACAATTTCATGCAACTCACAAGCAGCTTGACAATAACTTATTTCCCTGCCAATAAAATTCTCCAAACCCCAAGTCACGGATGTGATAATAAACTTTTTCAGTTCCTTCTATGGGTGAGGCGTCAGATGATTGACAGGAAACAGACTCAACTCTGGCACCATACAATGATAAAACAGAAACAGTGACAAAATCAAATTCTGGATTTATGTTCACTGTGATGGAAGCTGTTTCTTTGCTGTGAAAGAGTGAAAGGTAGCAAATGGCTTCTTCTGAAAGAATGAAAGATACCTCTGTGCATAGACATAAAAAGAAATAAAGAAAGGAAAAGGGCAACCTAGATGACTCGCATAATAAAAAAACACGTTAATCCTTTAACAAATAACAAACACAATGATCAGTCAGTTCACCTTAGATATAGTTAATGGTATTTTGAAGTCCAAAATGATTACATGTCACTGATTTGTGATAAGTGATAAGACTCAGTTACTAAGACCAGAGTGTAAGAGTGTGCAGCGTTGTCAGCTGCATGTTTCCTCCAGGACCACATTATTATGCTTGCTCACAGACGCACATACAGAACATCTGCTCCTTCATCAAACCACACTGTCATGACCATCAACAGATAATCATCTGCACACTCCAGTGCACTCAAACATTACATATGAACAGACGGAGATACACAGTGTGTACACTCACCACACACACAAACACACGCACGAACACACACACACACACTGACGGAAATGCATTCACACAATCCTCCCCACAGCACAATAAAAAGAGAGGCAGCGGCTGCAAATGTACCCAGATCTGTTCACAGCATGTGTTTCAGTGCAATGACTTTAAGCAAGGGATAGCTTGTTCACACACAAGCACAACCACACACGCATACGGCGCCCTTCATGGCTAGAAAGTCCTTCCAGCCAAACCTCAGTCAGCAGCACGGACAGCAGAATCCAAAAGGACAGCCGCTAGCATAATCCGACCTCTCCTTTTCTCTCTCCCTGTCTTTCTCCCTCATAATCTTTATCATTGTCTCTCACTCGCTTCAATCACTTCCCTCTTCTTTTTTCTGTCTCTGCCATCTCTGTTAAACATCTGCTGAAAGGGAGATGACAGAACGAAAGCGAGAGACAGGGAAAGGACTCTCCCTTTACCCCTTATTCGACAGATACACAAACAGAACTGTCGAATGATTTGTGTCCTGTTGGTAGATTCTGGGAAAAAAAACAGCATCAAACAGCTTAGAAATGAATACAAACATTCCCCAGACAAACACACACAATGCTCCCAACACAGACAGGAAAAAACAAGACATGGCCACTAATCTATTTCGTTTGAAACAACCCGGCCACCTCAACCACAATGCCGACAGAGAGGATCGTTCCAGTGATCAGAGAGACAATGTGGGATATTGATTGGCTGGGAGAGACCTGTCCAAATGCAGAAGGACAACTCCACTCCAGAGAACAGTGGCTATCTATTTCTATACTTTTAATGAGGCTATTGTGTCCAGATGACCATGAGCTTTCAGGGTGCTCAACAAAAGCACAGGTTAAGCACTGGTTCACCAAACAGCTGAACTTTTACAACGTGTTCAGCTTACTGCACAATTCAAGCATTGAACTGGTTTCTTTTCATATCTCCGCTGCATCAAACTGATGAAAAGATTGTGATGCACTAATGAAAAGAAAGAACAAGAGACACAAACTGGCCAAACCCTCGCAAAAGAAACAATGTATCACCATTCAGCCAGCATAGATTGTACTGCAACAGTATCATTTATTATTGCAGCACAAACTTTCTCGTGACAATGAGAAGTGGATGAAAGGAAAAAAATGTGGAAAGATATATTTTGCTGCAAAATGTTTAGAGTTGTGGTTTAATTTTGCAGGAAGTTAATCCTCCTGAAGTTCTCACTGCTGCTACAGACATGCTGTTTCTGTAGAAGAGAGAGAGTCTGCATAATGCTCTACTGAGGGATGTTTAGGGGCCAATATTTACACTCTGTTTTAGGATCAGTCTTACTGAGCTGCTGATGGGATTACATGGTTTGTGTGTGTGTGTGTGTGTGTGTGTGTGTGTGTGTGTGTGTGTGTGTGTGAGAGAGAGAGAGAGGCAAAAAAATAATTATGGAAACCGTGGTATCAGTCAGTCAATAAAGCTTTTCAAAAGACAGTGTCACTGTTTATGATTATATAAAGCAGGTACAGGTACTCAGGGTGCACACAGTGTCGTGCTTTTTAGCTCCTGTTCTTGACCTTCATTGAAGAGTATTCCATCTTTGCCCCAGTGCTTACTGCCACTGTTTAGTACATTACAGCTAAATAAAGAGGAATTGAAATATATTTTATTTGTGGGGTTAAATGATTGGTAACTTTTGGCGTCTATCTGGAAAGACATGAATGCAGCAATGCAAATTGGAAGAACTGAGCGAGCACACTGCAGTCGGCAGCAGAGAGACACGGCTGCAACCGTCACCATCAAAGTACATCAATAGCTTTAATCAGAGAGATATAGTGACTGGTTCATTTTGAAAAGGTCTATATCTGTAGGGATCCTTTCCACAGTGTTGTCAGACATGTACAGTTCCCTCCAAAAGTATTGGAACGGTAAGGCAAAGTCCAGTGTTTTTGTTGTTCACTGAAGACATTTGGGTTAAAGATCTAAAGATCAGTATGAGACAAGAGTTCAGAATTTTAGCTTTTATTTCCTGGTATCGACATCTAGATCTAGTGTTAAACAACTTAGGACATATCACCATTTGTATTAGACCACAGCATTCTTAGGGGAGCAAAAGTAATGGAACAAATAACATTAATAAAATGTTTCTCCCTTCAGTCTCCTCTTAAGGAGGTGAAATGCATGCTCTATTGGGTTAAGGTCAGGTGATTGACTTGGCCAGTCTAAAACCTTCCACTTTTTTCCCCTGATGAAGTCCTTTGTTTTGTTGGCAGTGTGTTTTGGGTCATTGTCCTGCTGCATGATAAACTTCCTCCCGATGAGTTTCAATTTATTTCTCTGAAAATTAGCAGACAAAATGTTTCTGTACACTTCTGAATTCATTCTGCTGCTACCATCATCAGTTACATCATCAATAAATATTAATGAGCCTGTTCCAGAAGCAGCCATGACATTACCTCCACCATGCTTCACAGATGAGCTTGTATCCTTCGGATCATAAGCAGTTCCTTTCTTTCTCCACACTTTGGCCTTTCCATCACTGTGGTAGAGATTAATCTTGGTCTCATCAGTCCATAAGATTTTGTTACAGAACGTTTGCGGCTCATCTCTGTACTGGTTTGCATTTTGTGGTGTGGCCTCTATATTTCTGCTCTCTGAGTCTTCTTCGAACAGTGGATTGTGATACCTTCACCCCTGCACTGTGGAGGTCATTGGTGATGTCACTTACTGATGTTTTGGGGGTTTTCTTCACAGCTCTCACAATATTTCTGTCATCAATTTCTGTTGTTTTCCTTGGCTGACCTGTTCAACGTCTGTTGCTCAGTACACCAGTAGTGTCTTTCTTTTTCAGGACATTCCACATTGTTGTGCTTGCTATGCCCAGTGATTGTCGAATAGCTCTGTTCGATTTTCCTTCTTTTCTCAGCTTGACAATGGCTTGCTTTTCTCCCACAGACAGCTCTCTGGTCTTCATGTTGGTTTATCCTCTTTAACAGGAAATGCAGTTTTTATAGGTTTGAACCAAGGATGAAAACTTTGACTAGTCCTGCAGAGCTATTTAATGTTTGGACAATCAACCTAAAAGCCAACACCTGGATAACAAACAAACATCTGTCAGTCACATGTTCCAATAGTTTTGCTCACTTGAAAAATTGGTGGGTTCAAACAAAGGGTGATATGTCCTGAGTTGTTTAACACATCTAGATGTGAATACCACGAAATGAGAGCTGAAATTCTGAACTCTTGTCTCATACTCATCTTTTGATCTTAAATCCAAATGTCTTCAGTGAACAACAAAAACAAAGGAAGTTGCCTTACCGTTCCAATATGTTTGGACGGGACTGTATGTAAGGCTTTGCGTGTGCAGTTCATACAAAAGATACTGCATGTTTCTCCGCCACTTCCCATTGGGACCTAAATCACTTCAATATGATCCTGTGTAATCAGTGCATGCTAAACATCTAATCTTTTAACCACACACTGTCATCCCTACTGTCTACCCTCTAGGTTCGCCTTATTAAATACATTTACCCAGAAGGTAATTAAACCTGGATGACCTAGTCTAAACTGATAATAAAATAGTCTGTAGTACTTGGAGAGGAGGGAGAGTAGGGAGAGGAGAGGAGAGGAGAGGAGGAAGAGGAGAGAAGAGGAGAGAAGATAGGCTGAAGGATGGTAGCTTTTTATTAAATTATCTGCCAAGTTAATATTTAGTGGTTAATTTTAGCAGACGAGAGTGATTATGGCGACAAATGCTCCCCACACTCATATATGACAGCAGCATTGCAGTATGTACACATTACACCAATGATCCAATAATAATCGCTTGTTTGAGAACATGGTATCACTTTTATTTATAACTTCACATAGAGTGAAAATGAACTGCATCCAAAGACTCATTAGCAATTCACAATCTTTCATTTTCCCATCCCCTCTTGCTTATCTGCATTTTCCCTTCATGACTGAAAAGGATTTAATTGCTTTCAGTTGTTCCGCTGCGCTCTGCCTTACTGAATTTTTCAAATGCCATAAACCCAAACCACCCGAGGCGTCACAGATATGCAGTGCCTCTAGTTTGTGTTTATCAATATGTCATTTCAACTCACTGGTGTCACATGCACTCCGCCAATGACAAGGCTGAAGTAAACACATTGTAGCGGATGAGTTCAGGTCATGGAAAATGTGTCATTGAGGCATTTCCAGCATCCAAAATTTGGATGCTGACGGGGAAGAAACACTCAACTGTGTCCGTAGGAACTGCAGAATGGCTTAACGCTCATAATTAGAAAACCAGTAGCGAGATGTTAACTCACCCAGTGTGCATGAAAATGTAGCTGAGGTACCTCCACGCTTGGGCTCGTAGCTGGGGGTGGTAAGGTAAGGGGCTTTTTAGAAAGGATGGGCTGGACACCTGCAGGACCAAGCGGTCTAGCTGGAACCCATAATACATGAACACGGCTACCTGGGAAAACACAGACAGACAATACAGAATGTGTGCTTTCACTAAAATGATGCTTAGCATCATAAATCTGAAATAAATGGCTCAGGTAATTAGATGAAAGTTGAACACAAACTTTAAACTTAATTCCTGTACTCTTCTTCAAGAGTTATCAGTCAAATTATATTGAATGAGAAAGAAAAAGCACTCCTGAAATCAACAAGCCATCATCAGTTTTCTAAGAGCAGATGATATTTCAATGTAATTTGCTTTATTTGAACACAGATAATGATATTGGACCCAAGCTATTCTACCAAGCTCAATACATGCACATAATGATTTGTAATGAATCAACATTCCTTCTGTGCATTGCAATCTATCATGCAAGACTTTTATTTACTTATATTATGACATATATAAAGCTACCCTAGGGAGTTTCCTTGTGTGAGTGTTTCTTCCCGACATATTGAGTACACCCTTGAGGCCTTGCAAAAGTGTTGAAATATTTTCGATCTATGTCCCTTTAAGAAAGAGAACAGGACACATACTGCTCTCACGCTTCCAAACAATTTACCTCAGCAATGGTGATAGCCAGGATGAGCCAGGGAGGGGGGCAGTAGGTGTAACTGTCAAAGTACCACTTGCGGTCAACCTCGCGAGGCAGTGTCTCATAGGCGACGTGTCGGACCAGCCGTTGAGACAGCCCCAAGCCAACCTCATCTCTAAGACTGCAGCCTTTTAGCTGCCGGCTCCCCTGCAAAATGGCCCTCCGGAAACTGTTGGAGCGCTTGTTACTCATCTGTAGAAACGAGGAAGGAGGAGAGGAAAGTGACGAAGGAAGAAGAGACAGCGGAGGCAGAGACAAGAGTCAAAAAAGAGGGAGGAGGGGGGAACACAGACAGAAGGAGAGAAGGGTGAAACAGGAGACAGGTCAGATTATTTTACTGCTTTATTATCATTAGTGCAGTAGGCTTTTACATTAATAACCATCCTATTTATTTACAACACTGGTACTCTGGATACCAATCCTCCTTAGTCCAGCACACTGACAGACCCCTCCCACTTCACCATGCCAACAGAAAGCCTGTATCGTCCCCTAACAAACATTTCACTGCTTCCCTTTCTGTCTAATAGTTCATTTACAAACATATATATGTCCATTTTTGATGGGCGGGAACGTTCATTCCATCATCGTTTATCTTTCCAAACCTTTCAGTTATGGAAGATCCTGTCAATCAGTATCATTCTTTTTAAACCTGAGAGAACAGCTACTAGTCTCATTTAATAAGCACTGTCATCTGTTTTGATTTAGTGCAGCAGTTTTTAAAGCACTGGTGTCACATGTTTCAAACAGTGGGCTTCTCATTTCACACATACAGTGGAGATACATGTAGGCAGTCAAAACACACACATGAACACATTTTCTATTAAACACATATGCACAACCCTGACCCACAAAAGTAGATATGTCCACAGTGAGGATTTGAGGAATGTTCTCGTGTTAAAATTATTCATGCACCTCCCATGAGATGAGTGAGTCCTTGAAGTCCTTTTAGTGAAATTACACTTCCTTTGAGTGCACCATCTAGAAGGATCACAAGCTGTATCACAAACAGGGGTAGCCATTTCTATCCTTTTTCAAACGGTTCCTGCTGAATTCTGCAACAGCATGAAGGTGAGAAAAGTGAGAATAATATGTGGGCGTTTCAGCTGCTGATTATTTTTTTATGATCAGCAATTTATTAGCCACATTACCGACAATGCATATCCATCCTAAATCAGTCTTTACCCTTTGCAATTCATACACAGTGTGAATGAATATATTTATATGGGGAACAATGGAACAGGAAATTATTACTATATATATTACTATTAATACTAAAACTAAAAACTAAAAAAGTGTGCCTTTTACTAAACTTGCTGTGTGTTTTATAAGATTTACCATGACAATGCAATGACTCCTCTCCCTCCTTCTCTCTTTCCCCAGTCTCTTCTCACTCTGCTCTGTTTATGTCACACTCCATAACTCAACTCTACTATTGTGTTTGTGTCTCTAGGATTGCAGGAAGCCCAGATGTGTCAGTTAGTGGATGTTATTTTAAGGGAGAGTGATATTGGCTTTTTTAGCAAGTATTGGCAAAATTAACACATGTAATGTTGCTTTCAGCAATATAAGTATCGTGAAAGGTGAATGAATAAAACTACTGCAACTTGCAAGTGTTGCTTGCGTACTGAAGCTGTGATTGATGTTAATTTAGCCAGATGTAAAATCAGACTATCAATAAAATCTCTGTATGAACAGTTGGCTGATAGTTCTTCCAGCACTGTTTAATGAGACGTTTACTGTCTCTGTATGTATCACTGTTTGGAGATAAACTCCAGAAAAGGACAATTATTTCAGCCTTTGTGTTAGGCACAGAGAGCTGTGGGAAAATTATTACGGGTTACCATGGCCACTTCCAGAACGCACACACACACACACACACACACACACACACACACACTCACCACACACACACCTAGACCTCCCCCAGGCAGCCATGCCCCATAAAGACAGTCAATTCTTCGTGTGAAGTGACTGCAATTCCTGTCCTCTTTGTACAACACAAAAGGAAGAATGACATTCTGTCTATTTACCCACTGGCAAGAGGAAAAGGAGAGGGGAAGAGGAGAGGTGAAAGGGACAAATGGGTGTTCAGCCGGCAAGAGACAATTTCACAGTTTGATCAATGGAAAACACAGTCAGAGGAGAGGGACAGCGGAGAGAGAGACATAAGCAGGAAGATGGCTAAAAAAAGGGGGACTAAAAGTAACAGCAGCAGACATGTATTAGCTTCACAGAAGTACACTTCATGGTGAAACATATGTGGACACCTGAGCACTACACCCATATGTCATTGCTGCCTCCACTCTTCTGAAAAGCTTTCCACAAGATTTTGGAACTGGGCTGCAGGGATTTGCTCCTATTCAGCCACAACAGCACTAGTGGGCATTTAGACTAAAAGGAAAAATTGCAATGTTTCAGATACTGGTAAGATGGTAAAAGACAATCCAGGAACTCCAGTTTTAGTAATAGAGCCATAAGTTACAGTGACTTTATCTTTTGTCACAAAGATCGCGAGGAAAAAAATAGAAATACAGCAATTGATCTTCGAGGAATGTGTATTTGGATTTATTTGACTGGCCAACACAGAACCTTGTTGTATTCTGTTGTGGTGAAAGTTGTAAGTGAATGGATTTTTGGCATCACCTGCTTTTATTAGAGTAGAGTAGTTGACAGGAGAGACATGACATGAAATGAGGAGTGAGAGAGAGATGGGGAACAACATGCAACAAAGGTCCCCAAGCAGAGTCCAACCAGGGACGTCATGGTCGGCACCTTAAACCCCAGGCCACCAGGGGGCCCCCAGATTCACATTTTTTGTCTGATGACCATGTGTAGTTGTTTTTTTTTTTTGCCAGAACCCTGTGTGTTGGCAGCCCCATTCATCAGTTCCTCCACACCAAACTTTGAAAACTATTTGTTTATGGATGTCACTTTGTGTTGGGATGTTTAAAACAGAGAAAAACGTCTTCTCCAAACTGTTGCCACAAAGTTGGCATCAAAGTATTGTCTAAAATATAACTGTATACTGTAACATGGAACTAAACCTAGCCAAAACCATGAAAACAGGAGGGGAATCCACATAGTTTTCACAATATAGTGTATCTCAAGCAAAATAAAACTACATCAGGTATAAACAACCCGAAACAGCACATCAGTGCATCTGTAAACAGAAATCCATCACAATCATTCCACAATATCATCCCACTGGGAGAAACAGAGGAGTGGTTCCACCTTTTCTGTTGATATTTTGGGAAGTATAAACCTATTACTGAGCCATTTGGTACCCAGGACAGTCGCCTTGTGATGTATGAGAGCGAGAGTCAGACAGAAGGAGATGGATGGACAGAAAGAAGAAGGAAAAAGTCACTGATAAGGAAGAAGCAGTGGGGGGAAAGCTGAGAGCTTATGCAAAGCAAGACAAACCGAAGGAGAAGGTAAAAGAGTGAGAGAAGATGCAGGGAGGAGAGGGAGTGAGCGGTGATTTTAAGGCTGACTGTGACAGAGCAGTGAACAGGCAATTAATGACAATCACATTGATGGAGGAGCCGCGGTGCAAAGGAGAGATGGCGCGATGAATAAACCCCTCACAGTTTGTCTCTGTCTGTCTTGGCCTCCTCCTCTAATTCTTTTCTTCATTTATTTTTCCCTTCCTTCCTTCCTTCTATTAGGGAAGAAGTGCTGGAGAGAGAAAAAATGCACCAACAGAAACCAGTCAATTAAAACTTGTTGCAAGAATTATAATTAATTATAATCAAGTTCCCATATTGGCCCTTTGATCTTTATCTTCAAGACCATTAATGGCTGCCCTTAGAATTATTTTGTGTTTACATACATTTCTTTAGATAATGGCATCATATTTACAAGCTTTTTCCCAGAAGTGTGGGCATAAATCCTTATCGATAACACCAAACTTTCAGCCTTGAATAGCTGGCTACTGTTGCCTGAAACAGAGGTGTACACTCTTCTTCTGTTACTAGTTTGGTCTATAAAATCTTGAAAAAGTAGGAAATGCTTAGAACGTTTTCCAAGAGCCCAAGGTGATGTCTTCAAAGTCTTGAAAACCTAAAGATATTTCATTTACAATGATTTTAAAAAGAGAGAAAGCAGCATATGTTCACATTTTAGTAACTGGAACAGGCAAATGTTTGGCATTCAAGCTTGATAACTAAGTAACAAATCGATTAATGTAATCTAAATTAATTGTTATACATGTCACTCTTTTTTCACTCCCTCCTTTCCCTGTATTGCTCTCTGTGTTAAGCTTTCGTTGCTCTGTTGCTGCTTCTATGAATGTCTAAACCATTGAGTGGGTGGATACAATAGGAACTAAGACAGAAAATGTGAATGTACACACAGATGCTGGGACCCCATTCCTCTCTGTCCCACTTCAAGTTGCACACCATGACCCACAGCTTGTCACATGACATGAATGCACCAATTGGAAACCAAGAGCGAAAGTCCTTTTGACATTTTTCCAAGCTTCCTACAGGCCTCATTTCTCACCCACTGTATGAGACAATAAACAGCTCCGAAGAACAAGAGAAAAAGGGAGACATGGACACACTCATACTCACAGACAACAATGAATTCCCTACAGTCTCCACAAACACACACATACCCCCCCACTCCATCCCTCAGCCACCCAGGTGTTATTGTGTACCACACAACTACTCCCACTCCAAGACCACTCCACACTGTCGCCGGGTCAACAGTTCAGCCTCCCATGGGGAACAGCAGCAAGACAGCAGAGAACAGAAAATGAGAAGGTTAAGAGGCAGCAAGCTCAGCTGGAGATGCTTGAGTGAGACCTTGGACAATCAGCAGCAGGCTGCAGTTTAAAGGTGAAACTGAATGTGGGGCAAGGTGAGCTTTAAGAGGGGAATTTATCACCAGACTGAGAGTCATTTCCTATTATGAAGACTCTCCACCTTGTTGCTGAGGTGACCTTGGAATATGGCTTTTGGTGCTGGATGTAAAAATTAAAAGAAGTTTGATGTGTGACAAATTATGAGTGTAGATAATGTAAAGTGTTATAATAGTGTTGATAAACAGAGTTTAGTCAAGTCAAAAATAAGTCTCAGTTTTTGGCTGTGAAGTCCCAAGTGAAGAACCAAGTCAAGACAAAATCCTAAACTTAGTGTTTCGAGTCTTGAAATTAACAGAAATAATGATGGCCTCTTTGAAGTTTGTATTTATCATCATTACATTTAAAGGCAAAATGATCAGGTGTTTCTTGGTGTGTTCTTTGTGCGACACAGTTATACATACATTGGTAATTTCTGAGCTCAATGTTTTGCATATTGCTGTCAATTGTTTTTGTTGATGGCAGCAGTCTTCACAGTCGAATTTGATAATCTTATCAATCATTTTGCAGGTCTGCGCTGCCCACACCATACGTTTTCCCCCTGCTTGCAAAACACAATTATCTGCTGACAGATTAATTCAAAGTATATCCATTGTCAAGAACATGAGGAGCTGATTTGATTCATACATTTTTTAAATCTCTTATCTTGTGGAGGAAATCAAATCATTAGAAGTCAAAAGGTCCAATGCTGAACTCTGATGTCAGCAAGACTATAAAAGTTTAAAACATCTCACCAGGTTGACAAAGTCTTGGTAGCAGATCTTTCCATCAGCGTTGCCATCAGCGAGGGCCAAGAGGACTTCCAGTTTGTGGGGATCAAGCTCTGAACCATGGGTCGCCAGCAGGTCCCTGAAACGCTCCGTACTGATGAAGCCCGAATTCTCTGGGTCATACTGCAAGTGAACCCACACAGACCGTGCAACATTGATGAGAATTTAACGTAATGCATATAAGTGCAAGAATGGGGAAGTGTAAATAGAATATAACAGACACAAATACATTTATACCTGAAGCAAACTAAACTGTCCAACCGTAGATTAGAGGCACAACACACATGCAGCATACCAAATAAGCAGCAGATACCGATAAACATGTTAGAAGTTCATGAGCGTTCAGTATCCCCTAGTGCATAATTTTCTGTGCAGCCAAACATCAGAAGCTCAAAAACCCACCAGCAGTGGTTTAGTCATAGTTTAAGTGTTTTGTAAAAGAGCCCTAATTACTCCAAAAAGGCCCAACTGTTGAGGCGCAGCAGTAAACTTTTAACAGCTTTGGGATTTCAGTTTGAAATGACAAGCAGCACTGCATTTAGCAGTAGGCTGTTTTTTTGGCTTATTCACAGCCAGAACAGAGTGGGTATTCAAAATTATCTGTAAAACACCAGATATTCTGATATTTTAAAAGCTGTAAATTCAAAAGACCTTCAGAGCGCTGATTACTTAAGCACCAATGTGAAAGGAGCTATGCATTCCAGCTTTGCTATCCCCTGACATCTTGGTCCTACAGCTCTTTTTTTTTCTTCGCACGTAATAGCTTTCAAATCTTAAGTGGCAATTTAGAGTGAAACTGCCATTTAGAGATATGCAAATATTAAAAATATATATACGTTTTGTTTGTGTTTCACATTGTGAACTATACCCAAGAGAGATAGAAATTATGAAAGAGGTCTGCTGATTGGAGAGAAGTGAGCAAAAACACTTCTTACAGCCTTCTCTGTTTCTGATAGAATAGACCTCCTGTAATTTTGCCTGGACTCCTAAATATCAAGCTCTTGATGCCCTAAAAGAAGGATAAAACAGAAAATGGCGACAGCTATGCGACAATATTTGTCTCTTCAGGAGTTGAATATTCGATTTGAATGTCAGGTTGTTTGTGGATGCTGGCAGAAGGCATTTGCTAACTCTCCATCTCTATGTGCCTGTGTGTGAGTATGTATGCAAATGTAGCTGTGTGTGTGTGTGTGTGTGTGTGTGTGTGTGTGTGTGTGCGCGTCTGTAAATTTGCAAACGTGGGTGTAACCATGTCTGTGTGTGTAAATACAGTGCATTCATCCATAAAGATGTGACATTCAGACATTATGAGCCACCTGCCTGATTCCAGCACCCCTGAACCATAAATAGTGACCGTGTACATGCATGCGTGTGTGTGTGTATGTGAGTGTGTGTTTGCCATATGCAAGTGTTGGCAGACGCTGAGGAAAGCCAGGCTGGCAGCAGGTGCTCTATGCTCGATCAAACAACAATGGGGAGAAGAGGTTTTGGCTCTGCCTTGTGTTGTTTTTCTCCACATTACCTAACAGTGATGAGGCTTTTTTGTACCTGTTAAGGCTACAGTTGTCAGTAGACTTTCCACTCAATGTTATCTTTGAGACCTGGCTGTATGCATATCATACGTCATTGGCCTGAAAATGTATTTAATGCAGCTCCTGTGTCTGCAGTTAATTAAATGTATACACTAATTTTTGCAGGTTTGGTTCACTGGCTCCCTTTCCCAATATGTGATGAGAGGATTATCTCCAAAATCATCCTTGTGTCTTCAGTAGATAGTTCTACATGGCAAGTATGCTAATGCTATAGAAGCTACATTAAAGGTTCAGTGTGTAAGTTTTCATGGCATCTAGTGGGGAGGGTTGCGAATCAGTGGCTCATGGTGCATTCACATGCTCCACGGATGGTCCTATTTCCCGAGTTGGGAAGTTGTTGTTCTTCTGAATGTGGAATCTACATGGACGCTACTACAAAGATGTGTTGGATTAGCATTATCAGAGCATATAAACAACAAGCAGACATCTAGTTCACTCTACATGGACAGCAAATTGCAACCACATTACAAATTACATATTTGCAAAATATGTATATGAAATATGTGATTTTGCGCAAATCAAAGTTCTGTATACTTCTTTGTGTCCCATGTACACTTTATTTCTCTTTTTGCAATAAAGATTTAAGAAAAAAAGATTCAGATTATTCCGACAACCACATGAATGCACCAACAGTGACCACTCACCCCTCCCTTTCCAAGGTCGCAGGAGAAGCTCCAGTGGCCGCTCTGTCTGCTCTAAATAATGCTTGTGGACCTCCATTTGTCCAAATGTCTCTTCTTTTCTAATAAACCAATCGACTGCTACTGCTAACACTTTTTCTCTTTCTTCTTCTTTTCTTCGTACGTATTCAATGTAGTGATGAAATGTGCTCTGTAGAGCAGTTTGTCCGTTTGGGCTACTGCAGAAACATGGCGGCACAACATCGCGGCTTCCATGTAAGTGGACCCCCGGTGTACGTAGATAGAAATAGCTCATTCTAAGGTAACGGTTCATTATGTAAGGTCTTTATACACCACTGAAAACATAGTTATGTATATTATCTTTCATTTCTATAGATCTTCCTAAATATTAAACACTGAACCTTTAAGTGTTCAGAAGAGATATGGCATGGAAAGACGCTTTAGTGGTGGGCAGATTGGATGATAACACATCCACATCAAAAGAGGTGAACTTCCATTAACACCCCCATAACCAATTTTTCTGGAGAAGACAGTTAGTGAAACAATTAAGAGTGCAAGAAGGCATGATGGGAAGAAGGACGGGGGAATATTTAGCCCCAGGTGTGATGTCAAATGAAAATGAAAACAAGAAGTACTGTGCCTTATCATGATGACATTTGTGACACAGTTGTGTTGATGGAGGGGAAAGTGTTGGAGAATTGCTCAGAAATCTGATTGAGAGACATTTTTAGTAAAAGCAATAATTGCTAGAGGGCACTAGATGAGAAAAAGTAAAGAAGATCCCCTCTTCCCCCTGAGAGACTATGTTCTCTGTGTGTTTGGCAAGTTTTATGATCTCAAATGTCTTTATTAACGGTACAGAAATTAACATGATGAATGAAGGAAGTGTTCAGATGTCTTTTTCATTTGGTAAGGTAAGCACTAGAACACATAATTACCCAATAAGCAAATGTAATATGATTGAGTGATACTAGGAAATAAAATCATTTTCCTGATATTACATTTTAAATTGTTTATTTAATGTGTCCTCTCTTAATAAATGGCATGGAGGGGAAAATCAAACTAACAAGAGCAGGTAATTTCATGTGATTATGACTTTAAATCTTTGTCTGCAAGCCTTTCACCAACTTTACATGAACTTACATTACTTACTTTGTATGGCTATCTAAGCTAGACTGCATCTGGACTGTGTACAAGACTATGTGACTGTGACAACATCTGGTATGGCAGGTGTGACAGCAATGCGAGTAACATCCTGGAGAATTCTAGTGTATTTGTTTAAGAAAAGGCAAAGTGGGGTTCACTAGTGTAACCTTACAAGAAGTTAGCTATCATCTGCCACATGGCATCCAGCAGAAGAAGAAGAGGAGGAAGGAGGTGTTGCAGAAATAATTTGTATATTCCTATTAAACTAGAGAATATTCTTACAATGCCAGTGCAATTTTACAATACTGTTATGTTTCTAGGCAAACAAACTCCTGAATATGATTAAACTTGCACTACTGAGTTCAACATACACAACACTAGCACATATGCACACCAAAACATCTCTCTCTCTCTCTCTCACACACACACACACACACACACATATACACAATGAATAAAATGTAAACTCTAAATATAAAAGAACCAACCTTCTCTTGCAGTAAATCAGCTAGTTTCTGCCAAGGACATTTTGTCATGGTGAAGTAATGTCAGCCAAAGCTAGTCTCGCTCAGCATGTGAGCGAAACAATATGTTGTTTGTGTATGTGTGTGTGTGTCCCTGTCATATTGTTTGTCCCAGACTGCACAGGGTTATTTCTAACCAGGACTAAAGGATTACAGTCCAATCCAAGACCCCTCAAAACACACCTCCCCCATCTTTCTCTCTCAAATACACACACAGACACACACACACACACACACACACACACCCCTAAAACCCCAGCCAGCCTCCTCTCACCCTTCTTGCCCCGCCTCACACAGAACACCACCCTCACCCTACATTCATACCCCTCTCCTTCACTCTCTCCCTTCACTATATCTCTCTAAAGCTAACATGTGGGCTCCTTCAGAAGAAAAATAAATGGTTCAATAAATTTGCCCCGTTATCTCTTTTACTGTCACTCCCAGACGCAGGCAGCCATACATTATTTTCATTATTTTCCTCACAAACACTGCCTTGCTCCTCTCTGCAATACCACACACTTCATAGTTGAGTGAGCAGTCCCTGAATTCAACAGAATGGCTGCTGAGGTGGAGCAACAGAGGGACATCCACTCAACAATGGGCCTACGATGGCAATTTCATGCAAGGTTTACCCAATCCCTTCACTTCAATTAGAGATCATTTCCTTATGATGCGCCCTGAATTTCACGCAGAGAAGGACAATATGATACACTCTCCACCTAAGACTACTCGAGCATCACCATAAACTAAAGACTAACAAAATCTCAGTCTTAGGGCTGCAACTAATGATTATTTTCAGTATCTAGTAATCTGACAACTTTTCTCTCGATTAATTGATTAAACGTTTGGTCTATAACCTGCCCAAAAAATAGTGAAAAATGCCATTTGTAAGTTTGTTTTGTCTGTTATTCAGACACTCAGAAAAGCTATTCAATTTATTCTCATAGAAGATGTAGAAAACCAGGAGGTATTTACCTTTAAGAAGCTGGAACTAATAAATTGCAGGCAGTTTTGTGTAAAATAAATAAATTAAAAAGTCTTAAATGATACATTTTTTCAATAGATCTGTCAATAAATTGACTAATTGTCTCAGCTCTACTTAATTGTATCTTTTATTTATTTAACGACATTTTGTAATGGCCTTACTGGGTTGTAATAATAAAGAAAAATAATTGAGATGCTTCTTTTTGCACCTAGTTACTGCATTACTAATACTACATGGACATATGAGTGAGGAGAGGATTTTGGGTAATGCAGTACTTACATTTTGGTAAGTATTTAGCTTGTGCATGTAGGAACATTCACCAGATTGTGAATTTGAGTGAACTTTTATCTCAATATTTTTCATTTTCTAACAACTCTGTTATTGTGTCTGCTCCACAAGGCTTGTTTTGCAAACAGCAAAGGGAGCGTGATGCAAATCCCCAGATTAAAATAGACACACATACACACTCATAAATCCTGGTGCAGACATAATACCACAAAACATTCACAGCCAATGAGCTTTCATATTGAGGGCTTCTCAGCAGCCTGGTGTCAGTGCGGAGGAGGAGAAAAACAGCAGGAGGAGGGAGGGGAGCAGGGAGTAAAGAGGGTTGGTTTGGGCTGTGGGGAGGGGGTGCAGATTGGACACAATACAAGGCTTTTTGTCTTCTGCCTCATTTTCATAAAGCTGAATATTAAGGAACTGGAGGGTAGGCAGTTTGTAAGGATCAGTGTTGTTTTCAAGTTTGCCCGGAGACCATGGAAATATGAAGTAGGGCAAACATAAAAATATACCAAAGGCTACAGTGAGAAGTATACTCAACACAAAATGTGATTATATCTAGCCATCAAAGTGACAACCATCATCAGGCCTTATAAAAAGTAAGCAGACATCAAATTTTCTGACCATAATGCTGATCTGGGAAAGATTGTCCGAGCATCTCTCACTTACTCATGCTGCTGTTCATTGCTTTCCATGATCTCAACTGTCCCTATTCAGTCACATAGGAGACTGAAAAGAATCAAAAAGTCTTCTGCTGTACTTAATCGTCTGGTTACAGAATATTACACCTGCTGATCAAATTCCTTAAAAAAGAGAAAGGCTTGGCAGGAGGTCATTTAAGACTTTGATCAACTTCACCATTGACTCTCAGCCCTGGCTGATCTCCAGCACTTTCAGTGACCTTTGACATTTGACCCAAACTGGTACAGGTCACTGTCTTTGAGCTGCTGATGAGGTATTATCTAGAACAGTAAACACAAGCTAAATGAAGGAAGGAAGCGAGGAGAGTGAACAAAGACAGACCAGAGTTAATTAAGAGAGACAGTGAGTAACTCAATCCTATCTTGGTCTACTAACAGCAAAGTGGCCACTCTCAAATCCTCTTACGCCTACGTTACACACACTGAACCTGTCACGTACTGAAGAATTGATGTAGTGAATGTTGGCATGTGATAATCATGCAGTGTATGCAAGTGAAAATGCTGCAGGACAATCACTCAACAGTGGGACATTTTACAAATTCCTTGTAATTCTGTAAATAAATCAAAACTTTTTTTAACATTTCTATATATACATCTCTATATATATCTATACAGTGTAACATCTCAAACATGAGTATGTGCTTCCAAGAAATCTATTTTGGGAAACAAAGGAAGGAGCAATAAAAGTATGAACTCGTGCCAAATTATGCTGCATAAGCAGAAAAAAAAACTTTGATAACAACATTATCAACATTTCAGACATGATGCACCCTGGGAGCTCTGCAGGAAACAGCCCACACTGTACCATTTAATTACAAAATGTTGGCTTTGTATTGGTATGAAGACCTTTGCTGTGAGTCAGTCACTCTCCAGTCATCCTATCACTCCTCATTGTCTTCTATGCAATAAAGCAGAAATGCTGTGAAACAAACTGTGAAACAAACTGACATGTCAGGAACCTGAAGTCTTATCCATAATAAAGTTTTTTTTGTTTTGTTTTGGGGTTTTTTTAAAGAAAACAATACAACCACACAGGCTTGTGTAGGAAACAGGCATGAAGAACAGTAACATGTGTGACTTGTCTCATGGGGATGCTGTGACATGCAGGATATCAGCAGGTGGGGCTTGTTTAACCACTTCATCATGTAAAAGTTGTGAGAAAAGAATAATTAAAGTTGTCCAGTACCTCAAATAACAGCAAAGGTGTGTTGGTGAACAAGGACAAGAAGCAGTAAACACACTGCATAAACATGAGATATGGCTGCTGCTTGCGGCGTCAGTAACCACTTCTGTAGTCACATCCTCCAGGCTGAGGCGGTATAGCAGGTATGACCATGGTTAATCAGCATGGCAACACACGTGACGGGACTGAATGCGAGTGCAATAATGTGTAACCTAAGGAACAGGAGTTCCAATAGCCCTTGAGTTACTGTCTGGCCATAATGACAGAGGGCCAGACGACAAAGGAGTGTGTGTGTATGACTGGGAAGAATTGTTTGTTTCATATTAACAAGCACCAGATAAGAATGGAAACTCACCTTGAGTGCTTATACTTTCTGTACTATTGTGTATATATACATAATATATTGAACATACATGTGTCATTATATAGAAAACATCCCCATATTATTACTGTGACTAAATTGCATGTCTGGATAAACACAGTCAATAAAAGTATGATTTTGTACAGCTGTGGTATATGCTGTTATTTTGGGTATTAAGCCCCAAAATATGTTACTATATTATTAAGTCTCTGTATCTTATTATTGCTTTCTTCTAGTTAAATAACTGGTATGGCAAAATCCAGTCAGCATACAGCCTGTCCAGCAGTATAATTACTTACAATCCCCCGCAGAGTCAGGCAGTGTGCACCTCTGAGTCGCTGCTATTATATAAGGACTGCAGTAAAAAAAAAACAGCCTCTACCTGCTCAGTCTGCTGACCCATAGACAAAACAAGCTATTAAATCATCCAGACATTAAGTCCCCTTTAGATACTTTCCATATTGACCTTTTTCGCTTTTACTTTTGATTTGTTCCCGTACAATTGCAAACCTCTAATCTAAAGGGTTTCAACTACAGTATGAGGTGATAGTGTATTGCATTACAAATACAATCAGTTATATTGCATGAAGGCAGACTAGCCCAGACAGAATAATTACCAGTAGCTGACATTATATCAGCCTATATTATGAGCTGGCAGGTCTCACTCTCCTAACGGCTTTCCTGTTTTTTCCTTAGTCATAAATGTTCCCAGGCTGGACTGCAGGCTATTGGTGTTAAAAACTCAGGAACACTTAAAACTTTAAAGTGTGTCCAGATAAGACTCAAATTCTGTGTGCAAATAAAGTAGGTATTTGTGACTCTAATTAACCATGTAATTACTAAAAATTATGCATGTATGTTCTCCATACAGAATTAAATTCACAGATCAGCACAAGTACAATAAAGTAAATATACATTCACCAAATGTAATAAATCCTCTCCAAATGGGACTTTTCTTGGTTTGGGCAGGAAAGGTAAACTGTGGCAGGCAATTAGGAGCATGCTGGTAAACCAATTAATTGATTGAAAAGCTATGGGCTCCTGATTTTAAGTCACCTTAGTCAGAGGAGTAAACACACACACACACACACACACACAGTCTTCATTAACAATAGATCGTTTTCACAGCAGACATTTTGGCTTGTCACAGCAAGTAATTGATATGATAAATTATAATCTATTTAATTTAGCCAATTCCAGGGTCCTGGTATTGTGCATGCTGGCTCATTGCCATGGCTTCCAGGGACACTGAATGGAACTGAGCCATCGTTAACAAAATTGGTTTCACCTGTGCTTTTTCTGCAATTACAAGTCAAAATATCTGCTGCGAAAAAAAGGGTCTATAAAAAAACTACTCCACACACATGGTACACCCACACAGATGTTTTCACTTTTGCTTGATTAGAACCTCTAGTGAGGACAATAGGATCCTGTTTGGACAAGTCACTCTCCAGTTAATGTGGCTCACGTAAAGGTGCAACACATGTAAAGGTGCATATAGACATACAGTTTATACTATTATACACAATTATATATGTAGAGTCCTGTTTAAATAAGGTCTTCAAATGCGACCTCTTCTCCAGGTTTTCAATTACTGTGGGTATGCAGATGTCAACATTGTAGCAGCATAGATTGTAGACATTCATACACACGCAAGTACACGCACACAAATAAACAAAACCCTCACACACATTTACTGTGCTTCCCGGTGCTTCCTAAACACAAAGCCCTAGTGTTCCCTTGATATCGAGCAATTAGCAGTTCTAATAAAAAGTCAGCCTCGTTAGTGTGCGAGAAGCTCGTTAGTCTCTCTGCTAATTACGCTGAAACACCAGGGAGGACAGGCGAGACCAGGGGCAGCTCATTTACTGGCCATCACTCACACACACTTAAACACACTCCGACATAGCATGTACAATGGAAAGGCACTCAGACACACTCACCTTCTCATATTAATCAGGCTTTTCAGGCCGTGCCCTTCACACCAAGGGATTTTTCCTGTGTGATATCTTTCTTGTCTGTCTCTTTCTCACTCACACAGATAGACACACACACATACACACACATTATCTGACACAGCCGAAAGAGTACTTTATCACAGCTACAGGGCACTGTAAGCTGGGAAATGCTCTGTGGTTTTTGTGCTTATCATGAGCCCTGGTGGTGCGGCACAGAATTGGTCTCATTTAGGAGACCAGTTCAGGTTGAGTAGAGACGACAGCTTGTCAGCTAGTGGCAACTCTGAATGGGAGCAGGGCAGTGATGGAGAGGTGAAAAGTCAAACACACAGACTGACAGATGACATCACCCAGAAGACCACAGTCGACTGACTTTATCTCTCGCACCCGTTATAGTGAAATCTGTTTTTAGATTAAAATGTCTCAACAACTGTGTGTTACAGATATCCATGGTGCCCAGAGGTTGAATCCTTGTGATTTTTCATCTAGCACCAGCAGCAAGTCAAAGTTTTATTTTTTTTAGTAAACCATTCATCCATTCATGGTTCCCAGAGGAACGAAGTTGAAATTTGTGTTTTTCAGTGAAATGTTTTAATAACTATTGGGTAGATTGACATTACATTTGTGCAGAGATTCCTGTTCCCCTCAGGATGAATGTTAATAATTTTGGTGATCCCTTAACTTTCCCTGTCACGCCACCATCAAAATTTGGCTTAGGTGGTGGCTATGGTGGCTTAGGTTTATGACAAAATACCATCAAAGCTAATGACATTCCTATGAGCCATACTTTGTGTTAGGGTGATGTTAGCATCAAAGCGCCACTGTGCAGTGCTAGTCCAGACTCACAGAGCCGCAAATGTGGCTGTAGAGTCTTGTTTACTCCCAAAAACTCTATTTCAAAATGCTTTCTAGTGAACAAACTCACAGCTGCTGCAAGCTGAAACCCTGTTTGTCTTAGTTTCTAGATAGCAATTATAAGACAGGATTGAACCATTTTATACTCATTCAGATAGAAACAGAAATGTTGTATTTGAACACAATCATCTAAGGTTTAACCTGCTGAGATGCAACTGAGTACTCGGCGTTGTCTGTCCCACTCTTTAGCATATAGTAGCTGTAATGCACAGTTTTGTTGTATGCCAACACAAATACAGAAGAGAAAAAAATATCTATTTCTATTGTTCTGACATTTTAACATAAAAGGAGACATTTTAGAAAAACTGCCTAGAACACTTAGTCAGTCTCACATATAAGCTTTTTCTTAAGCAGATGGTTAACCTTTTATGGTGCAGATCATTATGTTCACTGAGAGCAACTTGTATAAACTGATGGGAAGCCTTACACACACAAATGCACACATAAGACGACACAGCGGTCAGTGCAGTTTGTAAGAATAAAGCGCCACGCTCACGGAGGTCAATCTGACATGAGCAGGTCTGATCTCTACCACAGTCTGAGCCTGACCTGACAGCTCCCGGCTCGGCCAGGCACTGATGCTGATGGGGTACCAGACAGTAGCCAGTGGGTTGTTTCATTGTTCTCTGACAGAGAGAGAATTCAGATTAATCCAGACAAAAGCAGTACTGTTCAGAGGAGGAGGAGGAGCAGAAGAAGATACAGGAATGCTGCAGCTTGTAAGAATAAAATGAATCTAATTGTGCTCTGTGTGTGAGGTGTTTGTCTTCTTTTAAGAGGATAACACCTTTGTCTGCACTGAGGAAAAACAAGGATCTGATGTTGACTTGTGTGACACTGAAACAAGATGACTCTTTTCCGTCCGGCTGTCACTCAGATTCTCATTCCCCGTTTCAATTTGATTATCATCAGAGCGTTCAAATTGAACTTTTCTAAGCTAGGAACAAATTTCCACCTGGGATGAACACAGATGGGCAGATCCAATACACTCCCACCCTTCCCCAAGCCGGTGTCACTTGCTAACAGAGTGACACAGCGACAGCAGAGTGGGACGGCATGCGATGAGCCGCCAAGGTTTCACACCATTAATTACCCAGACATCACCTCTCCTGTCGCGGAGGATTCTGCAGGAAAAGGTCAGCTGTCTGGCTGGCATAAAGACCAGCTCGCCATGCATGTCACGGACCCCACTGGCCCAGACAGTGCACTGCCCACGTCACACTTCTGAGATGTGACTAATGCCTCACCAAGACTTCTAATAGCCCCCAAAATGCCACAGCAGTGCCTGTTAATGCGGATATAAACAACTCCTATACTCAGAGGCTAAGGCCAAGGCCACCGACGAGTAAGGAAAGAGAGGGGAGGACGGGATGGAAGACAGAGGAAGGGGACTGGTAGAGTTAATAGCATGACAGGGGGGAAAAGGCAAGGGTAAAGAAAGGAAAAGCATTATTACGCAGAGTTGGGAACAACAAAATATTAATATTTGACATTTTGGGACTAGAAGCTTATGCTCAACACTTGCTATCCTGCTGACTTGTCATCTTCTTGCAATTACGTTAATTATATGCTTGTTATGTGACATGATAGCATAACATCACAATGCCTGCAGTGCATGCTTTAATAGTATTTAAAATATAAACATACTTTACTTGTTGTGGAAATAAACCAGCGTAGCTTGCTGGTCAGAAATAAAACACAGTTGCTGGCAGGAGGCAGTTGAAATTACAGCTGAAATGACTGCCTTTGATAGGATAGGATAACCTTCAGCTGGGCACAAAGCGAGTCAATTAAGACACAATCTGACATTGCATAAATCAGCAAGATCAACAAGCTGAGAGAGGACCTCACTTGTCCCAGCCCGGCACTTGTATAACCCACTTTCATCAAACAGCAAGCTCCTCCACAGTTTCTCACCCACTCTCCTTTCTTCCCCTCGTTACTCGTGTTTGAATACAAGCAGTGTTTTCCCCCAGGGAAAACTCTGGTGAAAGACTGAGGGGGCAAGTGTTGCACAGACTGCACACTTGAACTTGTTATTTCGGAGGCTTATTGTGTGAGGAGATGATCACTGTAGTACAGGGAGCAGAAGGAATCCAGTCTGCTTTGAAGTGTGAGAGACACAGGAAGATGAAGAGAGACAAAGGGTGATGGTTAATCACAAGCAGGTGATGATTGGGAAGTGTTGTTTGTCATTTTTAAATAGAAAGGATGCAAAGAAAAATAGGGGAAGTGGCAAAATTATAGGTATTCTTTATAATTTAACGATAGAGTACAAATAAGCCACAAACTACACCCATAGAAATGACCACAGATTTAAAACCACATCTCTCTGACGCATTCTCAACAAAGATTTAGTGCTTCACAAATGTTTTATGGCTGGTTATTGTAATGGATTCCATTGTATTCTACAGGTGTTTCCTAACCTAATTCTTAACTGATTAAATGTATATTAAGTAACAGGATCTCCACTGACCTTTTACCAACCACTGTTCAGAGACAAGTCTTCCAGGGATTCACACTCATATTGATACCTATGGGTAATTTAGAACCTCACCTGGCCTTCATGTTTTTGGAAAATGAGAGGAAAACCACGTGAGAAGAACTCACTAGCAAGAATCAAATCCATCTCCTTCCTGCAGTGAGCCTTAAGCTCTCTCGGCGAAGTAGCTGCTCCTACCTGGACCTGCAAGTGACACCATGTCAAAGTCCCAATATCGGGCCAAACATTTTTATTTCCAAGTGCATGGCATTACTTGTGGAGCTATATTCACTCAGATTGGTCTTATCAGCAGGTACAGAGAGAACTGACTGTCAGGGCCTGCTGGCCACAGTATCTCTTCTCTCGTCTTCTACTTTCTTTCCCTTTTTCTCCTCCTGTCCTCTGTGATGGGAAATGCACGTAATATGCCACAGGTAATTGCTTTCTCTCGCATGCAGTCTAATGTACTCTCTCTGCTCTCATTCCTTTCCTCCGTCTTTTTCACCATAAAATAGATTAACTCTGACTACACGCAGCCAATACTCAGGGACCAAAATGAATCCTCAGATCATGCATCTGTTGCACTTGCTTTGCTCTGTTCATGCTTTTCTATATGCAAAACAAATGTAGTTTCTTCAGTCCTGTAATGCAAAACACACAAGAGCAAGGAAAGTCAGACCCTACCAGTACTGCAGTTCTGGCTGAAATAATTTTATTCCCACATTTAAACCAAACATTGCACTATAGAAATACAAAAACATACACACATCTAATAACTGCTGCCCGATTTCAATATAGCTGCTGCCAGTAGTGAGATCTTAGACCACTTTGGTTTCAAAATAATATTTTCCAGGTAAGTAACATAGATCCAGTCAACAAGTAACATGGATTTCAGACAGTCCTGAATTGGTTTTCCATCACACAGAAGTGTATTTCATGGTGGCTGCAGGAATGACTGACTTCGTGTCTGTCTGGGCTCATCAACGAAGAGCTGGGTCACCTGTCTTTCTTGACAGATTAGACGCCCTCATTCATCTCACACAAGCAGGTGCGCACGCAGCCCAAAACACACAGACACATAGTTGTCTGAGGCCATCACAAATTAACACGGGCCATCACCGTTTCCTTGCCAACTGGCCTGTAACCAGGCAACGTTGGTCTGTGTGAAGATGTCTTCAGTGGGTAGATGCTCATGTACATGCACACACATACACACACAGCACACAGATGGGGCTTGATATGTTGTTAGATGCCAGACACTATGATTTTACTTTAAAATCCCTGCACATCTGATTCCCTTACTGTGCTGGACCTGAAGCACATTTCGGACACACTACGACACACACAGGCTAACAAGACTGGAGCAGCTTCACAGTTATTACATCTGCAAGCCCTGATCCAACAGGTAAACTACATCTAAACCACAGGAGCTGTTTCACTTTTAGTAACCACTGCTGTCTGTCTGAAAGTACATTTCTCCATGTGACCTTGATAATTAAGCATTCTTCATGTTCTTGAGACTGAATGAGGAGATCCTAACTGAACGAGGTGCTTTTAGCAAGGTGAATCCTTCGAGGTACAATGGTACTGGTGCAAAAAATCCACTTTAGATTATATAAATGAAACCCTGGATCAGCCAGACATCAGAAAATAGATCAGTCATCAATTGAACAAAGATTATAATCAGGGTCTCATTCTGTAAAAGCTTTAGATGGTATCAAAGCAACTACTTGACTGTCTACTTTATTTCAAATGCACTCACTTCTTTTGTCTTTGTCATGGACACTTTAGGTTTAAATGGTGATATGCCACATAACTTATGTTCACCCGGTCTGTGCAAACCTTATTTAATATTAGTTTCTGTTGAAGGTGTGAAATGTGCAACCTTTCTTTTCCCTGCAACCAGCCCACCCATTACATTGTGAATAATAACTGCCATCCCCTTCATCTTGCTTTACTAATTAAGGATGAATTAACTATCACAAGCACTCTGCCTTAAGCAACCTCTCTTCTAGAGAAAGCGTTAGAAAACCCTCTTCCACGTCACCACAAAGCCCTGAGGGCTGTTACCACTTTGGAGCAGCTTCATCCAAATTAAATGTTTCTAGGCAACGTAGTATCAATACAGTTGATCAAACAGCAGCATGTTCTGTCTTTGTCCCATCGACATCTCTACTAATTCCCACCATATCACAGCAGCTCACTCCACAGACAGCCACTGAGATCCATTACCCAGCACCACACGGGAGGACTGCACACCCACTCGCCATCCCTGTTCTCTGTCTCTGGCTCAACCCCGAGCAATCATTAACACACAGTCATACACACACTTCATTGCACTGTTATTGCACAGAGCCCATTTCCCCTTGACAAACTCAGTGCCTAAAGTTTAAAACCATATTCCCCTGCAGGTTTATTGCTCTCCCAGACAGAGAGGCACTCGGGTCTCTGGGAGACAAGATGCAATCAGGATATCATCAGGGCTTTCATTTGACAGATGCTGCAATATCAAGCATAAGAAGATTGTTCTATGATTGATTGTTGTGAAGCTTTCTCGAAGGAGACCAAAGGTGACTGTAGCACTGACTTGAGAAAAGTGTATTTGTCCTCAGTGTGAATAGGGCACATGTCATTTGACCACTGCCCCGCTTTGGTACAAAAAGGTGACGAAAGCAGATTACTATACTATTCTTATAGGAGTACTGTAACACTGCAACAACGTCTAGTTCTCACTACCATAAATTCTACCAAATAAAGAAAAGAAAATCCTAAAAAAGTTCCACCCGACAATAAGTATATATATAATATATATAAATATATTAACTAGTATAGTAACTTCAAAGTTTTTTGTGAGGTGAAAAATTTGATGTTAAAACAAAATGCGCATAGAAACAGACTTAGCAAAGTAATCATGAAGTCCATGAAGCATGTGACTTCTTGCAGTACCTCAGACTATCTGCATTCAGCCCAAATACACTTGAACCTTATGTGATGACAAACACTTGTGATTGTCTATGCCTATGTTGACCCTCATCGTAATAGAAACAGAAGTGCATGCACATCGTCAGTCCGTGTCCGGTCTGTTTTGCAATATAATTGGAGTACAGGGGTTGACTGCCTGAGCGAGCTCGAAGGCTTTGCATCATTTGCCATGGAGTGGGTCCTTGTTTCCCCAGAAGTTTAATACATCCAGGGTCTTAGCGGGGTACAGCTGGTTTCTTTAGAAATCCTTTATGTCTGCTACTGTGTGTTACTGAAAGGTGGAACACAAATGTTTTCTCCTTAAACACTACAACTGGCATCTTAGAAAGAATTTAAAATAGCTAAATTTTAGAGCCAGACATTTAAGATTGGATGAAGAGACAAAACCGAGAGAACAACATGTGTTTTCAAAATCATCTGCATTAGTGTGGACATAGTTTGATTTCGTGTGACAAACGGCGAGATGGAGCAAGACAGACTGGTTGATAGTTTAAAAGAGGGGGATAGACAGACTAAATGGGTGGGGGGGGAGAGCTCTGTACTGTGCCGAGCGTGTCTGCAGAAGCAGAGGGGATTGCAGCAGACAGCCAAACGGCCCTCAGCAGGCTGTCTAGCGCGCGTTCAAATAAACAATTTACCCCCTGTTGCTGCTTGTGGAAAGTATTCACACTGGAGAGAAGCATGTATGAAACAGTGAAACGCACAAACAAAAACAGGGCTCAAGACATGCAAACACCCACCAGGAGGGGAAAGCTTAAACTACTGCAGCTATTAATGTCACACTCACTGAGACACAAATGTCAAAATCCTTGTCAAACATACACATCGACTGTGCTGGGGTAGTCGAGTCACTCAAGCATAGGGCACAGGCAGGTCAGCATAGAGAAAAAAATGGAGACTGGTGACCTTTTCCCCCCAAACCTCCCATTTACACTGAGGTGAGAACCTCTTGTTACCACCGGACCCTTTATCAAACATCCCTTCACTGCTCCACGCATTCAGCAGCTTTTTACCGAATAAGAAGGGGAATAAAAAGAAGGGAGAAACATTTGTTTAACGAGCCGTCCCCAGGCTGTCTTTCTCTCCCATTCAGACTCTTTTTCTGCCCTGAGGTCAACCCCCCCACAACACCATCAAAACCCTGCACCACTGATGGCAGTGGTTCCATTCACCGTTGAGATTTATGATCTCTAATAGCTGGCAAATGGACCCGAGGCTGGGGCTGCCCCGGAGGGAGGCCCCCTTCTTACTTTCTTTAAATCTCTAGAAGAAAAGGCATGAAAAAAGAGGGAGCTGACCAAGGCTGGGGGTGAGGATCAGGGAGCTAGTGTGACTGTCTGAAACATTTTCAAGGTTGCCATCTGGGTCGGGTGGGACCCTTCAAACTGTCTGTCAATCTTCAACAAGAACCCCTCCTCTACCAGACGGATAAGGCAGTGGAGGGGAGAGGACATATTATAGCAGTATGAGGTACAAATGCCCTCTGCCACAACTGACATTTCACTTCCTGGGCTGTGTTGGGACAATTCTGCAAGCAGGAGCTTTATTAATCGGCTACAATCAGGCAGTCAGCCAGTCAGCTGCCTCCTGATCTTTGGTGGTGGTGGAAAGCCCCACTACGGCACTCTCTACTTCATAATCCTATTCCTATAATCCTCAGAGGTCAGCAAGCAAGAAACAGTCCCCGCTCTCTCTATGACCAACTCCCCTTTCCTTTTAAGGCGAGAGAGGACTTCTTTCAAACTGCATTACTGTGTAGGAAAAAAAACTCCAGAAAAGACAGTTCTATGTATTGAAGAACTGAGGCTGATATAATGCCTTCATGCATCAGCCAAAGCATTCCCATCTTCATCAATCATGACGATGAGCCCCAATTTTTAACATGGAAATTTTTCCCTTTTTGTTCTCATTTGATGATGTTATTTGATGATGCCAATTATTATAGAAATAACACAAGTGCTTTGTTTAATCAAAGATCTCAAGTATCTTTCTGACTTTGTACCTGAATGCTTTTCCTCTGATTAAAGTTAACTAGGCTCTGTCCAAAGGTAATAAAAATCCATCAACTAACACCTCCAAAGCTCACTCAACACATTATCCCTTCAACTGCATTATATAGCTATTTTTTAAGCGCTTGCAATTTGGGGTCAGGGAGTCGTAATTCTCAGCCAGCAGCGGTGACTTCCTGGTTGCAGGCAAACCTCATGGTGATGACAAGACTCCCGAAAGTGACGCTTACTGTTTTCAAACAGTAAACGACACTCAGCCCGCTCTCACGTGAACAGACAGGGAGACAAGCGCTCAGTGAGTAAGCGTCAGGCGCTCTATATGTGGTAACCATAGCCTAGTTTTAGTTTTCCATCAATTTGCAATGCGCATTGCCAAGAAAACAAGTTTCGCATATGGTTGTTTCTTGTGTTTGGTGAGTCAAAAACAATTTCCACCATGATGGACAATAAAGATATATTCTATTCAAAAGTTCAACACATTTCAAGTGTGCCGTCAGGTGGGCAGTTTCACGGTTTTGTGCCTGCTTGTTGCTCAGCCTGTCAGCTTGCCTGCACCTCCCTACCTGCCCACTTGCATCTCATTGAAAATTAATTGCAAGGTCTGTCAATCGCTACCTGTCTGAAAAGACCTATAGACTTGCATCTTCAGAAAGTTTAAAAGAAAAGTCACTTCAAGAGGCAGAGGAAGTGAAATTGCCTGCTTCTTGTTCCATCCTTTCCTGTGTGATTAATCAGAGCGGAGTCTCATTGCCACTATCTTTTCAACCCACAGTTCTTGTTGAGGTATAAGAAAGACTGAAAATAATGAGATCTGCGGCGACAGTCAAGATAACGAAATGAACTATGGATTTGTCTCAACGTAATTTTTTAGACAGAAAATACCAGAGCAATTGACAGAACACACTCACATCTGTTTCATTAGAGCACTTTTACTGCTACTGTCCTGGACTAAAGAATCACCATTTTGATGAAAAACATACATGCATATATAATTGTACCAACATAAAGACTGTTACATTTACCCTATTAAAAAGTTACATTTATTTTGGGAAGGCTCTGCTGTAGAAGTGACGATTAAAAAGGATCCTTATTCCACTTGTAATGGAATTGTAACTTATCACAACGTTGGCAGCTGCTCCCCTGAAGGAGATAGTTCTTATCATAATGACACCCTCAGTGCCCGATGCTGACAGGCACCATGATGAGATGCTGTATCTGCAACTTTGTCTGCAGTAAACCCAGCGACAAAGATAAGAATTCCCCCCCTCTGCCCCTGAAACTGAGAAGATTTTTATTAGGCAGCGACACTGTCAGGGTGATAATGTTGTCACTGGGCAGGACAGCCTAAAGGCTATCTCATGGCCCTGTTTTCACACTTCACACTAATATGCAATTTGTGTAATCCGACTCCAAGCAGACAGCTTAGAGTTCTTGAAGAACATCCAAATTGGAGCAATAAATAGTTTTTAAAGTGCAGTGGCATTAGTGCTGAACATCCAGTAGCTCTGAGAGTTTCTGAGCAAGTTTTGAGAAAGACAAACAGAGTTTTAGTTTGTATTTTTCGAACGAAGTAGAGCACAGACACAAAAAATCTCGAAAGGTCGCCAAGCATTCATTTTAAGAGACTTCGCAATAATATCTTGAAATAGCAGTAATTGTTAACTCAGCTGGGTTAACCATACAAAAAAACTATGTCAGAATGTATTATCGAAAAGCCAGCTGAGACTTTGGGAATTGGGAATAACAGAATACTGGTATTGGATCAGTACTCTGCATCGGCAGATACTCTGAGCTGAGGTATTGGGAGAGTAAAAACTGATTCAGTGCATTCTTACTTCAAAGGGGAGATTTCACCATTTGTTTTCAAGACCCAAAAATCCAACTTACATGAATTTACACCAGCTCAACCATGAAATGAGCAAATGTCACAAAATATTTGGGCTAAAGACCAAAGACTTGTGACAATATACTGCACCGTGATTTATTACTCTTCACTAGACTAATCTCTTCAAAAAAGACATGTCTGTATTGTGAAAAATAGTTTTTAATCTTAATTACAGACAACTGTATTATGTTATTGCAGTCCCCACTGCGGAACAGCAGAGGTATCTCTTTTCATGATCAACACAAACATAAAGATTTGTCTATGAACAGTCTGATGTAATTGGCACCATGGATATACTTCAGAGAAGGGGGTCACAGACTCTTCTCAGACCCTTATACTTCACTGTAAACGTGACTGCGTTTTATTATCAGTGGGACCAACTCCATCTGTGACCTAATTTTTTTTACCTATTTTGGCATGAGCCCTCATCAATGAATCACATACAAGACATCTGGCCAAGTTTTTATACACTGAATAATTCCATGTTGCAAATGAGCAGTATGTGCTCTGCAGTGTATCTAATTCACCTCTTCATAAAAACACACCAGCAGTCGGCAACAACACTGCCACAAAGACAGACATCACTTCAGGGAGTAAAGGGTCAAAAGTGGCTATATTTTCTCTTGGCCTGTTTTTTGTGTTGTGTCATGTGGTTTCTCCTTGTCACAGTTCAGCATTTCAGCACTTTGGCCCTGCTGGTAGGCTTTGGCAGTGATGCCCTGTAAGACGAAACGGAGGGGACAGGACGGGAATGGAGATCTGGGTGAAAGCTAAGCACTGTCGCTCACCTTGGGCATCTGCTGAGCATGCCAGGCTGGGCCAGGCCAGGTTGCCATGACAACAGCAAAACAGCCACGGCATCCGAGACTGAATACTTTTATTTGACAGGCCAAACCCACCTTTACTGTCCTAAAAAATGTCACCAGTGATGTTTGCAGTACATGCTTCAAATGTCAACCTGATTAACTTATGTTACAATTTTACTTGTAAAATTATGTTCTATATATTCTCTATATTCTCAAAATGAAGTAATTTTCTTAAAATATTTCAACTTTATTCTCAAAATCTTTTTTTTATAAAGGACACATACTCAATTTTATTACCTGATTTAATAAAAGAGAGAATAATGCCATTTATATATGTATATATTTGTATAGGTATCAGGGTGTGCGTGTATCAATGCACTGTGTACTTTTCTGGGTAAACAAACAAAATAAATGCATATAAACCTGGATTAGTTTAGATTGGTTACTTCAAAACGTAAATAAGGTATCATATTAAAACAAAATATATCATCAGGTGAATGTTCACACTAACTTGACTATTCTGTGAATGTGTGTGAACAGTGTCATTCTTTAGGCACTGTGATCTTGAAACCGGGACAACCACAGAGTCTGGGGGAATCCTCTTAATCACCTTAATTTATTTGAGCAATCTTACAGAGCTAGTCAGACAGAGGAATCTGACGCAGGGCTGCACAGAGAGAACAGCTGCTATGGGAGAGGTTTCTGTGTTCACAGTCTATCACAGGCCCAAAAGCTGACTGGGACCCCACCTGCGTCATGCCAAGTGGAAACAGTTTTTATTCCCATACGTGAGGTGTCAAGTAAAGAGACACTGCTTTGTGAGTTGCAAGGAAAGCTTTAAGCTTCTGGAAAGTTGTCGTGTATACACAAACGAGACAAGGCAACACTGAGGAAAGACAAATGAGAGAATTAGCACAGGGTTGTACCTGATGTCTTTAAAAGGTAATACTGTACAGATTTTTCTCTAGACAACAAATGCTTCTAAAAAAGAACGTGAATCTAGAAAGCGAACAGTGGCTGTGAACTGCAAACTAAGCAATCTACCTACAGGTTTAGCGTGGGCGTTTATAAAGCAGCAAAAAAACGCCATTACCTTTATCTTGTCTACACTGCAGCCTGCCATGAATTCAGTGCAAACTCTCCAGGGAGAGGACGAGAAGGAGGAATAAACAGGGAGATGCTGGTGAGGCGGTTTGTTTGAACAGTGCTTCACGGACAGCTGAGCACATAGCAAGACAAAGTGATCTGAAAGACAGCAAACAACAATTTAAAGTTCAAACCCAAAAAGTGTAGCTGGCATCACAAATCCAGCATGCAGGCATAAACATCTGCGCTGGGTAGTTGTCAGCTTTCGTTTGTGGTGGTTGTCAACGTTGCCATCTGTCTCAGTAAAGACTAAACTTTTTTTCCAAAGGGAGAACAGAGGGTAATGAAAGAGTTTGCTGAGTGGTACACTCTGTGTGGAACATTCCCTAATGGCCAACGCTTGACTGAAGAGGCAGAAATCAGTTAACACAAGCTCTCTCTCTCTCTCTCTTTCACACACGCACACACATAAACAGGTGTACACAGCAAACACAGGGTTATTGTACCTGTGTCAACAGTGCACCTGCCAGGCTTCACTGTAGATCTGTATGGCCTATGGCATAGGAATGTGTCCCAAATATGTACGTGTGTGCGTTTCTCAGGATCATACTCGGTGAAGATTCCTGTGGTGTCTATAACCTCTGTGACAAAAGACAGAGACGGACATTTTCCATTTGTCTATGAAGATTCTCAGTCATCCAGGTCATAGTTATCCAACGAAGGTTAAAATCAAGGGCAACTGGACTTGGTTGAAGATATTGGAAGACGTTTCGTCCTTCATCCAAAGGACTTCTTCAGTTCTGACTGACTACTCAGACCAATACCTACTCTTCGATTCACACCACCCACTGGAGCACAAGCTAGGGGTCATGAGAACACTGCACCACAGAGCGGAAAACATACCAACAAGCGCCCAAGCCAGAGAGAAGGAACAGAACCACCTGAAGGGGGCACTTACAGCCTGTGGATACCCTAAATGGACCTTTGTGAAAACAGCCACAAGATCCAAGAAGAACAAAACTACAGGGGAGGAGGAAAAGAAGGTCAAACGCAACAACATTGTGATTCCATACGTGTCTGGAGTATCAGAGAAACTCAGGAGGATTTTCAACAAACAACATCCCTGTGTTTTTTAAACCCAAGAACACACTAAGACAGATGCTGGTCCACCCCAAAGACCGCACACCCAAACACAAGAAAAGCAATCTAGTGTATGCGGTCCAATGCAGTGAGGAATGCACAGACCTGTATATTGGGGAGTCTAAACAACCACTACACAAACGCATGGCTCAACACAGAAGGGCCAACTCCTCAGGTCAAGACTCTGCAGTCTACTTACATCTGAAGGACAGAGGACACTCGTTTGAGGACCACCAGGTGCACATTTTAGACAGAGAAGATGGATGGTTTGAAAGAGGTGTCAAGGAAGCCCATCTACACCAGGGTTGAGAAGCCGTCATTGAACAGGGGAGGGGGTCTACGCCACCACTTATCCCCCACTTACAATGCTGTCCTTTCATCACTGCCCAGGAAACTCAACAAACGTAACCTATTGACCTCAGGTGAAGATACCAACGATGGTCGTTCAGTCTTGGCCACAGGTAGTCTTAACGACTGTAACGATTGTCGTCACAGCAACAAGGAACACTAACGAACCAGCGGTATCGATGACCCGGGCCAACGACCCCACTGAGGTTAAATAGCTGAATTTCCCTGCCAGTCCTTTGGATGAGGGACGAAACGTCTTCCAGTATCTTCAACCAAGTCCAGTTGCCCTTGATTTTAACCTTCGTTGGACATTTTCCATTTGTTGTTCCACAGGTCGCTAGAACCTCGGAGCCGTCACTAGAAAACAGAAGCCCAAAAAGCCTGTCACACACAAACTGAACCCAGGTGTTTGCGATGAGTCATGGCAAGTATGTCGCTCTGTCAACAGCTCTGTAACTATGTGGGGAAGGTATTACATTTTCAGCCATAAGGAAAGAATGGACCGGCGCTGTGTCTTTGATCCCCGGAGGACCAGATTGATGAACTGAAATAGGAAGCTGGAAGCCGTTCAACAGTGGTGGTCGACTGGGAAGTTGAAGGAAAGGAGGACATTCTTCAACTTACCCTGAACAAAGGTAGTCTTATAAAATAAGCAACCCAAGGACACATTCTGGCACTACATCCAAAATAAAGGCGTCACTATGCTTAAACCGATGTGCTTGTCGGATGGTCATATTGTCAGAAATCCTGTGCCTTCCCTCACACCTTTATCGCATTTCACCCCCTCTCTATGGCATCAGGCTTTTAACCCCACCTTTTGTTAGAGCGTTTAGAACATCTTAACATACTTAGGCCTCGCTTCTTATTGTGGACAGTGAAAATAAGCTTTTGGCAAACAATGCTGGGCACTGTCTTGAGCTGTGAGGAACACCTTCAACCCTCTCTATGAACACTCATTTTAAATGTCAGCACATATGATCTCACAATACAGGTGTTATCATTAAGTTGTCATCTATTTTGTCAGATTACTTTGTTATCATACATTTGTGATTTCATTGCTCCAGCACAGGAATTACTGTCAGTCTTTTAAAAGGTACTATTCATAAACTACAATCAAATCAACAACAGTCTTTTTGCTTTTAGCTGGGTCAGTGTGGTACAAGAAACACTGCTCACTGCTGGCCTCTTTAACTGCTGTGGCTTAACAAGAACAAAAAAACAATACGACATCAATTGGTTTGTTTAAATGCAATGACTGAAAACGGCCAGCAGTGACACAGACACATACTGAACTCACAAAGTCTACAACCTCAATTAAAAACAGCTCCTTGTTCAAACTCTAATTTGATGCTTTTGCACTGTGGCCCTTCAGTTTCTTGTGCCATTATTTTAAAACTGATGAACAAGTAAGTGGTGAAGGCCGTGAACTGTGCAGAGCTAATGAAAAGAGATGAGATGAAAGCATCGATGAGCAGACTGAGATCGAAGCCTCTTCACATCTACAATGTCATCCACTTAACTCTGATGGGGAATCGGACTTCAGAACAAAAAGATGAGAGACGGAGAGATAGAGGTAATAAGTGAGAGGGAGATGAAAGAGAAGATAGAAAGCAAACAAATCTGGGCTCATTTGTGTAGGAGCCCCATCAACACTGACACTGTTGCTGGTCCTAAAAGGCAGCAGGCATACCCAGCCTTCACCGCACAGCGGGGTTGTGGGCTGTCACTTCCACTGCCCTCCCCCGGCCTCTAGTAATGGATTTACATTTTTAGGTCTGCTGGGTACAAACATACTGTATGTACTGACGCATACACACACACAAAGCATATGGAGGTGGCTAGATCACCGAGCCATATCAAAAGAGACACTTCGATTTCATGCCACCCCTGCTATGAGTTTGCACACTGTAGCCAATTACGGGTAAACTGGCATGCCGTCTTCTTTTTCCCATTTACAGATCGACAGGCACAGCAGCTATTTTTACTTCTGCATAAAAGCAGAGCGTGTTTTCACACTCCGCCACCTTCATTAAGGAAATCTATTTAGAGTCGAGCACGGGATAGGCAGACGAGCATGGAAAGATGAGCTCTGATTAAATCATTCAATGAAAATGTTTGAGGCTCTGTCTGTTATTTCATCACCAAACAGCCTGGAAGCTTTTTAATAGAATGGGGCGGGATGCACTTTGCTGCCTGTAACTACTTTGTACGATACTGAATCAAGACAACACAGTTCAATATCACTACAAACTCATTCCCATTGAGTTATCTCCAAGACTCAGCTGCTGTCAATCACCGCTAGTGTTCGATGAGCAGGTCAGCAGACTGTGACCCCACCATCTGTGTATGTGTCGGTGGCAATTAGGCTGATAAGCACATCAGTATACCATATATATTATGGGTAAAGAGAAAAAGACCAAGGAATCAACACACTATAAAGGAAAGAAACCCAAGAAGAGGCCGACTAATGCAAAAATGTGCTTTACTTAAGTGATAAAACAGGTGAAAAAAATCAAAGTGCATAAATAGAAAATATTTTGGATCATCATCAGTTCTGTGATGTAGCAAAGAAAAGTTTCTATTGTTTGAAGTCTTCTCAGTTATCTTGAAATCCTACCCTTTTGTGTGCAGGTTCCTTTCAATCTCCAAACACCTGAGTCTTTCAACCGGCGCAGCTGAAACTTTCTTTCCTCACCTACTCAAAAAGACTAACTTAACAGCTGCATACAGTCTCTACTACTGTTGCCATCAGTAATTGCAGTGGCTGCGGTTATGATCTAATTGCCTAAACTCCTACTGTTTTTTAATGTAGGTAAAACTGACAGGGCGTGGCGGGACATGTTGTCCCTGCATGCACCAGTAAACGCAGCTGAGGCTTCCCAGTTGGCTTACCCATTAAGTGTCAGTTACCTGGGTGGTAGACCATTCCTTTGAAGTGTAAGTTTAAAAAAAAAAAGAGAGCGACACTGAGATGGTGTCTGCTGTGCCGTGCCATGAGGTGGGGTGAGACGGCACTGCCAGACAAAACGAATTAAATAATGACCTTCGTTTTCTCTCGGCCATGGCCACTGAATATCTAACAAGCTCATTGAAACGCACGACACAGACTCTGGGAAACACGAGTCCCACCGGGAACAGGTGGCTTCCCCACCACTGAATTTCTACTTGTTTTAATTAATGACCCGAGCCAGGCTATTCTAACGACAGACCTCTCTGTCATTACTTAAGTTAAAAAGTGATGGGATGATCATAAATCATGTACCATATGGCTGATACAGTGTTTTCACTAAAACAGTATGTACTGTGTAAGTCCCTCTGGTTAGGCAACATTCCTAAAAGGTCTAAAAGACTTAAATTTGTGCGGTTACAGTGAGAGGTTTTGGGATCATAACTTGCATGCAGAGGCTTTTTATAAGCTACCAAGCAAGAAATTGAGGGGAAAACACTTCCATGGAAAGTATGCAGCCATGTGAGTGTTTAATCATTAAGCTCCTGCGTGTGCGTGCCTGGGGTATTTCAACATGCCATTGGGAGTAGGCTGTCAACACAAAGGCAACAGTGGACACACATACGGATCTCTCACTCACACACACACACATACGCACACAGACAAAAAGCCCAGAATTGTTTCTGTTCATGATAGTAGCGATTTTAGTCTTCTAAGAATACAAGAGACAAAAAATCCTGTTGCAAGGCTGCAGAGATGAGCCATCTGAGTAAAAAAAAAACAGAAAGAAAGATTCTATTGCACAGAACCACAGATATCCAGTCAATGCTTTGTATACATCCTGTCTCTACAAGTGCTCCATCGACCTTGAGATGAGCCAGGTTTCCAGGTTGTACACCAGGGGACTTCCAATCTCAGGCTTTACAAGCACTGGGACAATCCCATTCCCCTTAGATAATGGCTTAGCATGTCTCTGCTGTAAGTGTAGCCCTTCATCATTCACGTTGTACAAAATCACTCACTGTGCTGAGGCAACTTAAAGACAGAGAAAATTTATACAGACGAACATGAGAAGAAAGATAATGAGGTAAAAGACAAAGAATTTCTAATTTAGCTCCTCCTTGACACAGTCGTACAGGAGAAATCCATCTGATGTGTCTTCCCAGGGAATACAAAATAAAGATTGGTTTATTTTGGGGTGCGATCTAAACATGCTTAATACGATTTATCAGATAAATCCTGGACATAAACTGTGGTCCATCTTCAAATCCCCAGAAATCCCCCAAAACAACAACACGAAGGGGTACTTTAGTGAGACTCCAAAACAGACCCTGTTCTTTCTTTTGGATGATAAATACATTGTGTGTAATCAGGCTACCATGGCTGCAGTCTTTCCAAATTGGTGCATGTGCGTGTAGAGGACAAATAGAGGCTTGGACACTTTGATTATGAGGGCAGTGCAGCTATCATCCTCCTAACAGCATCTCTTCTGCGTCATTAGATGTCGCCTCTGGCTGCGTTCAGTCCTCATGTTTGTTTCAGGCGATGGGCAACATGAATCAAAGCATTCTGAGGTTTGCTCTTACTTCCTGCACGCAGAGGAGAAAAGCACTTATACAGCAACAAAATCCTCTCCGGGGACAGGAGAGAGGAGTGAACTGAAAAGCGAACAGAGCGACACAGCACTTTGATTCTAGCCCCCAATGGTCTGAAACCCAGAAATTGATAGCTGTATGTAGCTAGTTCACATGGGAGTCAGTAAAAATGATATGATGGGAAGGTTTTGTACACGGCCCAAACTGCTTTAAAGAAGCTGGAAGAAAAGCCAATGTCAAAACAGAAAAAAGGATGGGGGAGAGAAGATGATCCTGTCTTTTCTCTGCTGTGTAAACATCCCTGATTGGATGGACTGAAATGAATGTGGTCTACTCTGCCTGTGACTAGACAGGGGTGCCAGAATTGATTAACACAAGGGATGTATCATTGTCTTCATCTCTGGACATCTTATTTTGCCAATGTATTACACTCACTGGAACATTTCATTGATTGAATAAGTTACAACTACTATCCAGAAGGTCAAATCGTGGCTCATGAGAAGTTTGGAAGGGTAGAACAGAGCATTCTTGAAAAAAATAACAAGTGTCGTCCAACCACATCTAAAGGCTGCAGGCAGGGGCGGACTGGCCATTAAAGTGTTCGGGAGCAATACCGAACGGCTGGTCCATTCAGGCCGAACCGGCCAGGGGTCAGGAGTTTCTATTTTTCAATTTTTGTTTTACTTTATGATCCGTGACCGCACCGGCCGGCCAGTCTGCTGAAGCAAACGCTGTCTGTGTGTCTGACTGGGCCAAACCAATACTTTCAATATGGAGGGGGTGTATGAGCGTCCCCTCCCAACTTGGACCAATCTTCGTTTTTGCTGAAATCTGATTGGCTCAACATGGCCGATCAAAGAAGTTTACTTTCCATTTGGAGCGAGTTTAATCTCAAAACGTTTTGTCGGGTGGCTGAAGTCAGTGCTGGGTTGTGTGATAGGATCAACAGAGACAGTAAATGTGGAGAAGAGAGTGAAAGAGGGAAAAGGAAAGTGTGATGCTGGCAGAAGAGGCAGCTAAATGTGCCAAATTAACCGAGGAATCTCTGTATGTCTTTATGTATATTAGCTGTGGAGGTGATGCACAGGGACAGGGTACAGGGTGATGATGACCCCAGTCATGTTGATGAGGAGGGAGAGAAGGAACAGGAGGAGCAGCAGGAGGAGAAGGTAAATGAAACCAGACAAAACAATGCAGGTACAGGGACAGTGTGTTTTTAGAATTAGCGAATAGATTATTTTAAGTCATTTATTACTGATTTTCTACGTGCATATGTAACTGTACAATCAGTAAAAGCAGAGGGTCCAGCACATGGGAAGCTGAGCCAGAGAGAGGCCGACTCACAGATAAAGATGAGGGATTTTTATGCACACATACACACTGCTGTATTTTATGGGACCTGGTCTTGTTCAGTGCAGAGCTGCCTTGCTTATACAAACTGAGGAGGCAGGTGTCATCCTGAAGTTTCTTGAAGGTCTTCAGCATAATCTGATTCTCTGTATACAGCAAAAACACTAATACGAATTAAAATAAGTGCAAAAAATATTTCTCCAAGCCCCCAAAGGGCGCTCACATAAAAGGCCTCTCTATCTCAAAGTCCTGGGCTGAATTTCAGTCCCAGTATACCCCTGGCTGCAGGCATAGTGTTGGTGATCCGAACGGCCAAACTCAAAGGCGTGATGAAAAGCCTGCCATCTCGTACAAATGGGTGTAATGACACACGTTCAGACAGTCTCTCCTCAAAGACATTGATGGTGTCAAGAAGGGACGGAGTACCTGGCCAATCGGTGCGTGAAGTGGGCATGTCTGTCAGTTGTCAGTTTTGTAAAGTTACAACCTGCCCCCTTGTTTGACATTGTTGCCACTCCACAATCCAACAACAACTTCATCTGAAGCATGCCAAAGCCTGTATTGGATGGCTGGATGTGTGATGTTGCCCAGCCACCTACAGTAACACAATCTTTACTCTCTTTATATAAAGGACCACAATGAAAATGTCTTCACCAAGCAGATCATCCATTAATGATTCAACGCTGACAGTTTGATCCCTGCCTCCTCCTGTCCACATGTCAAAGTGTCCTTGAGCAAGATACTGAACCCCTCGATGGTTAGGCCAGTGCCAGTAAATGCAGTCCATGCAGTCAGTAAGTGTCATCGTTGATATTGTAGATGTGTTATTTTACGTCTGCCCTGATTATTCTGCCAATAAAACACACATATTGGACATAAATAGATGCACTTTGCACAATCTTTGCAGTAGACAAATAGAAGACTAGACCTTGTTCTTTTATCTCTCATGCAGTGACACAGGTTGTTCGACTGGTTTAAAATCCTTCTTTTTCTTGTCTTTAGTGACCCATCATTTCTCTCCCTTAGTCGCCTGACAGAAGCTGGGGGTCTCCGAGGTCAGCCCCTTGACTAATGGAGCAACTCACTGAGGAAGAAGGTAAGGAGAATAAAGGATTGAAAGGACATTTGTTGCTGCCAGACCGGGCAGTGACCTTGCCATTTGACAAACCCACGTTTTTTAGACCGACGTCCACTTGAGGAAATTCAAAGCTGTGCTGCATGCATAAAGACCAGCGGTTTGAAAGGCCCACTTAATGCCTGTCCATAGAATATGATCCATCACTAACACACCCATACACACACCACACCCCAGCTAGCCTTTCCCGTAATCCCGTGGGACCTCAGTATCCCCCTGAAAGAGTGAGCCTGACACGAGCCTCTGGCTCAACCCTAAACAGCTCTGCTAACCCCCCCTACACACACATACAATTCCCTCCCTGGAGAAAGTAGGGGGCCCCAGGGCAGGCAGGTGCTGTGGCAGCCCCACAGAGTGGTGTCTGTGCATGTATATGTACGTGTGTGTATGTGTGTGTGTGTGTGTCTGTGTGTGTGTGTGATAGTGGGGGGCCCATTTGCCGTCTGTCAGTCCAACATGCTGCTTGCATGATCAGACGGTCAGTATTTCTCTTCTCCTGGGGTTTCTTGGATGTATCATTGTGTGTGTGTGTGTGTGTGTGTGTGTGTGTGTGTGTGTGTGTGTGTGTGTGTGTGTGTGTGTGTGTGTGCGGGCGCACGTCTGCATGTGTTTCTCACAAGATTGGTCTGACTGATAGATCAAGCCCTCTAGGATTATGTATCACCCTAATTGTATTATCAGGGTCAATGTCGGTGGATGACACCCACATACTCCAACTCCTCTGATGCTCTCGCCTCTACAGGAGTTTGGTTTGACAAAGCCGCAGCCTGGTCGCACGTTATGCTGTGATTGTTACCCAGCAGGCAGCGATTTAAAGCTCCACAAGGCAAGATTTTGATCTAAAAATACATTTGTCTGATCAGCCTAAATCACAATCTGGGGCTGAAGGAGAGAAGGCTGTGCCATCTTTGCCAGCTGGTTTCACCTCATTTAGCCAAATTAAATTCTAGTGCCAGATATGTACCCACAGAAAGAAAGTAATCAAAAAACTATAGACAGAAGCGAGTGAGCGCTCGAAAAATAGCTGTATTCACCAGCATGAAATCTTTTGGGATGCTTTAAGCAGCTAAATGTAAATGTAATGTAATGTAAGCAGCACAGGAGGGACGGCAAACATGAGTGAGCTTGATGATTTCTAGGCATAGAATTTAAAAAATCTGACAGTTACATGCAAAATTTAAGTCACTTATATTAGTGATAAAGCCAGTATTAAAGTATAATTACAATGTCATGGTCATGATACATGGACACAATTAGAAAAAAATCACACCATAGAAGTAATTTTCGGGCACACACGACTTACACACTACAAAAAGTCAAAATATTTACTTTTTCACATTAAAAGGTTACTTTATCCAGTTTTCCTGTTCCCGATTATGCTTTTGGTGCAACACTGAATCTCAGTCCATCCAAATTCTTCCCCATGTTTCATGACCTTTAAGCGGGACAGTGCAGTGTTTCATCTGCTTAGCACATCTGTCTTGATTCAGGCTGATAACAGCGATTGTCAGAGGTCACAAACAATTCACACACAGATGAGCACCTTTGAAGACAACACCGCTCCACAATGAGTTAAACATGCATATATGGTAAGAGAGTCAAGCCACTGTAGCACTACATACCTTGTCAAACAGAGCCTTCCATTGCTGAGACAAGGAAAGATAGATAAAGAGAAAGGGGAAGAGTGAGTGAGAGGTGGACAGTGGGGGAAACAATCTCAGAAACAGGTGCCAGAGCGAGAGAAGAGCACCTGTTTGGAAATGATGAATCCTGGCCAAAAGGACTTTCATGTCTGTGCGCATTTGCCTTAATTGCAGTCTTGCCATCACATGCTGTTATTATCTGATCATTGTGGTCAATGAGCCACAGCAAGAGATAATAACGTACCAAGGTGTGGATCATTATGTGTAAGGGGGCTCTTACAGTAGGCTATCTGAAAGTCTGAGACTGAAGTGAGAGCGGAGTTCGTGTGTGTATGTGTGAGAGAGAGAGAGAGAGAGAGAGAGAGAGAGAGAGTCCCTTGGAAAAGGGATGTGCTGTGTGTCTTTGGTGGCTACTCTCATTGTCCAACTCAGTATTTTAAATCCCCTCTGGTGTTACTGTTGAACTCCATTTATGAGTTATGCCATGACATTTAGATAAATTACTTTTAGTCTAAATCAGTCAAAATCACCGCGTGGATGTGCTCCAGTGCAAAGGAAAGTGAAGGTATTGCTAGGTAATTGTAAATATTTGAAAAATGTAGTGGTTATATGGAATGTGCATTTGAGGTACCCTCTGTACTGTGTGTATACTTACGTCCTCTTGAGCCACGGGGAGGACGTCGGTGCTTTCCAAAACCTCGATCTCCTCACCCTCCGCGTTGGCTGCCACCGCCGGAGAGGAGTTTACCGGCGTCTCCCGGGGCCCGCCCGTCATCCTCGGGCTGCTCTTCTCCATACACCCGCGGAGAGCAGCGACTCAATCCTCAGGAATGACTCCCCATAGTTTACAGCCAATTTTCGCTCCCTATGTGCGTCAGCAACAGCGGAAGGCAAGGGCGCTGTGTATCATGCTGTGCGTCCCTTTAAGTCGGATCTTTCTTGTATTTTTAGACGGTCAAATGAGTGCAGGTGAGATGACACACATGTAAGAGGCGTGCGTACACCAGTTATTCCCAGCACACTTCAACATAGACTCGGACAATCAAATCTTCATCCGCAGAGGAAAAGTTGATTTGGTGAAAGTTTAGTAAAAGTTCTGGGCTATAAAGTCCGTTTGTAGTGTGCAGTGACGGAGGTTTGCAGAGCTGGATGTTGTTCGCCACGAACAGAGGCAGCGGTCCAAGTTTGTGAAGCGGCGGACGCACACATGCAGAGCAAGTCTTCTCACTTTGAGAGATGCTACTCAGCAGAGGCAGCAGCGGAGCGGAGATCCATCTGAAAGAAATAATGACATCATCAAACACTGACAACAACACGAAACGCGGGACAGAGATGTCAAACCGGGCCGGATGACGCACAAATCTCGTATGGCTCCGTCCAGGGGATCAGGTGAAACTCGATTAAACAGCGTGGGCACAATCACATCACACGCCAGACCCGAAGAGAGAAGTCCAAGCAAGTGCCCGGTTTTTTGGGTGCGTCATGATACCTGGCACGCTGCTTTCTGCCGGTCGGCGGCGCAGCGCTGGGACATCCGTCTGCTCCTTCTGCCGCGTGCCGAGAGGAAGCCTCAGAGAGTTGGGGAGGAACACACCGACCGCCTCCGCAGGGAAGGTTGGTTCAGCTCCAGGAGACGCGGGGACTCTGCTCCAGCCGCATGCGTCCTTCCAGGCACAGGGAGAGAGATGGAAAGGGAGGGTGAGGGTGGGGGCGGAGAGCTATGGGAGGCAGGGAGAGATTTGGCAGGCGGTGAGGAGGGATCACCAGCCACTCCCGCTCAGGGATTTCGAGGAACTCCGGCTCCCTGGCTGAACAGCTGGCTGTCACTGCCTCAATGTCTTAGAGAATGTAGGTCGTTTGGTCATTTGTGCATGATGTGTAGCCTATTATAGCCTACTATAGTCTAATTTATTACACCAGTCTAATATTCAGTAAGCTTAGCCTACTAATGTAATAGGCTAAATTAATCATCATTGCTTTACAGATAATTTCTAGCCTATTTGTTTCAAAGGGAAATGAATTTCTCACTTTTTGAGCTACATAAGGCTTTTGTCCTTTTTATAGTAGCCTACTTCATCAACTCTGCAGATTAGCCTACATGACATCGTTAGTGAATGGATCTGGGTCCTATAGTCTTCCCAGAAGTTAAGCTGTCTCGTGGTCCACTTGAGGGGCTTCCTAAAATGAAAAGAGCTAAGAAGACAAAAGAAAAGCGTGAAAGAGGAATTTCAGTCCAAAGTAGGCCTATTTGTCACGATTCGGCAACCCAATGTTGTTCTTATTAATGACTTGTAACCGATATTTAAAGCATCAATAAAATGTTGGGCTACAAAGAAAACTTAAATGCTTTATAAAGGCTGTCTTACAAGAAATGTAATAATTGGCTATATTTGTTGCTATTTTAGTTGAACCTGACTTTTTTTGTTCACATTCAACCTCTAACATGGAACAAAAACTGTCCAACAAAGTATTGTAAATAATGTTCACACCTTAAAAATACACTCCAGAAGCCTACTACAGGTGCATTTTATTTAGATAGTCCATCTCTAACACCTAATCCCTTACCACCAAATGGCCATAATGTGTTACTAAATGTTTCAAAAATTAAAAGCAGTAAATATAAAATGCTGTGCTATATTGTTCAAAACTGGAGTTAGAGTCAGGTGTCATTTACACTGGGAACTTTATTAAAGCATAATTTGTTAAAACACGTTCTGAAATACAGCTTGTATGTAAATAATATATGAAATACCTTTACAAAGGTTTATTTGCACATTAAGAAAACATGCAGTGTAATTAAAATATAGAAAAAACAAATATGCATTGTGCAAAAAAAGTAACTGCTGATAAAAAAAAACAAGCTGCTGATTATAAAATGACCCAAAAAACGTGCAGCACCAATCACTGACTTTAACAAGTTCTTGACACAGTTTCTTTTTTAGCCAAGGTTTCCGTTCTCTCCCTGTGAACATGACAAAAGAGGAGGGAAGACTATATCACGCCTACAAATGTGTTGGGATGATATTAAAGGGATATTACATGAGAAAATTTGAGAAACAGATCTGAAAGCTACACAGAATGCCTCAGACCTGCACTACATTATATTCTGTAATACTTATACATTTTGAAATGTCACATGCCACCTGACTTTTTTGTTTCTTTTTACATAAATAAAAACACTTCAACCATAAATTGGTGCAGAAACTTTCACCAGAATGCTGGAAATGGAAAAGTGTTTAAAGATCCCCCCTGACCTCCCACCTATATCTCCGCATTGAGGATATCTTTAAAACACTGTTTAAGGATCTTTTCTGTCTTGCTCTCGTGAATCTAATATTACATATTGTGATGTCTCGCGAGCTAAGTGTCTCTTCACACCCCTAATCTGAGCCCCTATGTCCCACCACTTTTAAACACAAAGTGACACCCTTGGTTGGGGTTTTACAATTTTGAAACTTAAGGGTCACATACTCTCTTATTCCACTTCTTGTTGTCAGCTGTGCAAAGTCCTGCTGTGGAAGGCTGTTATGGTTGAAAGCTACGGAACAAGAAAGTATGGATTGTTATATGGTTACAGGTCAGAGATTGTTTGAGATTTATACAAGTGATAGGCTTCATATTTTTGTAGCCTCCAAAAGAAAAATGAAAAATCAGTACAGTAGTCCTCCTGTATGGTATTCAATAAATTATTAAACCATTTCAGTAGGTGCATATTTTCCGATTATTGATCAATTCTCACCAAGTGCAGCACAAATGTGATTAACATCCTAGAGGATTTCAAATTAACCTGCAGCCAGAGTTCCAATCATTCTTAAATGTAATTAATTAATTGAATTTTAATCTGCAACTTCACACAATATGGACAAATGAAATTTGACATCTCCTGTAATTTTGTCTCATCTACATGTTTTACTGTTGTTCACATGCTACTTTTGCAATAAATCAATTGTTGGTTTGTTTAAACTGTGTGTCTCTCTTTGTGTATCCTGATATTTGCTGCCACAAAGGCCCACTTTCTCAGTGGGGTTCATTCACATTTAATGTAATCTCATTTTATGTCATAAATACTAATTATTATTTATTATTATTATTAATTTCCTACAAAAACAGCATGCATAAAATCTTGCTAAATTCGCTTGCTTTAAAGGCTGAGGAAGGAGGGAGTGGCCAGGGTTGTAAATACCAGGTTGTTTTAGGGAATATAAACCGTCCTATCCAAATCATGGGGCCCCATTTTAAGGCATACACCTACCTATTACCTGAAGAGAGATCAAACAAACCTAATAGTTGGGTGGAAGCCATGTACGAGGAGAAATTATGGGATGACGGTGTGGTCTGCTGTGTGTAGGTTGATCAGTAGCCTTATAGTGAAACTCCCCCAGGTACCATATGTGATAGCATTGCCATGGAAACAATCTGGCCAGTTGATATTTTTAACCCATAGGGGTCTTTTCCTGACTCCTACACAGCCGCGTTGGGTTAAAGTTGGAGTCTGTTATGTTGTTATATAAAAAGACCCATGAACCATTCTCTATCCATTGCCAGAGATCAGCAAACCATGGCCAAATATTGTGATTCTGTAATTTGTAGATGGGAAAGACGTTTTATGGAATTTTGTCAACTTATTATGTCTCACATTCTAGCAATCATTAAAACATAAAAAAAACCTAACTTTGTCTGTGTAGACAAAGCCAGTGCATGGGTGACACTTTAGGGACTAAATTGCTGATCCTATTGCACACTCGTTAATAGGATATAAGAACTTCAAGGCATAAAGCTGTTGGGATTTAGAGCTGTTTTAGATCTTATTTGCATAAACGTATCACTGAACCAGAAGCTGCCTTTTTATATCTTCACAATGAACACATTTATTTCACTTTTACTGGAAAACCAAAATAAAATCCTTCATACAAAGACGTAAATTACAGGGTGTAACTGCACTAAACAACATGGGAAAATGAACACTAACACTAGGCCCTGGAGGTTTTACATGTGCCAATAGCTGCAAAATGTTAGCACCCTTTCTTATTTGGATCCCACAATGACTAAGTAAATTAACCTTGTCACCATCTCCCTCGGACAGATTTCCATCTTTCAAATTACCCAAGGAGTGAGGAGAATTATTGTATCGTTAGCTACAATGGGAATTTCCATTTGACGTGGCATTGACGTGGCTGCTTTTGCAAGTCATGTGCTAACATCAGCTGGAGAGCTGTAACAGATAGGCAGGGAGGCAGATTATGGGGGGACTGGGTGATGAGGGAAGACAGTGTGAAAAAAAGGAGAGAGATAGAGTTTTTTTTATATATTTTGATTTTTTTAACACACACACGCTTACTGTTTTATTTATTTTATTTTAATTTTTATATATTTTTAATTTTTTCAACATACACACACACAGTTACAGTTTTATTTATTTATTTTATTTTTATTTTTAATATATTTTTATTTTTTAACACAAACCTTTCATGCACTCTCAATGACTGCAAATGGTGACGTTCAGGTTTTAGACCTGGCACAATATGTGTATAATATATATACCCTATGGAACTGCAGAAATACCCGAAAGTACCCATGGTTGAGAATCACTGCTGTAAAGGTCTGTTGTGTCTAAAGCACATGCACCTTTAGATTACTTTCCTGGTACCAACAGAAAGTAGGGTTTACTAGCACTAGGACTTTATTTTCATAGTTAAATTTGGAGTTATCTTGCAGAAGTTTCTGACTGTCTAACATAATTAAAGATAGTTATTAGTGAGAGAACCAGCGGTGCTTTAAATGTCCTGACAAAGCAGACGTCCAAATGCAGTGTTTCTTAGACCTATATGGATAACAACCCCAAGCCTTTTAGTGTTTGGGTGGCCCAGGGTATCGCTTGATTTAACACAATGTCGGGGTCTGCTTTTTAAGTTTGTGGGTTAGTGAGTCAGTGACCTAAGGTCTGGGCGAGATGAAAATTAAAGGTCAAGACTTTGAGTAAACCAGATAATCCCAACTGCCAAGTCCCTGATGAAGTCACTGTATACCGCCTACTGCCCAGTTGGTTCAAGCTGCTCCAGACTAATATGCTCATGAAAAATGACACATGTTTTTCGTGAAACATGTTTTGATAAAATGTATAAATATGGTCAACCTGAGATGAAATACTAGTCTACTGAAATAGAAGATGTACTAGATTAATTAAAACATGCTTTGAATCAGGCAAAACAACATCTAAGTAGGTGAAATCTATTATTAACCCAATACCAAACACTCACTATGATGACCCAGGGGTGCTGTTAAATTATAGAGGGATCAACTTGATGAGCATGGTTTATAAATTATATTTCATTTTACTTAATGAGAGGCTTTCATCTGGAGAGAGACGGCCCATTTGTTGAAGAGCAAAGTGGGTTTTGTAAGTTGAGGTGACTGTGCTGGAACAACAATGCAATAAGATAACGATCTACATGTATAATATTCCTCAAAGTGGTTCCAGCTCTTACTATACACTAAGAAAGTCCCACTTTGTACAATATCACTGACCACGTCAACATGATCTCACCCCGGTCTGCCTCCCCTCGCAGACTGGCTCATTATGAGAGCCGGTATACTTATCTAAACAAATTAACAGGCTTGAGTCAATTTCACACAGTATTTTAAAACCTACATTACATGGCAGGCGCTAAATTTGGTGACAGGTTTAATTCACTGGCGATTTTTCTTCTTAAACAATGCTGCCCTCTTGTGCCTTAGTAAATCCTGATAGCATGTAGGAAATGTAACCAACATTATCTTGTTAGAACAGGATAAAATAAAAGTTGATCATGTGGGGAGATATCAGATACAAAATTATAGTGAAGAATCTCCTTTTCAATAATTAATAAAAAATACTTTCTGCATTATTTTCACAACAAGTAACACTTTACACAATCATTCTCTGCCCCAGAGTCACCTGTATCTAATGGTTTTCAGAAACACACAAAATCATTTCACTGGTATGTTATGGCAAAATAAATACATCTCTTCATAAACTGAAAAGAATAAAGATAGATAGACATATTTATTGACTCTTTTGCACAGTAAGTCTTAAAACACTGGAATGTGGTCGTGAAATTCTGAAGCTCACTCACCACAGCCAAAAAGCTTACCCTCATTTTCAGTATAAATATAAATAATTTACTTTGCAAATACTTGCAGACAAACATATCAGGCAAATTAGCAATTTTTGTACAAAATTAAACATTTTTAAAAATGTAAACATTTTATTCCCAAGAAGAGAAATCCAGTTAAGTGACATGTGAATTAAGTGAATGAAAATGCAAAAAAACAAAAAAAAGGATGTTTGCTGTTCGCTAGCTTTCACACATTTTCCTCCTGCAAAAACAATATTTTCCCCCACCCATTTGAGACCTATTAAACTACAAAACTATGATAGATTTTCAAAATTATTTTCATTTTGGAAAGCTAGGACCCAGCACCAGGCAGGCCCACATCAGGAAAGACACCATTATGATGACCTATGTAGATGTGTCATCGCAAATTGGGTAAGATGGTGTCAGACTTCCACTAAATCAATGCTAGTGGCTGGTTTTATCGTCACTGACATGGAGTAATTTGTAAAAATTATTTATTTTTTTATTTCATAGGGAAAATGCAGCAGCAGTCATGGTAACACTGCCAACAGGTCTCATTGCAGTTCAGCCTGCTCCTCCACAGAACAGAATTGTGCTGGAGGACACATCTGATGAGGAATCCGTCAGTGAAAGTGATGTGTCAGCTTCCACATCTGAGGACTCCACCTCTACCCTTGTTGCTGCACCTGCCGCTGTTCTGGAGGACAACAGCAACCTGGACGACACAGAAGACAGCAAGCCCAACCGGAAGTAGAACTGCATTAGATGCTTCTCTTAGTGGAAGAGGATGATTTGGTCTTGCTGCAATGTGGACAACATTGCAGAGTCAAGATCAGGTCTATGAATATTTTGTAGCAAAACACCTGAGAACTTGCTTTCAAGAATTTAGCTGTAAAGCCTTTGTAGATCTCTATGAGGACAGCAAGGTGGCTCAGTGTGTAGCACTGTGGCCTTACAGCAGAAGTCGGGCACTCATCTTTTCTGTGTGCAATATGCATATTGTTAGCATGGGTTGTTGGTTTTCTCTGGGTGCTCCAGTTTCCTCCTTGTTAGGACTGTTTGGAGACTCTAAATTTCATGATTTCGACAAAACTTAAAATAGGATGAACATGTTCATACTGCACATTTAATCTACACACCACTCAATCCAGTCAAGAAAAGATACTCATTCAAGATAGATATACCGTTGCATTGAAGGTTAAGTGTGATGATTTAGTGGCATCTAGCGGTGAGGTAAAGAATTGCAACCAACTGTCCCGTCTACCGTTTCACCCACCATTTAAAATTGCTCAGATGCTAAATTTGCCGACCCCTGCTGTATTGCTTCTTCTTCAAAGGTATGTATTCAATATAGCGTCTACAATGCCAGAACACCCCCATTTTCAGCAAGTCTGACTTGGTCAACTGGGGATTTCAACCCTGGACCTGCAGATCTCCAGAGCATGACTAACTGACTGAGCTACTGGTGGGAGGGTGTTTCACCATACCTTCTGACAACTTGAGGTGGTGACGTCACATGTGCCAGAGCCGGATAGTTTTGTCAGTTTAAACTGAAAACGCTTACAACAGTCAAGATGTAGGTGAAATAATTCTGAAAAAAATCACACATCAATCTGCTGGTTTTGGGAGTGTTGTTAATTATTTTGGTGGCATTTGATCCAAAACTGAGTTAAAAAGAAAATGTTGTTCATACTGTACAAGTTACAGCGAGATACTGAATATCACTGCAGACTCACCATTGGACCGATCTGAAAACCCTTTGAAACACTTGATATCGGCCATCTGGAGAACGACTCTCTCGAGTTTGGTAGTGTTTGAAGAAAGACTTGTGGAGATATAGATGTTAATTGAATTAGCATATTCTGAAAAATATGGAGTGACTGACTGAATTTACCATATGTTGCAGTGAGCCAAACGTTAGTTACATATCAGTGGATGCGCTGAAAAGATTTCAGCTCTCTAGGACAAACGGATGATTCTTAGATTTTTTGCAAGTTAGGAATGAGAAATGTCTAGAAATTTACATTTCTTGTAATAAGCCACGCCCACTTTGCGAAATCATAACCACATTTTTTAGCGCCAACATGGCCACGGGCACGGGCACGCCGTTTCGCAAAAAACCACCGTTTGTACAACTTTTAATCATCAAGGGCTTTAGAGCAGACAGGTAAAAGCTGAAGTCGGTCGGTCTAATTCTCTAGGAGGAGAAGTTAAAGTATGGAGTGTGTAAAACATCCAAAACCATAAAACCATAAAATTCAAAATGGCCGACTTCCTGTTGTGTTCAGAGCATCGCTCCAAGAGGTTTTTTTTTCATCTGGACATGATACATGTGCCACAGAAATTTTGTACATGTAGGTAAAACGTGTGCGGGGGCTGCTTCGTTGAAGATCACGTCGTGTTGCCAGTAGGTGGTGCTATGACTATGTACATGTGTTCAGGGCGGGACTCTTATTAAACGTGTGAAATTTGGTAGAGATCTGAGCATGTACAGTCGAGTTACAACAACTTCCTCTGTCATGGCGAAGCGGGGAACTTTGCTGCCATACCACCCACGCCATTAACTGCAAACTCACAACTTTTACAACATGACTTCATCAATGTGTTATGGGTTTTCTGGAACAGTAAGTTGATATGTCCAACCTGCTAGCAATAGTACAGCACATAAAACGTGTCATTTCCTGTTGCCAGCAGGTGGCGCTATGGCTTTGAGTGAATGTTGGGGGGGACTCTTATTATACATATCAAATTTAGTGCAGATGTGAGCATGTACACTGAAGTTACAACAACTTCCTGTTTGATGGCGAATCACTGATTTTTGACAGCACGTCACGGGCAAACCAGTCGACTGGTGATAACCGTTTGTACAACTTTTAATCATCAATGGGTTTAGAGTGCAAAAAGAAAATTTGAAGTCGATCCGATTTATTCCCTAATAGGAGTTCGTTACAGTACAAAGTGTGTAAATCACCAAAAATGACCATTAAATCGAAAATGGCCGACTTCCTGTTGGGTTTAGGCAATGGCTCCAAGAGGTTTTTTTTGTACTTCTGGACATGATACACGTACCACAGAAATTTCATACACATAGGTGAAACTTAGTCTGGGGGCTGCTCTGCTAGCGAGCTATTTTGCCATGCCCATGCGCGAAATCCATAAAATACGAAATTTTTCGCCACTCCTGAATTTTGTGCAAAGTTTGGGGAGTTTTCAAGTATGTGTAGGCCCCCAAAATTGAGCTTACTTTGCAGAAAGAAAGAAAGAAAGAATGAATAATAAAGACCTGGCAGGGTTTGTGTCCGGGCCCTAAAAACCAATAGGGCTCCAGCAGCTTCGTTGCTTGGATCCCTAATTATAAGGTTTATATTACCAATATAAAACACACCCGTCAGGACTGAACAGAGCAATGGATTCGCCATAACGCTCTTTACAAAACGCAGTGGTGAGCATGTGGGATCAAAGCCAAATAAAAGCCTACAATTCAAATGAATGACAAAAAGCCTAAGGCTTCATATTTTTTATTGTTCAACCAACAATATATTATTTCTTATCTTCTCCTACACAAATCCTACTTGTAGGTTGTATCCTCTGTTTTAAACAGTTGAAGGTTTGTAGTCATTCTTGTTTTTAGCCTGTTAATGTGATCGCAGGTCCCAGTTTAAATTCTATGCATGACAGTTTATAGAGGGAAAACGGGGAAATATTGGGATTTATCGCTGGCTACTTTTACAAAACAAAAAACAAAAACAATGCAGCAAATAAATAACGATCCGCAAATGTTTTTACGCATGCAGGGCGCACCAGGTCACAGACCTCCAAATTAAGATGAGGAGCAGCCACTGAACAGACAAGCCAAAATACAGGCAGAAAGACAGACAGACATGTTTTAGAGTCTGGGATGGACAGATTCTCAGGTATTTATACCTGTAACCTGTATCACAGTAGGCCTAATCAAATAATCAGTTCAGGCTGTCATACATTGCCCCAGGAAAATGCACTTCTTTGTTAAAACAGCGGTAAATGAGGTAAAAGGTGTTTGAATTGTGCCGTTTAACCTGTTTTATGAAGTGAAATCGCCAGGGCTTTAACCAATCTCCAAGGGTGAAGGGGGTTCAGGGGCTTGCTCAAGGCCACCTTCAGCAGTGCCCAGGAGGTGAACTGGTACCTCTCCAGCTACCAGTCCACACCCCATATCTGTGGTCCGAGCTGGACTCGAACTGGCGACCCTCCAGTTTCCAGCCAAGGCCTCGAGCAAGCCCCTGAATCCTCAACCACGAAGGGGTACCGCACCAAGTGGCAGCCCCCTCGCTCTGACATCTCTCCAGGTGTTATACCTATAGGTCCTGTTTGTGCGTGCGTGCGTGCGTGCGTGCGTGCGTGCGTGTGCGTGCGTGCGTGCGTGTATGTATATGTATTTCAGACCTGTGTGTAAAATACAAAAAATTAACAACAGAGTGAAAACACTTAGTTTCCCCTTATGGGATTAATAAAGTATAACTTCTATCTTCTTCTTCTAATCAATTAGTCTATCCAAAGTCTACCCAAGGAGACTTTAAGTAGATGGAAGCTGGAGCAGGAACGGTGCACTCCCTTCTTTGGAGAGAAAAGCTGCTCCATTGTGCAGGCTCTTTTCTTAGTATCTGAGATACTATCTTGAGGCCACGAGATAGTATCTTTCCCAGCAGCAGCCTGGTTCTCCCGTCTCTCTCTTAAAGCACTCCTTGGGTGATAACTATTGATAGAATTTAGTTGATAAATCAAATAGTTATTATTCTATAATATTTTCACTGGAAGCATGTAGTGGCAAAATATTTAAATCCCTTCATAAACTGAAAAGAATACATTTCATCACACTAGGTGTCATAGACATATTTATTGATTGTAAACTTTTGGAAAGGCGGGGATGAGTAGATACATCTGACTGAACCTTGCAGCTGCATGGAAATTAACATCAGGGGCCACATTATTGCATCTTCTGCGATCATGAGAGATGACCGGGAATCACAAGAAGCGTCAAAGACTATCAAATTTCACTATGACTCAACACACAACTACCTATCCGCACCCCTATCAGCACTCCTGTCGATAAACTTTACTACATCCCTGGATTACTGGGAGCTGGAAAGAAATGTGGAGAAGTCGGCATCGTGACTCTTTTGCACAGTAAGTCTTAAAACACTGGAATGTGGTCGTGAATTTCTGAAGCATGCAAACACAAAATGTACAGAATGGCTGTAAAGTGTAGATTTTCAATATCCTAGCACACATACACCCACGCACGTGCTGATAAATAAAGTGACCAACGTGGGAAGACTTGAGAGAGAGCAGCAGACCCTTCAACATATTCACATCCACTATTCAAGCACTGGCCTGCTCAGAAGTACAAACATTTTTAAACAAGTGTGCGTCCAAGAGTTTGGCCTTGAAAGGCAAACCGTTACCTTTCACCTTGAATAATCAATGCTAATTAACGTTTGTGCGAGTTGTGATCTTTGCATTCAGTATTTTGAAAGAATTAGACACGTTGACCCTTTTCGACAAAGACAAGCAAATGTATGTCAGTCTGTCATATATATACACACACACACACACACACACACACACACACTTTACATATAGTTAAGTCTAATAAAAGCATCAGTGCTATTGTATAACTCACATATCACAAGCCATATTACAAGTGACAGCAAGCAACTAAAAAATAGCTTTATACACTCACTCATATGTTACTCACCACAGCCGAAAAGCTTACCCTCATTTTCAGTATAAATATAGATAATTTACTTTGCAAATACTTGCAGACAAACATATCAAGCAAATTAGCAATTTTGGTACAAAATTAAACATTTTTCTTTTTTATTCCCAACGAGAGAAATCCAGTTAAGTGGAATGAAAATGCCAAAACAAAAAAAAGGAACAATGTTTGCTGTTTGCTAAGGTAAGCTTTCACACATTTCCCCCCTGCAAAAACAAAATACCCAGTTTGGTACTCAAACTACAAAACCATGACAGATTTTCAAAACTATTTTCATTTGGGAAAGCCTAATGTTGTGACTGGTCAAAATAGCTCTATTTGGGTAAAGAGGGTCAGACCCAGGTGCCCGAGAATCACCGTGGTTTGAGCAGCACTCTGTACATGGCGAAGCCCAACACTGCAAACACTGTGGCCCCGACACTCGCTCTCAGCCAGAAGGTCGAGCTCTTCAGGTCAGCTTGGCTCACATGCCTGTTAAACGGAGAGAGAGCAGGCCCAAGAGAGATAAGGAAAGAGATAAGGAGACGACAAATAAAAAGAGAAAGAGAGTAAAAAGTAATGGCGATTTACTACATCATAAATTACTCATAACTTAGTCAGAGTTAGATACACATATACAGCCTCTTAGCGTTCTGTTTGAATTTGAGAACAATGTTAATGCATCACTTAAACCAAACTGATACAATAAACAACTATTGAACTAATATCTCTGAAACAAAAGTGAAGAATGGAAGCCTCAGTAGTGAGAGGTGTTGCTGAGGAGGATGATGTGAAAATAAGTAACATGAACATTAACAAAACACAGATGAATTGAACAGAACAGTGATGGTGCCTCAAAATATGGAGATGCTGAAGCAAAAGCCAGTCAAACAGACGAGGGACATGCAGGATTATAGTTATGACATGAGACGACAAGACCAGCAATTAAATATGACATCTTCGTTAGATGAGATGGCTGAGGCGCAGTCACATGACGGAGAAGACAACAATAAGGAAGCTGATACCGACCGAATGACAATTAGACTGAGATCAAAATAGAAAAATACATCCTACTACAGGAAGCTCACAAGCAATATCAAAGAAAGGAAAACTGAATACATCAGAATGGTTTCTTGGGGGAAAAAGAATAAACTTAAAAGGAATCTTACTATATGAAACAAGGGGGAAGGAGAAATGCAGCAGGAGAATATGGTGTGGGAAACAAGAGTGACTTAAATACAGACTTAGAAGTAATTACTAGTGTATTTTAACCTCTGGGAAATCGATCCCTAAAAATAAAACAATTTTTCAAAAAAAAAGCAAGCAAAAAAATGAGAAGAAATTAATGGGTCAAGCCTGGGCTGATGACGGTGACAAATCTATGAGGTAGTCAGAGGTAAAGACAGGGTTGAAAAAAGATTTTTAAAAAGGACCTTCTGAGTACGACTGCGTAGAGTTTGGCCCTGACCGTCTGCAGCAGCTCGGAGTTGAGGAAGTTCTGACACAAGCAGAAGGTGCACCGGTTACAAGTGCACATGCAGCGTAGCCGGGCGTGGCTGAGGAGAGGTACGGGGAAGACAAACAGGAAGAAAGGCAAGATGGAGTTCAAAGATGCCACCGCCATGAAATGAGTAGGTTGTGGCTCACCACCCGAGAGCCAGCATCCATGAACGACAATGAAAACAGATTTTGACGACAAGAGACCTTCCTCAAATGAGATCCCTCGAGGAGATGCAATGGGATTATCTAGTCATTTGAAAGAAGGAATCAAGTACACAAATGTCTAAAAGATTTTTTTGACTGGATTATTGCCAAGAGACAGTGTTCAGAATTACTCCTCAAATAATTTTCAAATTAACCAAATGCAGTATTTTCTTTGAATTCAGAGTGATTATAGCATATTCTAGATTCTAGATTAGAATAGTCGTTATATTGTGGATTAAATAATGGCTGGTCTGCTGTGTGTAATGATCTGCAGAGCTGCAATGTGTGTTGCACAATGCACAGCAAGCTAAATGACTAAATTACTTCTCAGCAGGGAAACCCATTTAACCACAATACAAAACACTGTGGCATCAGACTGAGTGCAACATGTCCAGAGGGCAGTGAAGTGCATTCATGTAGGCTGAAGTACATCATGTCTGACGCTGATACTGTCAGAGAAGAACATCTCCACAGGGAGCAGGTGTTAAAGGAAAGGGTCACTGAAGTTACACAGAGCACAGTTTGTATTTAAACTGCAAACATCAACAACAAAAAAAACATCCCGTCTATCCCACCCGTTTTAGACATATTCATTTCTGCAGTTGGGTCAAGATTGGCAGGAAATTCTCAAAGCGTACAGGAAATACAGCTTATAATGTTAAATACCAATAAAAAAACAGTCTATTTTACAGTCCGTGACTGAGCTACGTCATCACCTCAGACCATAAGTAGCTGAGGATTTACATGACTAGTTCAAACTTTCCACAGAACCAGGGGGATGTATAAAACAAAGTTCTCTGTTCTCTATCTCCTTGCACCAAAAGCTACATTGCCAATTATAAAACACAGACCTCTTTTGAAGGAAAAGACTAAATCACAAGATTTTAGCTGCAGTTACAAAACTGCATTTTCATAGAGCCATAAGTAGCTGAGGATTACAAGACTAGTTGGCTAGTGCAACTTTCCACAGACCTTAGTCCTTTATATGATCAATTTCAGCTCCAGATACACATTAATTGCATCAATTTTAATGACTTCTTAGTAACAAAGTTAAAATCAACTAACTGACTAGTGCAAGTTTAAGTAATGTAAATAAAGTGTCTCTATACTTACGGGTACATGGCCATAGTGGTAAGTTTGGTGTAGATGTCTCTGCTGGGTGCTCCTGCGGTGTTACAGGTGAAGGACTGTGGAGGCGGCATCTTGTGCCTCCTGCAGAACTCCAGGGGACTGCAGCCATACATTTGTTTGATCTCCGGCAGGTCCGACTTTGCTGCTATCATCATACATGGAGTCTTGCTGTCCATGAAGTATTGCTAAGATAATAAAGAGAAAGGGGGGACGAATAAAAGCGCAGTTAAAAATGTTTTCCAAATCCATGAGTGGGTGAACCTTTGTCTTTTGATTTAATGTGGGCAATGCACATGCAGTTTTACCTTGAAGACTTTGGCGCAGTATTCAAAGGAGTAAGGGTTGCTGACATCATAGACCAGGCAGACAATGTCACAGGATAGATCAGCATCAGACAGGTAGTCGAAGTCAGGGAACACTTCATGAAGCTGAGAGGAGAGGAGGTTCATTTAAAAAAAGCTAACTTTAGCCCCATGTTATAGCAGCCAAGTCTTACTGTGGCCAGCTCTAGAGGCCTGGTTTACTACGGACATCATTTCCTGTCAGTAATGGATAGTAGAAAGAACAGTAGGATATGTTTATGCAGCTACAAATTAAGTTTATTATACTGCACATAACCAGCAGTGTTTCAGGTATGTACTATAACAGCACATGCAAATCGTAATATGTTTGCAAGTAAGTAACACAATGCTAATGCTTTTGTCAAGCAAGTAGAAGTGCTTGCTTGACAAAAGCATTAGATGAGCATGGTAAGAAGATTATACAAACAGCCTGAGGTAAGCACAGCCAACCTCATGCTGGTCTCGCTTTGATGGTTCACAGTTGACCATCTCACACACAATGCATAGCGGTACATATAAATACAAATTATGTTTTTTTATAATATAATGTTAATATATTTAATATTTGTCCATTATTATACTTGTTGTTCATAGCGCTGGAAAAGCTGTGTAAAGACACAAGTCATAAATGCAAAGGGATTGCTAGTAATTCAGGTAATACTAGAGGTATCTTTGATACTCACAAGAAGGTATTTCTCCTGGCCGTAAACATAGGTTGTGCTGATGGCATAGTAGGATCTGTGTTCCTCTCTGATCAATTTTTGGCGCTGAGAGAAGAGATGAAACATTATGTGACTTGCAACTGACTGCAAGCAATGGTTACATGCAGCAATAGAAAAAATCTATGTCAGTCTGTAGTGATACGATCCCATATGTGCAAGAATAAGAAGTCTGTTGTGATAGTAACTGTAATCTTTGACTAAGTGGGGGGGGGAAACATGACATATCTGGCTTGGAATATTTCAGTGCAATGTTTTCTTTTTACAGCATCCCTGGGGAGAAAGTTACATCTGGGAAATCGTCAACCACCTGTGAGGGCAAAGTATGCATTAAAATGTGTCATATCTGGTGTTTATTTCCATTTACCATGAGGTTACTACCCAGAAAGGCTTGGAGGAAGCCGCTCTTGCCGCTGCCAATGTCTCCAAAGACATTACAGCGGAAGACGCTGCGCTGGGTCTGCTTCTTCTGCAGGTCAATCTTCTTATCTCTGGTCACTGCAGGGGGCAAACCACGCAGGGGCATCAGAAATCAGTTCAGTTTACACAACACATGCCTGCGGTTAGTCAGCAACAACATTCAGAATGAGCTGTTGCGTCACCACTGTTATGACAGTGTTGATTAACTGATGTGATTACTGACAGCACGACTGATGAGTAAAATAGCTCAAAGGCAATTTCCGTAACAAGACAATGAGCTTATGACACTCAATAATAGTCCAGCCTTTACCATTAGAATGTATGAATGTATATGAAAACTTGCCAAATGTCGTCATTACAAGCAAGACTGTGGCGTTGCCATCAACTTTTTTACGTAAATCTACAAGTCGTCATCTTGAATATAAATACAAAAATGGAAAAAGACACAATAATAAGTATTTACCTGTAATCCCTGCTGCTTGGGACTCTTGTTCAGCAATTATTGAGTAACCAAGGTAACCCAAATACTCCAGGCATCGCTGGACATCCAGATACGTTGTTAACCTTATTGGATGTAAGGCAAAACAGGCTAAATTAAATATAGAAACCAACTTGACTGACATAATGTGGGTTTTTTTTAAATCCACCCACCATGGGAAATACTTGTAAATAGGTGTTTTGTATCGGTGGCAATATGATACCGGAGTCTCAGTACTAAAAAGAAAACAATACTTTTTTCCCCAGATAGCTCACACTGAGGAATATAAAAAAAAAAAAAAAAAAAACCTTTTCTACTAAACCTTTTTTTCTATTCAATAAACTAATCCAAATACATCGGCGTTTAATTGTGTTGTTGCCTAAATAAAATACAGCATCTGTATGAGGAAAAATCTATTGAAAGGTTAAGTAAACAAGATTATGAATCTGACCAAGCATTCAAAGCCAGCTTTTGGTCCTCGACAGTAGTACACTACATTGGAAGGAGACTAATTATATGAACATGACATGGAGCTACCAGAAACCAGCATCAATGAAAGAGTAACATCTGCACAATGACACCACAACACAAGTTGATTTTAATATTTCAATCTATTTAAACAAGTTTGTGGTTTCGGAGAGGGAAGTTTATGAAAAGGATCAAAGATGGTACTTTAGATACTACTACTAGTGGGTGCCAAAGTCAGAAAAATTCCAATTCAGCACATAGTGGCTTTAATTCACTTTTAGCTTGATAATAATTTGACTTATTAATGGCCACTTACGTCCACTGGGAGAGATATCCCTGGTAGGTGATCCAGCCCTGGTCATTAGTGCAAACTGTGTTATTGACATCTGGACCCCAGGGCATGTAGGGAAAAACCTCAAACAGGTCCCCCAGCTCCTCTGGTGACAAGGCACAGTCACGGTCCTGATAAACACAAAGGTTGGTTACTGTTCAGGATGGTGAACTGAAGTAAAGGGATGGGGGGTAAACTGAGCCCTTGCTCAGTTGATTTCAAGAAAATAATTCCCTTAGTTTGCTGCCTTTCATTTCTACCTGAGAAAAACAAACATGACTGAAGCACACTTTTCACAGTTGGACACTAATCTCCATGACAGAAAGCAGATCATGGTGTAAGCTGCCACTATCACTCTTTGACTTTCATTTGAACCTCACAGCTAATTCTCTAATTCACGCCGCAGCAGGTGGTCAGTGTTGGCTGTGGAAGGGTATTTTGGTGTTGTGAGGTGCCGGGTACTGAGCAGCTTCCTATAAATGCCTCTCTAGGCCAGAAGCCAAAATAAATACAGAACCAGGTGCACAGGACTGTACCTTGTCATGTTTGTCAAAGACGCTCTGGAGGAAGAGGTAGGCATTGTGGTTGAGCTCTGTGGTGCAGTCTGGAGGAATTTTCAACCTAGAGAAGAGTGAAATATTGCAAAGTAAATGTTAAAGTCACTGAGCCTGGGAAGAATACAAGATCAGCATTACTACAAAGATGAAATAAGAGGATAAATATTACAGTTCACTTATAAAGTAATCCCCAGCAAACACTGTAGGTGAAAATGTGCATAATCCTCTATCTATTAATCCATTCCTGCTAATAACTATAGCACTGTGTCAAGTACGGAATCTAATATCTAATTCAAGGGCTTAACAACACCGACTGTTTGACTATAAGTGAAAGACAGATGTTTCTTGATTAAACTGAACCAAAAAGGGAACTTTATGTTGGAACGTTATGTTTAATAGGCAACCCAAAAAAGAGGAATAGTATCAATCATGTCCACACAGTGAGGGAAATAATTTGATGAACAAAAGAAGTGTTTTAATGTAATCATAATCCACTGCAGGTTTTAATAAGGCAGAGCTAAAGGCACGCAGGATGGAGTTGGTGGTTGGTGTCTAAAACAACAAGGCCAAGACTCACGGAGGGAAGAGGTAGTCCTGATTTAACTCCAGGTCGTCATCGTATCCAAACCTCCTCAGCACTGTCCATGTTGTTTCATGGCGACCTCGCTGGATGAACAAGGTGTGGAGGAACAGGAAACCTGGAAAAGAATATTACAGAAATGCCCAACAATACAGTCACAAAACATGCTGCACAATGTGTGTGTGTGTGTGTGTGTGTGTGTGTGCATAAACAAGAGGAGGAGGCTGGTCCATCCTACCTTTCAGAGTGAGTCCGTTGTCACACACTCCGTCACTCAAGTTCTTCCTCACCACATTTTTTACATCCTCCAACGCCTGAGGCTCTAGTGGGGTGTTGAAGCACGTCCGCTGTGAGCATTCACACAAAAACATCACTGTTGTCAAAACTAGCACAAAAAAAGAGGTCCTGTGCAAATTGTACTTCTTCTGAAACCCAATGGTCACATTGTGAGCTGTGACAATCATCAGATGAATTACCTGGAAGAAGTTGAGCTCATGATCATTGAGAATCCCATCATTGTCTAAGTCAGAAACTTTGAAGATTCGAGTCAGGGCTTTTATGCAAAGTGTCTTCATCTGGGAGTCAAAGAGAAAAATCAAAAGTGACATATTCATTTTCCAGACAGAATTGTGGATTGACGTGAAACTGCAACAAAGACACTGAAAAACAGAATTGCATAACTCAAATTTAAATTCATAGAGATTTCAAATACAAAAAAAAAAGCTGCACTGGATCACAAAAACAGTGGGACAAAATTCACACTGTGTGTTTCTGCTCTTACATCTTTTTTCTCTGGACAGTAGAGCGGACCTGTGGGGTGCAGAACAGCCTTTTGAGCATAGTAGAACAGCTCTGAGATGTTCTTCAGGTTCTTCGCTGAACACTACAAAACAACAAAATAAAAGGAAGAAGGCTGTTTGCTTATACATATATATATATACCGTTTTTCCAATACTGCACATTGCCTTGTAGCATAAAGAGACCTTAACACCTTTGTAACCCTGTGAAAATACAGTGCGGCTCTACATGACTGCGATGTGGCAAACCGTGTCCTAGGAAAGCAGGGCCACCCCTGTTTACCTACCTGTCTGTGTGTGTCTATGTGTGTTAAGTCAGGACCAGACAGGGTATTAACACACAGGATCTGTCTGAACGACGTGCCTGGTATAATTAACCAGTCTGAAAAAAAGAAAGGTGCTGCCCTGTTAGTAGATAGTAATCAGTGTTAGAGTAAAGAGTAACACAACAGACAGTGACATTAGCACTAGAGCAGAGTTTTGCTTTTGTTTGTGCCGATTTCACTCAAACATCAGGAGCGCGCTCATCTTGCTCAGACATGTGTCCTGTATGGCAGTCCTCCTGTTGTGGGTTTGAGTTAAGCTCATGGCCGGTGTCAAGTATGAAGTCCTCTTATGCTGTCGTTCCTAATTTCGCTCATAACTGTATGCCAGTTAAAGAAACAACATCAATATAACACAATAACAATGTCAGGCCTCGTCATTGTAAACCTTGTATGTAGTGAACATCATGTCATGGAAAGCAAAAAAAAGGGCAGCAACAGAAATACCCTTGACAGAATGGTCAGTTAGGTTAATGTTTACAAGTTAACAATCAATCTTCCAGAGTTTGGCAGTTCACCAAGTTAAAAATCACCTTACTGTAAACTGACAAATTGACATACTATAAGGGGGAAACACACATGTTCAGTTTAGTTAATAGTGAGGATCATAAACATTAACGTGTACGAGCAGAGGCTGTAAAGGGCTTTACAGATGTCACTGTAAATGACAAGATAGGGAGAGAAAATATTCTTAGTTTGGGTCATTTCTTTTCTGCAGATATTCTGTTTCTACACTGTCATCTTGTAAAAACCATTCAACTCTATTTTGACCTAAAAACAATACTGTTCCTCTTGGCTCCTACAAGTTGGCAGTTATTGTTGAACTGCTGTCCCGTTTCTTCCCCTTCTTTATGTTCTGTTTAATTCATGGACTACAGAAGACGTTTGTGTTTATGTCCCTCTTGTCCTCATGCACTGGGCAACATGTCTGTGTCTGTCGTCTAAATCAATAGCATTGCTACCGTGTTACTTGAAAATGGTATTATTAGTATTTTTCAGGCAAATCAACAAAAAAACAAAAAACAAAAAAAGGTTAAATGATGATGTTTTGTTCCCCTCTCACCTCAACACAAGTCTCTATCTCACTGTACTGGTTCATGATGGGCAGTATGGTCTCCATGCTGCTGTGTTCCACCAGGTCCGACTTGTTGCCCACCAGGATCAGAGGAACCCTGAATACACAACAACACACACGCAAAAGAGTACTTGTCTTTTATGTACTGTTGTATTTTTTCCTCCCAGAAAAGCTGTGACTCATTTCGCAGTGAAAATCTCCAACAACACCAAAGGGAGAACAAGGCCGAATCTGCTCTTCCACCGCTGCTCCCTGCTTACAGAGAAGCATTTGACAGACATTGTCCACCCTTTATTGCCAAATCATTTCCAATTAAAGTATCTAGCACTAGCTCCATAAGTTGCTAAAATTATATGCTGACTTGCATGTTGATGATGTCACCATGCAATGTTTTGCACAAAGCTTGGAGCGGTTAAGGAGAGATCACCTTAGATTACACCGTATTTAAAAAAAAAAAAAAAAAAAGAAAAAGAAAAGGGTAGATAGATACATTTTTGGCCAAATAATCACAATCTCACTACAGGAACATCATATATTTGAATGAAAAGAGTGAAAAAATACTTTAAAATACAAAGGGAGAAGATCACCCAAACTATTTACATATGTAGAACCTGTAGGAACATCTTAATCCAGAGATCCGGAAAGAAAGAGTGAGAGAGAAGCCGCCTGCCCTACATGCCACACACTGACTACATGCACACAGCGCAGGAGGAGAGGGAGAGAGAGACCTGCAGCACGCACAGGATCAAATAATAATATAATATATTCCTCGCCTTTTCCCTGATGGACTGAACACAGAGGCAACACAGTGTATACCCTGTGACTATGGGTCATCACTTCAAACACTAGTAGAGGGATTCCATGGCTGGCCTCTTGCAACAGACAATTGTCTTTTGCACACTTTCCACTGGGTTGATCGTGCATTAAGAGCTGGCGGTGCTGTGACAAATGGTGCCCTCTCTTCACCCTATTATTTCACTGCCCAAAATTGAGTAATTCGAGTTCACACCTGCTGTCCTTGTCTGTGTTCTCCGTAATGAGGGGGATCCAGTGGCTGGTCACCTATGGAAAACAAAAGGTAGAAAAGATAAAAACATAAAAGATCATCACTATTTTGAAAGACAACTTCAAATTAAAGTGACACGCAGTCACACTGATAGTCTCACAAGTTATACTGCTTTACAAACATATTATGGAAATGCTAGCAACAGAGCTATCTCACCTTTTCTATAGATGTCTTGTTGTTGACAGAGTAGACAATGCAAATCACATTTGCCTATGAGAGACGCAAACACAGACCATTAGGCTTATACCTTGACTCAGCACTTATCTCCATGTTAACAGAAAAGCGCAACACACTGACTGACCTTGGCAATCTCCTGAAACAACTGCTCATCTGTCTGTTCTGCCTCTGAAGGAGAAAGAAAATGTGCTACCGTTAAAACCAGCAGAGTGCTCTTCTTTCTGATTTGGAGACACAATTTTGTATATTTACAATTTCACAAAAAAAGATTACCAAAATTGAATACAGTTAAATAACCAAAAAACATTTGTCAGCCACTGCAGAGTCAAAGAAAGAAACAGTCACAGGCTTAAAGTACCTGAATAGTCCACAATGTGCGTAGGAACTCTCTCTGGTGTGACATCTGCAGGTATGGTGATTTCCTCAGCTCGGTAGGGAACCTAGGGTGAACATAACTTGGCTATCACTTACATGGACATGTTTGCAATTGATTAGAGGTCTTCAATACTACAGTCAAATCTGACATAATTATTTATCCATACCACATTTGGGAACTCCTCGCTGACCAGGGACATGATGAGAGAGGTCTTCCCCACTTTGGCTGCCGAGGGACGATGAAACAAGAGGAGGGAGAGTTCAGTACAAATGAGAAAGACTGTTCCGGAGATCCTCTCATACACCCATTACAATTTCTATTAATATTTTAGCTGTAAGGACATCATTTATTAATCTAACATGACAGTAATTGTCATTGAGTGTAACATGCCATTGAGGCATGTGACTGGGAGACAGACTTCACATTATGGACATTAATACAAACCACAAGGCAGGTTTCAGTGATGATGGGTGCAATCTTTCATCCTAGCACCGTTTAAAAACCACCGGACTTCCCCGCGACTTCCTGCCAGAGACCCTCTTAAATTACAAACGTCATTCCTAAATGCTCTGTTAATAACCTGAAAGCAATCTAATTTCTAAAACAGCTGAGCCTCGCGCTGAGAAGTAACCACAGAGTGAAGGTGGTTTGATTCTGGAAAATAAAATCCCCCATCTGTGTGGAGTTCACACATCCCTAAATTCCACGATATTCCATGAATTCAATGATGATCTGTAGTGATATCAGTGCTCTCTTCAGGAAAGCAATATCTTATCTGTCTTTCTGTTGGTTAGGACCTAAACATATATTTTTCATCTTTTTCAAGAGTGTCCCGGCCAAGATATGCAGCAAAAACAATAGGTTACAGACAGACAAATTAAAACACAATAACACACACCAGAAGTTAAGCGAAAGGGATGAAAGGACTGAAATGAACACCATCATCATGACACTGGTCTGGTTGTCAGCATCTCATGCCTAGCTGGTAGCATCAGTGCAGTCAATTACTGCTGACCAACACAGTGTGAATGACAGCTTTACTTACGCTCTCCCACTAATAATATCCTCACGTCCTTGCGCATCTTCTCCGGCGTCGACGAGCTCGGTAAAGTGGTATGTGTGAAACATTTACGCTCCTGTCTGGATGAAGGATACAGCCAGCCAGCTCTCCTCGGCCTGGCTTGCGTGCTAACGGCTACGTTCGCATTTCAGCTCCGGTTTACGCTGGTTCAGAAGAGACGGTACACCGATAGATATCTGTACTATCCTCTAGATATCCGGGATACTAACAAGGTGTTTTGCTATATTCTAGCTGCCTGTCACAGTCAGGTCAGTCAGTCCTGTCGCTGATGTGTCCAGCCAGCTAATCTACACATTAACTTCACACTGCTTACCGCCACGCCCCTCCGATTCAGCTGACTGAGGCGAGCAAAGATCGTATATTGCTAACAGAAGCATTTGACGTCTTTTGAAACTAATAAATACAATCACAAATTGTAACTTAAGGTACAGACCCAAGATCCTAATATTAACTTAGACTTAAGACTCTAATTATGATGATGGTTAGCTTGATATTTCTGGTACTGGTAGAATGGCTCGGAGTGAGGCGCTTGTGTTTTTCCCCAGCTCGACAGCGCCTGTTAAAGACCGTGGATGTGGTCAAACCCCGAGCCCTACGGTGGAGACCCAAGACGCAAGTAAAGCAACAACGCTACAGGTTCTGCAGCGTCTGTTTAATGCACACACATTTACAGAAATGCACCATGTAAGCACAATATATAACAAAGGTCTACAAAGTAGCCCTTAAGCTTCTACTAGACAGGGCCTCAAGACTAAGTATCATGCAGGTGTTGCTTTAAGGCTCTATCTTTCGATTTATAGTAAATAATATTAAAAGCAGGAATCAATTGTGTATTCAGTTTATTAAAATTATGAAGAGCTTTCAGTGTTAGGCTACAACTTTTCTGACAGCTACAATGAAACAGCATAAGAAAGATGAGTTAAACAGAAACTACAAAAAAAAAGCACAATTATACATCAACTAGCCTATAGTCCTTATTTTTAATAAATACAATATTTGGTTCCAGTTTATTCATAACGCATTGCATTGTGGCAACATCAATGGCAACTTTAACAGATATTGCTTCTGAAATGCATCAATCTTACGAAGGAGCAGCTGTACTTAGTAAAAGAGAGAGTTTGTCTCCATTTTTTAAATCCCCACTGACAAATTCAGGAGCATCTTTTGAAAGTAAGGCTTTCAGTCTCTTATGTCCAAGAAGGATTGTTATTGCATCCTGAACTCCTTCAAACCAGCAGGTGGAAATCTTCCAGTTATTTTCCCCTTCTCAAGTTGGCTTCATCTATACCAAAGAAAGAGAGAGGAGTGTGTGTGCACAAATTAAGTCATGTTTATGGCATCTGATACACACACACAAAGGATACAAGCTAAAGTGTAACAACAGTATCTTACTAGTGTAGTCCTCTGGGGTCATAGGTTGAGAGATGACCTTTCTGAAGGCCTCTAGCCACTCCCTCTGCTCCTGCTCATGCTCACACATGAACACGTACGGCCTGTCTGGAGTCTGCAGCGTGATGCTGAAGTGCCAGCGGCCTCCCCTTGTGCTCCGGCCGCTGCTCTCTGAAACAGAGTAGCTATGGCTCTCTGTGCCAATGAAGACAGAACCCAGCTCCATAGCATCCTAACAGTCAAAACAAATAGCAGAGAGATGCGTTTACAGAAGAGCACAAGTGTAGTTAACTGCAAACACTCTGTATTGTTTCAAATCAGGCTAACATCTGCATTTGATTAAAATCTGGAAATGCTGTCCACTTCCAAAAAAGGCAGTTTGTTTGAATGCATAATCACTGTATTTTTTTTTAGAGCATATTAGAATTATTGTTCATTATTATTAATATACATATATAGGTACTATTTTGGATTTATTTATTTATTTACACAGTCACTTTTCACACGCACTGTAGACACTGTGGTATTATCTGTTAATTACCAGTGGAGTTTTAAAATATAGAAGCTTTCTGTTTATTGAGCACAGTATGAACCACCTCTTCTTGAATGGCTCCCGTTGCTGAAAACACACATACATGAACACACACACACAGACAAAGGGGCATAGAGGGAGAGAAAGAAAGACAAAGAAAAGAAGGAATCAAATTAATCTGTCTTATATAACAACGATAAATAAATCCAATAGATTTCTTTGATAAATTCAGACAGCTGACAGACCGTTGGGCCAGTTTTCTCCATGTACCCCTCCTTCAAGGAATGTCTTGTTATCTGAGGTATTAACTGTGCAAAGAAACACAGGTAACACTGTTAACTGAGCAAACGTTGCAGTTTAACACTTTAACTTTCACAATCTATCGAAGCTAACTGTTTTGAAAATTTGTCTTACGTCATTATCTCGAAGAGTGGGATGTTTCTTCTGGAGGTACGCCAAGCGCGTTGCCCGAATAGCATTGAACAAGGATACAATTTCCTATAAGGCATCAGATATAGGAGAGCATTTGAGGAAGACTAAAAAAAACACACTGCATCCATGCAAGTGTACTGTCTTGACAGTTTCATACATTTTAGGGGAAAAAACAGAGAGCTTCTTGTTGTTATTTCTTCATAGTCTTGACCATGACACACATATCTTTGTGTATGTTAAATAAAATTCATATGTGTGGAGATTAGCTGATGTGACTTATTACATTTTAAGGTTGTCCTTGTTCTAGCTTATAACATATTTGGATATATCAGTGGTATGCTAATGGATTTATTTGATGTTTATCACCCTGTTAGTCTATATATACACCCACACCCATACACATTTTGGCATGGCAAGTTTGACCTGGTGTGAGATTTAACGTTAAGACACTCTGTACATGCACTGATGCGTTGTCCACGCGACAGGTTTTGTCTGCTTACATTTGCAAAGTTAAGACATTTATCTGTTTAAAGTGAAAATAGAATAGCACTTGAGCTCACCTGTCCGTTCTCATGATAAACAAACAGATTTCTCATACGTCCGTCGTGCAGAAAGGAGATCTGCAGACCGTGCGCATGGCAGATCTTCTCTGGCTGGAAAACTGCATTCAGGTCCTTCATGGAGATTATGGCTTTGGGGAGCTTGGACTTGGTTTTAAAGAGAGGATTGAGGAAGGATTAGAAACAAAAAGGTGTTGGACTGTAACCTGTGTATGCTCATAAAACATTGTAAACTAAATGATGATATGGCAAACGAATGACCCACATCCTCTTTGAGAAAGTATCTCAGGGTGAAGTCTTTCCGGGAAAGCAGGAAGATCCTCTTAAAAAACTGCTTTTTGTGTTTGCCCTTTTTCCACAGTGTTGACTCAAACTGGTCTGGGTTAGACACATAAATAAATAAAAGAGAGGGAAAGCAACAGACAAAACAAATGCAGAACTCTGAATCTTGTGCTGATGGGAATAATATTTCTATGTCAGAATAACTGCAGGATAATTACCTGAGCTATAAAATTGCTGAAGATAGTTGTTTTCTCCTGTGAATTCTCTTCTTTCATACTTTGCACGGATCCATTGATCTTTAAGAACACTAAAAGCAACGCAAAACACAGAATTACCACGTCCTTATGGATGAAACACAAGTTTTTAAGTAAATGCATGAGTCTAATGCATACTGTCTGTTGTAGTAGCTCCACCTTGTTTGTTTACCACAATGTACCTCTCCACTCCTATTCACTAAAAACGCTATTAGTTGAGTCTTCACTTTTCACTTCCTCTTCCTCACTAATGAAGTGAATGGATGGTGAATGTGTTGACGGTTACTCACACGCAGTCTTTTTGTTGAGGTTGGTAAACGAAGCCAGGGACACACTTCTCATAAATGGCTTTGGCTGCTGAATTTCCCCTTTCCCGCATGAACTGCAACCACAAGTTTAACAAAAAACATAAGTTGAGACAAGACAATATTCATTCACTTCATTTTGTGTCTGTAGATCCCCGTCTTGCAGAGCAGGACTACTCCATTTGCAAGACAACTGACTTAATAAAACCAAGTCATCCAAGACTCATGAGACGGATCCCAGAATAGAGTATTAACACAGTGGTAAGATTAGGTTTCAAGACTCAAAATTGAAAGGTTTTATCTGTCACATGCTTATAGAATATGCAGCAAAGTGACATATCTAGAGGCAATGCTACAAAGTAATAAAGAAAAGTGTGAAATAAAGAAAAACACATAGAATGAGGGGAATGAATTAGCAAAGGAAAAAAGAAATATAAAGAATAAAAATTCAAAGGTAAACATTTATCAATATGTATATACCTATTAATATTGTCCCAGTGTGAAGTGGATGGTGCACATTTTTAATATATAAAAATGTACATTGAATAAACGATCAATACATGTTATTAGTCAGCCATTTAAAATGACTACAAACAAGATATCTATACCTCTACAAGTGAATCTTCCCAGAGATCCAAGCGTATGGATTTCACTTTGCTGACAGCAGGCAAGTTACGATGAAGCCCCGAACAGTTCAGGCACACAAAGATACCAAGAGTGTAGGATGCCCAGTCAGGCTCTGTGAGCAAAACACATAGCACAATGTTTACACTGTTAGAAGGAACTAAATAGGCCTACTCATTAAACTCTAGTTGTGGGAGGAGCAAATACAGACCACAGTACAATAAAAGTGACAATAACAGTTTAGGGTAATGTGCACTACAAATCTGATGTTACATTGAACAGAAAGTTTAATTTAAGCATTTAATTTCTTTCTCTCACACAGACACTCACACTCTAAAGCTGATGATACACAGGGCAACTTTTTGAGCAATGTTGCTGGGCAATCTTGCTGGAGGCAAGTCCGACTATGTTTTGAACGGATAGCGGCGGTGCGGGGCGAGTGGTGGAGTGGTGGCGGAAGGGGATTACGGTAGTAATCTTTACTCATTACCACTGACGGCAACGTTGCCCAACACGAGTGCTCTAAAAGTTGCTCCGCGTATCATCAGCTTAACAACTGCTGGTCAGCGACGGCAACAGTGTCGGGGGGGGGGGCTATGCGAGGAACAATGAGGTCATTCTGCAGAATATACAGCAGCCACCACTTACCCTAATGAAAGTTTCTTTTAAAACGTGACTTGGCTGTAAAATATTACTTTGGAGGTAGTTATGTTAACAAACAACGTCACATATCCTGATGGCGCAGTTTTCCATTCTTTACACATATAAATAAAGAAAACGTGTTCATTCACAACAATGTTGATATCATTTAAAAATAATCCTATTGTGGTCATAAAGCTTTGTCAGTGTACTCACCGGGAGCTCCACAGTCAGCGCATACGTTGTTACCTGGCTGTTGCACTAAATCGAACAGGATTTTGTTATTTCTATCCAGACTGGCCATAGGTGAAGGCAGTTTGCTTCTGTCAGACTGACAGCTAAGTACCAACAAAAGAGCTACTAGGTATTAACTCCATATTGTTTTTGCGCATTAACTGATGTAGAGCTAGTCTGCTCTGTAGCAGGTGAAAAACACAAATCCTTCTCACTGGCCAGTGGCCCAGCATTTCCTCTTACCAGCACAGCATCATGAAGTTTATTGTTCTGCACACAAACGCAGAGGTCCAGAAATAACAGAGAAAGGAAGTGGAACAGACGTCACCATGTAACAGGGTGACTGACTTACAATGTCATACTGATAGACTTGTATGTAGCTCATAGAAAACTGTGTTTGGCTGGTGTGGGGGAGATGTTAGAGGCACACTGTTGTACATTTAGGCTTATTTTGCAATTCATTAAATGCAGGCTAGACATAACAAAATACTTATCTTTATTAATTGGAGACTTTGTAAATAAATACACTGAAACATTAAATGCCAACCTGTAACAATTTTCTAGCTCATCCTAAACCTAACTGTACTTGACTGACTCTCCTGTTGCGTTTTTTGTTTTCTTTAGTTTTTGCACTTGTTAGGGCAGGACAATTTTTACATTTATCTTTTTTAATAGTAGCTATACAGATTTGGATGCCCTTGTTTAATTCCCAGTAGAGCTCTATTCAACTTTAACCTGAGCAGAGGTCTAATCACATTCTTCACAAACTATTAGTTATTTCATGAGGTCTGGTTTATCAGCACTAATTAAAACATTTTTATCCTACTATTTTATTGATAATATAAATTTAGAATAATTAACTTGTTATCAATAAGTATAAGCCCATGTCATGTGTAATAGTGTAACTGACCAGATGAGTCTACACTGTGACTGTGTTTTGGATGAAGAAATGGCCCCTCTCAGTGTTGCATTACTGTGTAAGCAGCATTTTCATATTTCATCTGGTGGAAGTTTGAAATTTGAACTACAAATAGTCTACTACTTTATGTGGTTGCATAGTTTAATCTATTTCAATTCAACCCATTTTATAAACTATAAATCACATTTTATGGATGTCAGATCTTAATCAGAGAAATAAGTAAAGCTGCTAAATATAGTTAGAGTAGAAGTATTAGGTGTCATAAAATACTAAAGTACTTATGTTCAGTTCTTGAGTAAATAGGCTATAGTTTAGTTACAGCCCACCACTGGTAGTGGTGCTGTTAAATTGTATTGCACAGTACTAAGATAGGTTTATTATACTCAGTTGAATCTACCCTCACTCACTAATATAATGCGGTATGTAAACATAAAAAAAATTTTAAAAAAATCAACCCCTCAACCCCAGATAAATTGTATTGCTGTATCTAAGAAGATTAGTCCTTTCTCAGTGACTCTACACACCGCCATACAGCAAGTGGCGGTGTCGGCCCCGCAATCCGCCAGGAAACACGAAGAACAACTCCGGAACCAATGGAAGTGGTCTGCGGTGCCACGCCGGGTGTCGAAAGCCGTCGGACAACAACCGAAAGAGCAAGAAAAAGTGGTTCAACCTGGATGATGTTGTAGCTAAAACGAACTATTACTTATTTAAATTAACGAGGATGTGGTTCGCCAGGCGATTTCTGTCCTCGGTCGCTCAGAAAAGTAGGTTTTAGTAGTGACATTTGTCTCTTACCTGCTGTTTGCATTCATTTGAATTAGCTAGTTGTATGTATGTTCAGCTAGTTTTAACTGCTAACTAACTTCAGCGTTTACAGTTTGTTAGTATCCCCAGTTGACATTTTTTTGTGAATTAATGCACTATTTAAGCCCGACATCTAACGTTATTTGTTAAGTCCACAATAACTTACACCAGGACTCTCTTACTCATTTGTGTTGAGATCATACAGGTCGCATTCTTTCAGATTGTCACCAGTCAGCTCCCTCTCGTATTTCCCCTGCAGGACTGTACGCAGGACAGTTCGGCCTGTTCCGTCGCCCTCAGCACGGCTCCCTCCCTGAGCTGGAGCTGCGGTACCTGCAGTGCACATGTTGCTGGCGGAGCCGGGTTCCCGTGGCAGGCTTTGAGACCCTGGACGCCACCCTCTCCTCCTCTTCTCAGCCCTGCAAAGAGGACAGCAGACCGCTGGATGCGTGCTACACCTCCGAGCAACGAGACGTCATCCTCCAGCTGCTCAACACCGCCACTCCGTCGGTGCTGGCCGGCGTCAAGCTCCTGAGAGGCCGCAAGTCGCTCAACATTGTGGAGTACAGGACTAAAAACGGACCCTTTAAAACTCTGGAGAGTGTGGTGAATGTGCCGCTGCTGAAACACAAAAGTGCGGTCACAGTCTTCAACTCCATCCTCAACCCGGTGAAGAAAGAGAGGAAAGTGAGGATTCAGCTGGCCAAGTTTATCAGGCCAGAGGTTGACCGGTCCTGGTTGGAGGTGCGGTTCTGATCCTGTGCATGTCTATTGGTCAACACTCACTTGCCCTTGTCATTATTTGATATAAAAGCTTATTGTAAAGTAGGGCTGGACGATATGCAAAAAGAAAATCACATTGCAATAACTTTGATCATCCCTTACATCTGAAGAATATGATTTGTAGGAGGGGGTGTCTCTGCAGCACCAGGGTGCTTCATTTATATTTGACTTTATTTTTTTAAATCAAAAATTTGATATTGTAAAGCCAGAGTTATAAACATAACTTAACCAGGGTGGCTGAGGAAAGACTTGTCTTTTTTTTCTTGGGGATGTGAGCTCAAGTCTCTGTGTTGACAAGCATCCGCCTTAGACTGTGGGGTTGGGTCAGTTAAAGATGCTTAAAGGGGTCCTCATACAATTTACAAATGATGCAGCAGAGGAAGAGATATTCTGACCTATAGTCCCTAGTATGGGTTAAGTTGCAAAAATGCTGCATCCTACATTTCTCACAGTAACAATCATCCCTGTCAAACACCCCGTTTGTAACACAGAATTTGTGTACATGTTGTCCCCTAGCTCAGTAAAGTCACTTGAGTTAACTTTCCTGACAAAACTCTCCACAAACAGAAGATATTCCAAACTGACTTTGACACGTGACATAAGCGGAGTGTAGGGCAAGACGGCCCCCACTCCTGTTGGCTAGTTCGCCCTGACCTTTGACTTCCCTGTGATAGATCCCGTGTTCTTATCTCATTTCAATTGTAAAACAAAATGTTAACATGTAAAATGAGAAAGCAGGATAATTCACTATGACCACCTGTCATGATTCTGTATTTCTTCACTCAGGAAGCAAGTTCCATTGTGTCACTAGTATGTGGGACTAATAAGATCGCCTGGACTCATGTGAACCGTGGGATGACGGTACTTGATTGGCAACAGCTGGAATGCCCAAATTTCTTGAGGGGAACATACATGGCTTCGGCTTACTTGAATGACGTAAGACTACCATCCAGAGTCCATGTTATTACATAACACACTGACTAATCTCATGACTTTTTGTAGGTGAAGCTGTCATCTTTGTGTTTTAACTTGTTAGTAACATTTGGTTGGAACTTGCAGTACAGAATGTAAACCCGTATACAGCCACACAATATGTAGTTTTTCTTTTCTGCCATTAGGTCACCGCAGTTGTGGCACTCCTCCCGCCAGCAGACTTCTACATAATAGAGAAATCCTCCATCTCAGTCCAGAATACGGCCCTGTTCCCCATCATGGCCCACATGAGGACTGTGGAGGCCATGCTGTTTGCCCTGCTTGAGCCACCAAACTCAACACCAGAGTCCAACATTCCTCCCAGGTGGGAAAAGGGGATTTCATAATAAAAAAACATCTTTTTTTTGTGGCAACCGTGTTGAAGTCGGCTCATGAAATGACTTGTCACAATTTCCTTTCTTCATTTGCAGAGTTTTGAACATGATGCGTACTGCTGTTGGACGTCACTTTGGACTCATGGTAGGCGAGTCACGGACCAGCGGGGCACAGACGGTGCGACAGCTGATGACTGAGTCGGTGACACAGAAGCTTCCCAGGATAAACTTCCCCCCAGAGCTGCTGGTGAAGCACAGGAATTCTTTCCAAATGGGCAGCAGAAGAGGAGGGGAGGAGCTCTGTGACGCCCTGCTTCAGGCTGTGGCTTTTTACGAGCTGCTCAGTGAATCTTCCAGTTAGCCACCACATGGACCGATCTCATGGACCGATCTCATGGACCGATCTCATGGACCGATCTCATGGACCGATCTCATGCCCCGGCTACGCTCTACATAAAGCATACTTCCCGAGATAACACTTAGGACAGTGACCATATGAACAGATTTGGTAGTGGTTGATGGTAATGGTTAAAATATTAAATTTTCTTACTGTTACAAAAAAAACTTGGATACTGTTTTTTGGGAAACGTGAGTGTTGCTACGGTGTTATTACCGCTGTCGAACTTGTTCGATTTGGACACTAGCATAAAGTAATAGCTGTCTGCCATCTTCCTGCTGTTTGAGGATTTTCACTCCTGTTGGTTTGTGTTTGATACATATTCTTTAAAACCTTTCAAAGACTAATAATTAAAAAAAAAAAAAAAACTGTACTGATCTCACCTGAACAATCAAAGTCCTTTATATAAAAATACATTTTATTTTATTTTCATGGTTCACACATACATGTAAAAATAAAACTTGATTTCTCATCTCAACTGCATTAAATTCATTTGACAGTATTTAGAAGGGGACAGTAATTCAGGTAAAATGAATGCACAGTAGAATAAATACTGACTAGGGTAAGGTGAGGTAGTGAGGATGTGAGCTTCGCTCTGAGAATTCTTCTGCCAGGTGTTGAATAGTTGACTTTGAGAGACCCAGGTGTAATCTGCTGAGGTACTTCAGAAACCTAATGTGAGGAGTAAGACATTTTAATTTTGTTTCTGCAAATACTGGGTCATATTTTTTTACAAAATTACATTAAACAGTCAAATTAGGGTTCAATACTTGGAACTAACATTTTGTCCAACAGTAATTCAAATGGAAGACTTAAATGATAACATCTGTTGGCTCTGATCTAACAAAAACTATTATAAATTATATTATAAATTCAGGAGGAAGCAGTGTGGTTTAAAATACTTAAAAACTACCATCATCTACCTCACGGTTAACACTGACTACCATGATGTGGCTGGGTTTGTTGTAAAGGAGTTAAAAAACAGTGCTATCATTTTATATGATTTGCTATTTGAAGTGATGACAGTCTGCCTCTTTAAATGAAATTAAAATGGTGTGTCTGGCTCACCTGACTGGCTCCTCTTTCTGTTGCTGTTCTCTCTGAAAGCGACAGATGTAACGGAGGACTGGCATGTAGTCCACACTGACAGCTTGCCTGTTCCCCAGCAGGCTGAAAGATTCACTGCCAAGCACTGTCCTGTTCAGCTCGTACCTCCTTTGGGACACACTGGAGGGGACAGGCACCAGTATGACATGGGGAAAAACAGACATTCTTCTGATTATGTGGACTGTGTCCTTTCCCAGATTCCAGAAAATTAAGGTAAGCCATTGCATGAATGGAAAATACTATATATTTTACTAAAACACCAAATGCATCCAGACTGAAGTGACAGGTAAATAATTTGAATCAGTATTGAGAAGGTGAATAGACTCACCTTGGTGCACACAGAGGTTGAAAACTAAAGCGGAAGCTCTGTCTTTTGGAAGAGGCGGGCAACGACAGTCTCTCCACCAGCCTCCCCCAGCTTATGTCTCCCAGTTCCTGTCTGTGTTTTTGGACTTCAGTCCATGCCTTGGACACCTGCCAACAGCACCTGTGACACCCCAAACCCTCAACAACAGCCTGGACTTCTGCCAGTCTCTCCTGGCTCCAACTCCTGCCCCCCTCCTCCTCGCTCATCTCATCCAACAAGCCATCTTTTATCCCAGCTCCTGTCCAGGCAAACGCCTCAGGTCTGCATGAGCCCGAAACAAGCGGCACTGCGGCTGGCATTGTGGCATCAAGGTATGACATGAGGTCAAAGAAGTCAGCCAAGGCATCCAAACAGTAGGTTGTCACTTTGGCTGCATTTTCTTCAGTCTTATCTCTTGAACTAGAGGTTCTTGAATGAGCCCTCTTTGACGATAATGATGGTCTTGGAGGAGTTTGTGTCAAACTGGAAGATGATGTGGTGTCATATTTCCCCCTGCTAAGCGTGGAGTTACTCCTGACAGATATGCTGTTGGTGGCTGATGCCTTTGGACTGACATTTCCATCCAGCTGCTGGATTTGAAGGTCAATGTCAGACAGCGCCAGCTCACTCTGCAGCCCAGAACAAGTCCCCCTGCCCACGATGTGGACTGAAGTTTCCTTGGCCTCGATGGGAAGAAGGAGCTCAAGGTTGGAGTACAGAAGAGGCACACCTCCTCTCCAGCTCTCAGCTAGAAGCCTCAGGAGCCTGAGCATGTCTATTTCAGTCCAGTACCCACACTGAAAAATAAAAAAATATTTACAGATGAAGTTAATTTTTCTTTAGATATAAGTTTACGGATTTCATATACACTCAGTGAAGATGACAGGACTTGCCTTTAGAAGGTTACGCAGTTGGTTTTGGCTCACAGGGGGGTGACCCAGCATGCTAGCAGTGCAGCCTGTGTCATATTGAGGATGTTGGAAGTCTGCATTGTCTCCTCTTTCAGTAACATTTGAGCCTATATTAGGAAATTGAGAAAATTCCTGCAAATCAGCGCTGGTATTGAATGTTTTTGGTAACAAAATCTACATCATGATTGTGATTCATTTAGAACAACTTACGCTGTACATGTGTAGGCTCCTTAGGCGAGCCTCCACTCTGAGACGCCCGTCCTCTACCACTCTGCACCCACAGCTGCAGTTGCAGCAGGCAGCGCCTGACGTCACCTCTGAAAAGTCTGATCAGGCTGCTAACGTCGTCCAATTCCAGTCGCACATTCTCAGCCAGACCCACCAGCTGCAGGTAGCTACAGACATTCTCCTTGGAATAGATGGAGTAAGTTTATGACAAACTGGGCCAATCCAGCTTATATTTGCACTAATTATTCTACATGTGTGTGGAGCCTTTAATAGTGCAGCCAAGTGCGACCTAATTCAGGAAACATGATTTCACACTGATGATGTACAAAGGTGTAGTGATAAAAACATACCACTGATGGGGTTTTGAAAATGATTTCCTCTATGCCGCAGCTGAATCTCTCTCTGAATGAGGGATCTAAGGAAGACATTTATTTAGCATCACAGCTTGTTCTCAAGTCTGTTCTATTCAAAATTACACAGTGTGAGTGTTTACCATTGGTGGTCAGAATGACTGGTCGTTTAGTGGTTGTCATGAAAGTCTTGATGGCTGCGAGGAAACCAACATCATCATCAAATATGACATCAACCTGGGAGAGTAGACAGTTGCAGATGGATCAGCCCAGACCAAACACAGGTTGTGTGCCCTCTCATAGCCATTAAATTATATGTCTTACAGTGTGGGGTTGCTGAATGGTTTACCTCTTCAAACAGAATGAGTGATGTGGCTGTCTTTTTGTTCTGTGGCACTGTTTGATCACAGCCTGGTGATGGGTTGCCGGATTTCTTGCTGTCTGGTTTTTCAGATGGCGACAGGCCACTAAAGTGTAAGTGATCTGCTTTGGCCTTCATCTTAAAATAGTTGGCCAAAGTGACTGTGGCTGGGTTAGCTTTTCCTTTGCGACTGGATTGGCCAAAGGTCTGTGCTGCTCTCTTTTTTGGGTTAGAAGTGACGTTTCTCGATGGCACTGCTTTTCCTGTTAAAGAAAAAAACACAAAGGCCTGTAAAATATGTTTATATGACATTGAGACCTCCACTACTGTCTACCGAAACACTACATAAACCTGACAACATTAGGTTTTTCACTTTTTCACAAAACAATCTCCAATGTTGCAAAGTAAGCTAGGAAGGATTTTGTATAATATACTATATTTAAAACATTTATTTGCATGCTTCTTATTACGTCCTACCAGGTAAAGTCTCAGATTTAGGAGTGCAGCTGTAATTGTTGAAATAAGTTGGTTTCAGTGGGTCCTTCCCCGACATCTCCACTAGGTGGGACTGGGTAGCCTCCTTCAGCTGGGAAAGCACCTGGCGGCCGCTCCGCTGTGAGGAGCAGTTTACCTCAAATACCTTTGATGAAAAGGAAAAAGACAAATTAAAGGATAAATCCTCTTATGTAAGTGTGATGTCCAGATGATTCATTGCCGTGTAAGCAATGTAGAACCTGGTGAAACTCATGATTTGGTCCTGTGGTACGGGCCACAAAATATCAACATTTGACGAGTAATCCATTTTGAGACTCAATTTCAAAATTGCCCTAATAACCGTTTTTATGGTCAAATATAAACTGGTTGTATGTGTGAACCCCTTAACCTTTTTCAGTTGTTTTATATTCATCTCAGGCATCTTTCAAAGCCTACTTTGGATTAGACTTGAAATATGTCAGCATGGACTCAAAGATAATGGTCAAGTTTGATTCCAACCTTGAAGCCAAGCTCCTGACAACAGGCATACACCGAGGCAGTCTTGCCCACACCTGGAGGTCCCGTGATCAGCATGGCGTTACACAGCGGCTCCTCTGTGTCGTCCTCTGCCCCAGCCTCACCCTGGAAGTCTCCACAGTCCCATGAGTCTGCACATGAGGACAGTTATTACTTAACCAACTGAAAATCCCACAAATCAAAAATTCTGTAAAATCTTGAGTCAGTAAAATAACTCTATAGTCATGTGGATTACCAAAAATAAGCCATTTGGTTATGGCTAATTAGAAACCACATTAAAAATGACCCTGAGCTGATATACAAGAGCAAAAGTGTGACAAATGCCAGCCCATACCAATACTGTTGTCTTCTTGTTTCCTTTCCTCCATCTTTCTCCTCTCGTCACACTCAGCTCTTAGTTTCCATTTCTTCAACCAACTGAATTCCAGAGAAACACCACACTTACTTCAGGTCCAATGTATCAGTGAAAGAACCAGGGGGCTACTTATAGAAAACTCACCATTGCAGTTTATTTACAGAGGCAGAGTTGCCAACGACTTCACTTGAATGCTGAGGACTGTATTTGTCCGTCCAGGGAATATCCTCAAAACTGTAATCTAGACAAAAGGGGGGAAATGTTCCTGCAATTTAAAGGATATAAAACATGCCATAAGTATATATGTTCAAAAAAACAATCAGCATATGTCAAGTTTACCTCTTTGGAGAATGTCAGAGGGTTTGAGAGACTGGAAGTAAGATTCTGTGCAATTTATCAATCCGGAGCCCGGCTCACAGTTGTTCACCAGGCCTGCTGGGCTCCCACTTTGCTGCCTCAGTCTGTGAGTGCGACTTAGCTTGTTTCTTCTGGGCTGCTCCTTGGCTGTCAGGACAGTACTTTCCTGGACAACCTGCACGGACATGTGACAGTAACCCATACCAACGAGACCACACTTGGGACGTTTGGGTACCCTCTCAGTGCTTTCATTTCCCCGTTTCCTCTTCTCTTTTATGTGGTTCTGTAGGGAGCGTTGATGAGGGGAGTTTCCTGTTTTGGAAAGGAGAGAGAGGCGACTGGTTCAGTTGGATTGCTAACCAAAGCGATGCTTATTGAGAATAATAACATTGTTGCTCATTTTCACCTGTGGATAGAGAATTCTGCAGCCTTTCGCTGGCCTTCTTCTGAAAAGTGCTGAACACTGTTCGGGCTGGAAATGCTGGGTTAGATGTTTGGATTTCATCCAGACAGCAGTGCAGAGCCGAGGGTGACAACTGTCCTCTCCAGGAGGGCCCATTTTTCTCTGTCAGGTGAAAAACTGAAACAGATAAACGCTGCTCACTTTTCACCAGTTGCACATCTTCACTCTGAGGAGCCGATTCCTGCAGCTTGTTTACATGCTGATCCTGCTTCCTATCACTGGTCCGTTTACTCTTGCTGTGCCGCGCTGTATGCACGAAAATTGGTGCAATTTTAATGTATTTAGCGCAAAAAGTCGAATCGGATGTTTCATGACTGGAGCAGCTTGACTCTGTTAACACTAACGGAATCACCTCGGCGGCTCGCTGGCGGTCTTTGCTTGGACGCGAAACATCTTTACAGGTCTTACTTCGTTTGAGTTTGTTTCTCATCATAAAGGGCTTCAAATAACGGCTTGACTTAAAGACTTCTCGGTGGCATTTTGGCTTTGGCGCTGGGCTGTCATGCATGATGCGGCGGTAACGTTAACGTCAACAAGCGACGTTAACTTTAGGCAAAACTGTCCATTTTCTTTTTACACCGACCAAGCTAGCTAAGCGTATATTTTATCAGAATTAATTTAAGTATAAAAAGGTAAACGCTACAAAAAATGCACCACACCTCTGGAGACGTCACTGATTCGTGCTGCGACTAAACATCCCAACTGCTCCGCAATGACGTTTAAAACAAGCGCGAGAAGTTCAGTGTAGCCAAAGATCGTACATTTACAGACAAATCACGCTGAGGCTCTCGTACAGCTTAGAAAGCGATTTGATTCAGAAAAGACAAAAGTCGTTAAATCTACTCATCACAATCGCTTAAATGTTTTTTTGTGAGATAAGATGACAACATACATGTGTCATCTTATAATTTAAAGTTTTATAGTTTCTCTCTAAAACCACAACTCCACTACGGTTTTTTCTCACACAGAATAAAGTGCAGAGTGACAGCTCTTGCTGTTGTAATTTGCTTTTGTGTATCTTTGTGTTTTGCAGTCCTAAATAAAAGAAAACAACTTGTCATAATGTCTAAAACGCGATTATTATTGGCTGCAAAAGATGAGACGGGTGATGTGGGGGTTTTGAAAGTGCTGTTACAGAATATCAGGACATGAAACGTCCTACTATAGTTAGGATTGTAGATGTCTTATCAGAGGCAAATTAGCACAGCATCCCTTGAAAAAATACACTGTTTATTTGATAGAATAAACCAACATGACATGTTGCTCTCCAACATTAAAGTTGAACCTAGACTCAAAAGCAATCAGCTTAAAGCGCAAGACATTGCATTTTTATGGTCTGTTCACTGCCTTGACCAGTATCAGCTTTTACCTGTATGACCGACTTCAGTTTCAATTTCAAAATCTGAGACAGATTGCTATGGAGCAACCCCTAGGACTCTCTTGATTATTGGTCCCAGGCTGAAAATTAAGGTAACAGCGGTGGTACCTTTGTTCAAGAGAGCAGACAGCCCCAGTCCAATATTATAGTACCCACTGTGTCCTCAGAACAAGATTACTTTAACTAAGAGTCACCCGAGGAAAGATGCTGACAGTGTGGAACATATTAACACACAAAGAAGAAAGAAAATAAGGAATGTAGAAAGCTAGAAGGTGATAAACAGAAGTCTAATAAAATTATTTTGGTGTCAAAGCTCTAACTTGAGCGTATTTGTTCTTTACCAAGTTTCAACTCAAGGTTCTCTTAATCGCTTGTTCGAGTACGAGGAGAGCACAATGCAGTGTGTATACACATACAGTGGGGAGAACAAGTATTTGATACACTGGTGATTTTGCAGGTTTTCCCTACTTACAAAGCATGTAGGTCTGTAATTTCTATCATAGGTACACAGAGAGGGAATCTAAAACAAAAATCCAGAAAGTCACATTGCATGATTTTAATATATTAATTTGCATTTATTGCATGACGTAAGTATTTGATAAATCAGAAAAGCAGGACTTAATATTTGGTACAGAAACCTTTGTTTGCAATTACAGAGATTATACATTTCCTGTAGTTCTTGACCAGGTTTTCACACACTGCAGCAGGGATTTTGGCCCACTCCATACAGAACTACTCCAGATCCTTCAGATTTTCAGGGCTGTCGTTTGACCAGTTCCTGCCATGTAGTTCTGGGCTGATCCCTCACCTTCCTCATGATCATTGATGCCCCACGCGGTGAGATCTTGCACAGAGCCCTAGCCCTAGCCGGGAGATTGACCGTCATCTTGAACTTCTTCCATTTTCTAATAATTGCGCCAGCAGTTGTTGCCTTCTCACCAAGCTGCTTGCTTATTGTCCTGTAGTCCATCCCAGCTTTGTGCAGGTCTACAATTTTATCCCTGATGTCCTTACACAGCTCTGGTCTTGGCCATTGTGGAGAGGTCGGAGTCTGTTTGAGTGTGTGGACAGGTGTCTTTTATACAGGTAACGAGTTCAAACAGGTGCAGTTAAATACAGGTAATGAGTGGAGAACAGGAGGGCTTCTTAAAGAAGAACTAACAGGTCTGTGAGAGCCGGAATTCTTACTGGTTGGTAAGTGATCAAATACTTGTTTTGCAATAAATGCAAATTAATTATTTAAAAATCAAATTTTGTTTTAGATTCCATCACAGTTTAAGTGTACCGATGATAAAAATTAAAGACCTCTACATGCTTTATAAGTAGGAAAACCTGCAAAATCAGCAGTGTATCAAATACTTGTTCTCCCCACTGTACACACACACACACACACACACACTTTCACTTAAGGGGGTACTCACTTTTGTTGCCTGCAGTTTAGACATTATTGGCTGTGTGATGTCTTATTGAGGGGACAGCAAGTTTACACTGTTATACAAGCTGTACACTCACTACTTTATATTGTAGCAAAGTGTCATTTATTCAATATTGTCACATGAAAAGTTATAGTCAAATATTTACAAAAATGGGTGTATTCATTTGTGAGATATAGATATGTATTTTTTTTCCCCCCTTCCCAGATGTTTTAACCTGCAGTGAATGGTATCACTCAGACTGGGATATTGTACAACAGGAATTGCGAGGCTGAGATGGAGAGAGCAAAATGATAGCTAATATCCAAAATGGCTAAAACATTACAGACATGAATAAGGTCAAATTTATTTTATTTCTTTAAATATAAAAATCCCCTTAGCCAGAGTGTACAGTTCAATTTTTAACAGGGTGTTTTGACAAATAATGATAAATGTCTCCCTTTTCCCCCCCAGATGAATACAGAAACCTTTCATGCTTACTGGAAGGAGGAAATGTATTGTTCATTTGGTTGTCCACAAGAGAAGTATGAAATAATGAATGGTGATCACCAATTTATGTGCACACTACAAAACTACTGCTGTTTGTTTTTTTTGTTTAACTTGTCATAGAATGAACAAAAGAAAAAGATGCCCCCAAAAAAAAGAAAAAACAAAAAAAAAGAACTAAGAGCCTGATGAAGATATTCCCCTTTGGCATAAACTGCACCTAACAGGACAGACGACGGACTTGGACCTGAAAACCAAACCACCATCAATCTGTCAATCTGCACGACTAAACATTTGATGTGATTACATGTACACATTTCTGTCAAACAGCTACTGATACTCAGAACCCATGTTTAAAACAAAAAAAACCCAACATGTTTAAGATTGTAATTCAAAACATGTTCAAACCTCAAAGTGAAAAGAAACTACAGGTGCCAAGAATCATCAGAAAACTGTTGACTTTTGTCTTACAATGCTATGCACTCTATACAATACACAGGTGATGTGCTGCTGGTTGTTTCAGTAAATCTTAGGAAAAAGAAAATATTCAGAAAGGTTGAGTTCCCTGGCTTTCCTTGAGCTATTATCAATGCAGGCCAAAAGGCTTACTTCTGGTTGATGAAGTAGGAGTTTTCAGTTTCTTCTTTTGTCCAGGATCCAAGGCTTACAGTATTACGCTATTGTCACTGCAACCTACCAGCAAAACCCACAATCCATTTTGGGATCCTAACACAAGCTTTATTTACTCTACACATTGATGACAAGTGTAGATCATTTTACTGTAATATTCTGTTAACTGTATGACCCTTCAAATTAATGTCATTCACAACAGTGAAATCAAACACGCTAGTTTATCCACTGATGTCAGTGGAAAAGCTGCATTAAACATTTGGCGCAGCATGAATATAAAAAACAAAAAGACAATTTCAAGGTAAGCTTTCTAAATACAAAACACCAAGTGCTAAAATAATCAGCTAAAAAGGATAAGTTCTCAACAAGGTTATTGTGTATGTGTACAAATAATCAAGTGATAATGTTACCAATACAGTTTTGACTGTAGTCTTGACACAGTTGTCTATAACAAGGACACACCAAAAGGCAGTCATGCCACATCAGAAGACTGTTCACCCTCTCATCCAAAGACAGATACTTCATTGGCTCCTACAAAATGCATATTAAGTAGGTTCAATGGACATTATCAAGTCCTTTAAATTCCTGTTTTGTGTAGGTGTTGTGATTCACTTTTATATAGTTCATATTTGGTTCAATTCTCAAGTTCCAAAAACATAGTTACCTTGTATACTGGTCTGCTTCAGGTCAGATCCTCCGGTGACCACTTCTCCCACCTATCTAAGCACCAAAGGGTTGGTAATGTTCATTAAAGAAAAAACAAATCAATAAAAACAAAACAAAAATCCCCACGACAATCATTGTTCCATCCATCATCAGTCCGTTAGTGCGCTTTTTGTCCTCTTGCCCTGTTTCCCCCCAGTGGAGGTGACGGCGTTGCCGTTGCAGGCTCCTGCTGATACCAGAGTCTGGTCCTGCTGCACCTCCTCAGCGACCGGCAGCTCCTCTTGGATCTGTCGGAGACGGGCCATAGCACGGTCAATGGTGGCTGTGCTCACCAGGTTGAAGTCGTGCATGCTGACTAGATGCAGGAGGAAGTTGCGGCACAGGTTACGGCGGATGATGTGGGCACCGCTGTTCTCCGCGAAAAGCATGATGGCCTGATTCATCTGGTTGTCTGCTATGAAACTGCAGGGACAATAGAGAACAGAAGAGCTTAGTTTTTGTTTCATCAGATTGATGGGACAGGAGCAGCTGTCTCAAAATGTACAACTACATTATATAAAACTACTGTCTATTTGACGAAATACCACAGATCCAATGGATATACTGTACATATAATGCTTTACAATGAAGTGCTTTGGATTTGTATTCAATCTGTAGAGGCCCTCCTGTTTAACACTCATTACATTTGGTACTGTTTAGTTTTCCATGGCAACAAAATTCAAGAAATTGTCATTGGTGTTCAGGTAGGGCTGGGTGATATGCCCCCCCCCCAAAAAAAGATGAATAAATAAATAAAAACAAACTAATCATTTGATTTCGTTAATTACCACGATAAATGTCAAATCATTATTTCTTTCAAGTTTAAAGGTTGGTTTTGGCTCCTGAGTGAAAGTTAAGAGACAAGATGGTTATTTGTGGTTTCAAACTATTCTTTATGACATGACAAACACTTGGCAAACAGTGCATCACTTAACAAATCTGAGGCAGAACATTTGTGATAAAAAAAAAAAAAAAACACATATGCATGAGTAAAATCAAGTAAATTCTTTTTTCAGTCCCCTTTCCTCAACAAAATAAATATCTTAATAGAAATATTACATGCCAATTAATTAGTGATTCAAATGAATTAAATCAAACAATTATTGTACATTTGTTATATTATTACTGAGGAAGATTACATCACTGGTCTATCGCCCAACCTTACGTTCAGGCAAGCAACCATCAAAAAGAAAACTACATAAATACACAACCATTACACTGCTTAAAGAGCAGCTCTAGGAATACTGTATGAGGATAGAGTAACGTCCAACATCTCCCAGCGTGGTTGCACTGAACATACCCATGCTTCATGACGTGCAGGTTCCACAGCTTCATCACTTCCTTCTCTCCCTCATTGACATCTGTGAACTCATCCAGTTGCTGTAAGTAAAATAACAAAAACGTACAAATTATGATGATGCAATGAGAAAAGCTAAAACAACCACAACCCCTAACAGGACAATGTATCTCACACTCCTATACTTGTGAACAGACTGTAATGGAGGCTGGTCTTGAGAGCAATGAAACAATTTTAACGATGATCCATTCATTTTAGGAATTTTCTCTTAGCCCTGATAGGGCAATGAGTCGTGATAAGACATTACAGAAAGTGATGTTAGCAGGCTCAGGAAATCAATACTGAAGTGATAAAAATGTTGTGTACGGGTGTAAGAGCAAGCTGAGGAAGTGTAGTTGGCAACAGCTTTTGCTCTGAGCACTTTTTTAGTTATTTATGGGGGAGTGAGGCTGACCCAAATGCTCTGTTGCCATGGTAATCAGACACCGAAATCTTTATTCCGAAGCTTAATTTTTAGGTTTTGTTTTTCCTCCTCTTTTATGGGCACCTCAGAAACACTCAAAACCAACCACTTTTGTTCTGTTTAAAAACATTTGAAGAGTCCGATTGTTCAAGTTTTCTGGCCTCAGTCGAAGGTCACCCCACAATTCACCGACTTCATTGCAGGCTTCTTGCTACCTGCATTAGTGAGGTGAACACACTTGTTTTTAAGAGACAAAAGTGTTGCTGTCCATCTGAATAAATGATAATTACCAAGTAAGATGCAGAGAAAGCAGCTTTCAAGTCATAATGCGGTCAACTGCTTCCAGCCAATCTTAACATTATAATGAAAGATAAGTGTTACAATCTCGTGAGAGGCCAGCTGTTGCAAGAAGCGCCGGTGAAAACGTACGTCATAGTCGGAGTTTAGGAAATAAAGTCGTGCTAGCAGTTCCTCTACATTTCCAACCGGCGTTTCCTGCAACAACTCACCTCTCATGAAATTTAATATTCAATATAATTGTCTTTCAGCAAGACTTTTGTTTCCCGTTAAAAACAAAGGGTATTGCCAGGAGTCATTTGTATGGATCCTTTCCATGATGTTACCAGACACCTCGTTTGGCAAAAAGAAGCACTTTTTGTGGACGTAATTTTGATGGGTGTAATTGCCCCGTAGGAATACGTTGCAGCCCCTGTAGCGTGTTTGCTATTTTTCCTACTAGTCATTTCGACACAACAATGTGTGAAAATAGGGACCAAATTTAAAAACACCAAAAATAGTGCTACATCTTAATTCAATAGTGAAACCAGACACAGAATGCCACAATGAGTAATGGCTTCTCACCGTGGCAGTCTTCTCTCTAAGCCACTCTGGATCCCTCTCGTCCTCACTGTCCTCTTCCATCTCCTGGGGCCGCAGGGGCATGCAGCTGTCACTGTGGAAGTACAGACGGTTGTGTCCACTGACGTAGGTCCTTTGCTGCTCCAACTCTCCGTCCTCGGTCTCCAGGAACTCTGATAGACTCGGTTTGGTCCTCTTGGGCCTAGTGGAAGTGGGGGGGAAGAGGACACAGATCTATGTAGGCTGGAATTTCAAATCTTCATATTCTCATTTGTTAGAGATAGATACATTTATTTATACACTGATAGTTTCCTCAACACATTATATTCAAATTTCAGCACTCATATACAAACTAATGAAATAACACCCTCAGGCTGAATTTGTTATTACAATATGCAGCAACATTTGGGCAAAAGTCTCAGAGTAAATGTTTCACAAGTTGTCAAAATGCAACCAACTATCAAAAAGAAAAAAAGATGAATCACTAAAGACGTCCCAGTCCAATCATACCGGCTATAATAAAACTGATCAACATGCTACTCTTTTATTGAACTCCACTGTGTTCAGTCCAAATGAAAACAGGTCTGTTGTCTGGTTAAAGAGATCCTTTATGAGGGAAGCAGCTTCACTCTGTAACACCACTTTACAACCACGATTTGTATTTGTTTTAGTTCCAATAAATCTAACAGAGCGAGTCTTCTCTCTAGTAGATTGCAAGAGATTCATGTCAAATTTCAGGAGTCTCATTCTCCCAGTAAACTTTTCATCCCATGTCAGTAATTTAAACTTATAAAAATGTTTTTTTAAAAACAAGGTCCTTCAGGATGTGGATGAAGTAGATCATGAAAAATGTGTGTCAGATTTAATAAGCTGCAGCTGTTATTTAAATGTTGATTAAATATTCATCAGACATTAAAAAAATATCAAACTCTATATGGGCAGAAAAAAAAAAAAAAAAAAGACTGATTAGGAAAAATATATGAAAAAATGATAAATCACATCTTGAATTTTCCCCCCCACACACAAACGTGTCCTTCCTCTTTAAAAAAAACAAAACAAAAAAAACAAACCCAGTTTGAATCCAGCTCATTGCTTATGAACAGTTCATTAAAGTTAATTAAATTGATTAGATCAATTCATCACTAAACCATTCCAAATGAAAGGTTTAAAAGTTTACCTGCAAACCAGTATGTGAGTTACTGCAGTCCTCTTGACGGGGCCATTGCGGCTGAAAGCAAAGCCAGGTTGGCTGTGGATGTCCTGAGGGTTGCCAACGTATGAGCCGTCGTAGCACTCATTGATGGACACGTCTATCCGTGCCCCTTTAGGGTGAGGCTGTAAATTTTACAAAAGGAAAATTAGTAAAAGTCTACAGGAAATTGCATTCAGCAAAAAAAACAAAACACACATAAGGCCTGGTACTTATTCTGATCAAGGGGAACCTGTCACCGTCTGTCACAGTTAGCAGTAGGATTCCTCACAGGGTAAGCCACATTGTGCTTTCAATAAAAAGTGCCTGTTCAGATAGGTGCCCACCTAGAAGTATTTTAAAAGAGAAACACGGAGAAGCAACTAGCTGCAAATAGGTGGTAATAGACTAGTTTTCCCAGACCTCTTGTTAAACAGCGGTTGTCCTTTGTGGTTTGACTGATGATTTGCCCTGCAACTTGAACCATTTAGCATTTTTCTTTTTGCAGTGTGCGACACACAGGGCGCCGCCCAACTTGCCTGAAAGCTACATGCTGCCGTCTTCCTTTTAACTATGAGTTCAAAACAATGTTAGCAGTCTGTTTGCCAAACGGATTTTTATTTATTTTTTTTTTTTTAAACACAACGCCTGCATTTTTCTTGCATATGTAACACAAGTAAAAGGTGAGCAGGTGCACACTCAACCTGAGGTGCCCACCCCCCAGGAAACACCAGTAAACAGTCCCCTGTGTGTGGTCTGCAAACTGTGAAAGGGTACAAAGAGCAGAGGCAAGGACATTTGTCATCACATGTGTTAAACAGAACTTACCTCTTCATTATAACAAACGGCTTGAAAAACCATGATTATGTCTTTCTATGTATTTTACAATTTATCCACCAAGCTGTTTGTTATTTTGTCGACTTCAAAATTGGTTGAAATCAGGTGGTGTCTTCTGAAGACAAGCGACTAGCCCCAACCACGCACACTCCGTTCCTTACCACATAGTTGAAGATGAAGCGGGAGTGGGAGAGTTTGAGGTGTTTGAGCAGGCTGTAGAGTTTGCTGCAGTTCAGAGTACACCAGGGACAGTGAAGATCATCTCTTGCCTCCGTTTGCTGCCGCGTGTTATTGTTGTACAGGAACTGAACAAGGACAAATCACATTAGCTGCAAGCTAAATCAGAGAAGGTAAACTTAGCGCAGATGTAAATGGGTGATATGGTGACAGTATTGCATAACATCAGAGTTACAGTCACATTTTGGTTCACAAACCCTAAGGACCGGGTGGCCAACACAGTCAAAACTGTTGATACTTTAAATGTCTCAAAATGTGACGGTAATTCCAAACATTTAGAAAAGAAACAGACCACAAAAGACATTTTGCTTTTCAGCCACCTCACCAAAAGATTCTTGTAAATCAGTGTCCCAGTCGTATTTGTTACCGTAGTGTGGTGTACCTGATAAAATATACGGAGCTTCTGCCGCGGCTCACACGGGACCTGCTCTTTCCTCGTCTGAATGTCTGTGCTGACTGACTCTTTCACTGCTGACGGGAACAGATGATGGAGAGGTTATTTCTTAAAGAATCACCAAAATCATAAAAGTCGATTTGATACATTCAGCATCAAGATTTGAAATGACAGCACACATATTTCAGTTGCTAAAGACCCTTTCAGACATGGAATATGAAACATTGGTGGCTTCATCCACCTGTTAAAAGTAATGGCTTTTTGGTATTTAAACATAGCTCTCCGTTATGTTAAAAAAAAAATGACAGAACCATTACAAATACAGCAGCAATGTTCCTACAATTTCTGGAGAAAAAAAAACAACCCACAAGTCTATTATACCTTTCTACCACAACAGCTGGCATGTAATCAAAAGAAATTTAAAGCATTTATAGGTCTTATGGGTTGCATCAGCAGTGCAGTTGAATTAATGTTTCTCTGTGGCTTAATTAAAAGGTGGGGTAAGCAATTCTAATCAAATACATTTGTGAAATTCTGCAAATATCCCCTCATGGTCGCCTAGCTTTCCGTTGTGTGTGTGTGAGCTCAAAATAAATCTGTTGTGTACCATAACGTACACAGTTGTGGCTCGGCTCACAGACTTCAGCTTACTTTCTAGTTTGGAAAGATCTGCTGTTATAGCAGGAGATTTGCGAGTATCGCTCTCTGGAGCTGGTGTGGTGGCTCTGGTACCGTCTCGTCCTCTCTGCATGTTAGCTTCGCAGCAGCTTGCCACCTCACAACTTAGCTAACGTTAGTTACATTACTTGCTGGATCGTCGTTCGCTCTATATCATGGCATCTGTCATGGAATTTGATTTCTCCAGAATTTCTTACCCCACCGTTAATGACCATCATGCATCATGTTGCCTATGCAACCCCGTAGACACCCCAATGTTTTCTTCCACATTTCTTAGTTTATTAGTAAATACTTAACATATACAATCTGCTGCCCTTTTCACACTGCCCAAACAGTTAAAATGACAAGATGTTATGTAATGACCGTAATTCCCATTTGCTCACGTACAGTGCGCAAGCATTTTCTCTCACACACACTTACCCCAATCAAGACTTCTAGAGGAACATGACAAGGGCCTTATTCAAAAGAGTGATATGTTAAGTTACCAGCAACATTAATGGAGTGAAGTGTATGTCTGAAAGGGACTTAACAGTTATGACTCACTGAGTGCCTTTTTCCAGATTCAGTTACAAATAGACGATCCCACACCAATATTAACAGTGGGTGAAAAATCCCAAATCATGACCCATTCAGCTTTGCTCAGAGAATCTGGCATGAAAAAAAGTGATCTTTAGTTCTTTGTTTGGTGCAGTTTATGAACACTTTTGCAGTACTTATTATAACAGAAGGTGGACTCTGTATGAACTGTGTATGTCCCCTGCCATCCTTCATCATCTATGGATGTTTTCTGCCTCCTGCTCTTAAGTGTAATTCAAGCTGCAATAAAAAAGGATTCTGTAAAAAGCAATATTGAAAGAAATGCTCCACATCACAGAGCATTTCAAAATAATGCTTCATCTTAAAAACAAAGTTAAAGCTACCTTGCAGTGTTTTTGTACTTACTCATGAGGGCAGCTCGGTGGTTGCTGGTCCTAGTCTCCATAGGGGTGAAGCTGTCAGAGTTACGGGTAGCAAGGGGTTTGGCCACGGGGGCAGTGGACTTTCCACTAGCATCACCTGTCCAACGCAGCATGAACTGCAGTGTGGGTCCCTGAGAAAATGTCTCAAATGGTGGCAGTCTCTGTGGGACAGTTATACAGAGTAACAAGATATGAAAGGGACATGAGGACGGGGATATTCCAAGGGATCTAAATTGCAGCTCCTTGTGTAACACACACAAAAAAATATCACACTCCCAAGCATACACATGTACAAACCCCCCTACCTTTCCATCAAGAATGGTTTCCCATGTAGCTCGCTTCTTGCTGACAGGGCTGTCCTCCATCCCTTGCATTGACACCTCGTATTCCCCATCCAGCAGCTGCAATCTCCTGCAGAGAACAAATATAAAAAAAAAAAAAAAAGGTAAGGTCAAAGGAACAATATTGGGGGGGGGGGGGAATTCATGACAAAACCTTACCTATTCTTATCAAAGACAGTCATCTGTGCAACAAAGGTCTCTGTGGCCTCTCCTTCATCTCTATGGGATGAACTTCTCTTCTTTCTGCAAGGAGTATCTGTAACTTCTTAGCACATAAACAAAAATTTCATAACTAGCCAGCAACCATTTCAGTTACATCAAACATTGTTTTTGCAGATGCACCCTCCTTGGCTCCTTGCAAACAGCATATTGCTGTTGCCCAATTCTAGCCAATTATTCATTTCAACACGAACTGTGCTCCGGCACAAAAAAAAGAAAGAAAAAGAAGAAAAGAAGGAGGCTGCAATGTGGATGTCCTACCAATATTCTCATTGGACTCTCCATTGACCAGACCATTAGTTTCCCTTCTCCCTGTGCGCGACACCCTGAACAGGAGTGAATAGGACTTGACCATGTGGCTGTTGCTGGGCTCAAACTCGTTGCTGGAGACCAGTAAGGAAGGGTAGGAGCCAGGCTTTGTTTGGTTACTGTCAGGATTCAAAGGCACCTGCTTTTTACCTGTAGGCACTTGCTTAACCGGGCAGCTGACATCCTGGAAGAAAAACAACTGAATTTAACAGACAAAAATCACTAGTAAGTGATGGCAGATGAAATGACTTAACTGAAGTGAGAGACTGGCTCAATAATATTTTACTTCACCTTGCGTTTTTTATGGCAGACTTTGACAAGTAGCACCTCTAAGGACACGGAATTTTGTTCGTTTTCTGAATTCTGAGATGGCTTTTCTGTAAAGCAACAACAACAAACAGTCTAGTATCAATCTAGGGCCCCGTTTCAGAAAGCGGGATTAGTGAAAATTCTGAGTATGTTAAGCCTGAGATGAGGGAAACTCTGGGTTTTCTGTTTCAGAGAGCAAGATCAGATAATCCCTAGATCAGCAACTCCAGCAACTGATGCTGTGAACCTAACCTCCTCGGGAGGAGGTTAGGTTCACAGGACAAGTTGGAAAACCGTCAGTTTCTCTCTGACTCCTCCCCTCCTGCGGAGCGCCTGAGGCGGCTGTCTGACACACAGTTTCATTTCCTCATTCATTCTGTCGATATCAAAGCACATCTCTGAACGCATTTACAGCTTTCAAAAAACAAACACAAAACTTTAAAATCCCGGTTAGATAGGCTATTAGTTTTTAGACCACTTTATGATCCATCTGTCATCGATGTAAGGACAGATCTCCGCACATTGTGGAATCTATGTCGGTCTTTAGGTAGGCTATAACGCTGTCACTCTGTGGACAGTTGCACTGAAAACACTTACAGGGGCTACATTACAGCTTAATAAATATAGCCTTCCTATTTCCGAATGTAATGGGCTGTAGCACTTCATCATTCATTAAGGAAATTCCAGTCTGGTAAATGATGAATGAGCAACGCTGTGTAGTAACCTAATATTGTTAACACACTGATCCTTCTTCCACTCCTGCGTTTTAGAGCCTATCATGGTCCATGTTGGCATGCATTCATATTACTAGCTCCACCTGATTTAAATGGAGGCTCTGCCTTTATTTACTCGTTGCCATGGTGAATCGTATCATCGGAGCTCCATTGACGATGGCTTCCCCCATCAGGCTCAACATACTCAGAGTTGACTGAACTTATTCTGATCAACTGTTCTGGAACCGAAAGTTCAGAGTTTCCTATCTCAGGTCAATCAAACCAGAGCTCAGGGATAAACTCAGAGTTTGTTAAGCCTGCTTTCTGAAACAGGGCCCTGGTGTCCACTTTTGATTCACAACAAAATCCAAGATAATATTAAAGTGAGGCACACATGATTTTCATTTTTATCTCTATGTACTAGTTGTAAGACATCTTCTGCGTCACTCCTGAGGGAAAGTGTCTCCTTCTGTCACTAGTGTAAGTGTGCGTTTACATTTATTTTTTGCAAACTGCTTGCTTAAACCCCATTCCATACCATGCTTGGTGTCATGACAATAAATCACTTTAACAAAGAGTGTTTACATAGGCACTAGTATCTTTGTTTTGATCTTATCCAGGATACAATGTTTACATGAACATGAGAAACCTGGTTATTAACATCACTGCAGACATGATTTTAACAGTATCCATGTTTCTGATCATCTGTGTGCCGTTGTGTCTTGATTAATCACCACATCCACCATGTTCTGTACCAACAAAGACTGATCAGAAGGCTGGATAAGGTGTTTAACTGCCACCGTTTCCTGTTTTCTATCAGAATACTCCATGTAGCGTATTTAGGTTTCTCAAAACTATAATAAGCCCTTATCCAGGTTTCTAAGACCAGAACATAATGTTTACATTCGCAACACTTAATCAACATACTCCAAAAAAAAAAAAAACAACAACAACCCTACAACCCTGATCATAACCTGGATACAAGTGACAATGATATATAAACTTTTTTATCCAGACAATTTTATATGCATTTTTTGCATCTCACTTTAAAAGAAACATACCAAACACAAGTAATTTATAAAAAGTAAAGTGTGCTTACCATCCTTATGGAAGAACCCAGTGAAGGTTAACTGTAGATGTGAAGACAAACTAAAGAACCAATGGGAAAAATGCACATGTGAAACTGAGTCATAAGTGCTCAAACTGTCAATATGAATAGTCACAAATTGTGTAAATGCTGCTTCTCTGGTATTTTAGTCTCTAAAAACTATCCAGCTATAAAAAGGGTCACCTCCACATTTGTTAGCTGTGTTACCTTGGAGAATCCTGCTCTCCCTTCATCTTCTCCACCTTCTGCAACATATCATCCACTTTGAATGTTTTCCTGGGAGGAAAGGATTCAAAGTCAAGTAAATACATAAAAAATGTAAGAATCATCTAAAAACTCTACTGGTGGATCATCACATGTATCAAAAAGGAACTCTGTTCATATAGATACCATGAAAGACATCAGATTTCATACCTTCTGGCATTTGATCGACCGTTTCTGTGAGACATGAAAGTCAACGTCCTGTGCAAAAATATTGGCTAAGATGAGGGGGAAAATAAGAATGAATTAATGACTTAATCCCATTGGGCTGGCTAATCAATAACATTACTGAAGAAAAATATGTATATTAATTTACTTACTGCAATCAAGTTCCTTGTGCGGAGAAATCTGTATATCTGAGTTGGTTCTGGGAGGAGATACAAAAGTTATGGAGATGTTTAATTTGGACACAGCCTCAAAAAAAGTTAAACCTGGAACCCAATAAAATTTGTAACAACAAAAAAAGGTCTGTTCTGTGTTTTACAAAAGTACAGTTATCATGCTTCATGAGACAGGCCTCTCTATCAGTCAGCTGCCATTCAAATTCTCTACGTCGGTGTTTGAGAAATTAATCCACATTATTGCTAATACATGCCAAAATATGGGGGTGTTAACAGGTGGTGGCTGATTCGGCAAAACATCCAACAACCAAAGAAAAACTGATAATAAATACGCTGTCATTGATTCCAGTCGGATAATCGCTGCATATAGTAATCATGAGATTTGTAACGTTATAGTTACAACAATCAATATTTGGGGATCCCATCAGAATTAGTTAGACTCCGGAGGTCTGTCAGCCAAAACCAGATATTGAAAACAAAGTAAGTAACAGTAAACCTAAGCCGGTAGCTACACGCTTAATTAAAGCATGTTTGGCCAAAACAGAAAAGCCGCATTGCAAAGTGACGAATGGTGAAATCTCACTTTCAAAGGCCTGTAGGAACAGCTCATGGTCGGCCTGAATCTGCTCCATCTTCGGCTTCTTCACAGAGTTCATCATTGCTGATGAGGCAGGGTACACCGCACCGTTAGCTTTGCAACTCGCCCCACTCATAATATGACCTGAGTTCTGCGAGTGAAACAACAACAACACTTATCAATACATAAATTATTACAGAACAAATGGTGGCAATACAACACGTTAGCAGATAGCAGTCGGGGCGAGCTAGCTCAGCTAAAATCACAATGCTAACATGTTAGTTTGCTTTGTATTTCAGCGTAGTATCCATTAGTTTGTTCAAACTGGAATTGGCGAAAAATCTAAAATCCGCGTGTGGTAGATATCAGTCACAAATAAAGGCAACCTACCCTGGCCGATGGCATTAATTTGTTAGCCTCGCTGCCTCCAGCACAAGCCTGGCAGACTCAACAGCAGAAACCCATGAAGATGAAGAGGAGGCGACGAGACGCTGGCTAGTTAGCTAGCAGTGCTAGCATGGTTAACTAGGAAACAAACCTCCGTACGGCTGAGGTTCCACCGCATTCAACTATCACAAATGTCGTTTGATATCGGAGAAGTTTGGAGTATTTCGGCTGAAATTAATATTCTATCTGTAATTTATTGTCGGTGTGGTCTCCTTCAATTTGTACTGAACAACAGAGTATTAGTCAGTTCTCAGCCAATGGGAGACGGCCTAAGAAAATCCAGCGCTGTGATTGGCTGCTGGCCTCCGGAGATGACATACAACCCGCTCTCGCTTTCTGCGATTTTGCGGGAAATCAAGTTTATCAGCATTCACATCAAGGCGATCCTGCGGTCTCTTCTTCATATGGGACTTGATATTTCCTCTACTTGAATGTACGTTGTTAAAGGAATGTATTGCATGGAAAAATGAACTATGGCCTGCAATAAATGCAATCTCCAAAACACTGTCAAAAGCTTATGGTTAGGGGGATTATTATCTCATAGTACTTCTTAGGCTTTATGCTTAAAGTACCCAATACTGAGTAAACTTAATTTATTGTACATATGGTATAGGCTAAAAATCACCAAATATCCAACAAATAAAATATCACTGTCATTTAATAACTGCTTTTATAATAATATTGTCATACTATATGGTATTTTGGCGTCATGTTTTCATTGAAATTGAACTTTACAACAGTACAGTACAACTGTACGCGCAACGTCAGTACAGTCTGGTAATGAAAACAATACTTTAATTGAAAAATTATGGTTTTGAGATGTTGATAGCAAGACGGCAAATAATAAATAGGAAATAATGTGTCCTCGGGGGGTTTCAAATAGTATGTGGCTCCCCAAACCAAACCAAACTGTACAGTACGTGACTCCTATATCCAGTATATGGTTTAAATTGATTTTGTCATCACTAGCTCGTGTTTCCCGACGGAACTATTTGCTGGTGGAACCGGAAGAGGGGCGAATCACAACTTCCACACATGTGTAGGGCAGAGAAGCAGCAGCCCCATTGCCTACAGTCTCGTGTTTTTCAATTTAAAGTTGACAACAATCAGTTTAATATCACCAAATAACAGCCGAGCCTGAACCCGTAACGGCTGCGTCGACAAGATGGCGGAGATCGTTCAGCAGCGGATTGAGGAGAGAATCCCTGAGCTGGAGCAGCTGGAGAGAGTGGGACTGTTCACCAAGAAAGAAGTCAAGTAAGGCAACAGACGACGTGCCAAGAGTTTCATTTAGTAGAACAACACACACATATGCCGAGGACACCCTTTTAAAACCATTTAGTCTAGGGATGGCCTCTCATAAGAAATGTTTTGTTGAACTGGGCAACTGGCGAAAGTACGTTAATGTGGACAGACAAGAGCATCCATTTTGTCATCTTGTAGCATATTAATCCATCGTTGACCTCATCGCTACAAATGAAATATTAGTGGATCTAAAGGGAAAAAAACTGTGTACTATTTTTATAAAACTACCCAGCTTACTCTTGATTGGATCTAAAGTTTCACTGTAAGCTGAGAGAGCAGAAATTACAGATCAGGAAACAGATTCTGGAGCTGTGGTGTCTCTATATAGACACCTGTGGGTTCATTTCATGATCCACAGTCCATATATATATATATTAAAAAACATAAGCCCATGGAGCCAGTCAGTAATTCAGGCTAATTCAAGTGTTGATTCTTAGATTTACTTCTTAGGGAAACTGTTTTTCTTTTTTACTATTTCAGATCTATAATCAAGAGAGCTACAGCCCTGGAATACAAGCTCCACAGGTTGATCATAAGCAAAGAGGACTTCATTGCATACATTCAGGTAGAGTGCCATGATCACGTTGCCTCCAGTTTTAAAAACAAAAATAAAACTAGAACCGCAAACAAGCGTCCAGTCCCCCGGCGCCAGCCGTACCCCTCACCCCACGGGGGCCGCGCGAGTCCACCCGGCTTCAGGGCCCTGCGTTAAATAAGTTTGAAATTAAAGGGACTTGCAGTTACGGAGATGTAAAATGAATCTATGACTATGGGAGTGTTATTTTATAGATGATTAATAGCACCACCTAGAGGCCGATTGATGCCAAATTTCACTCAGCCCCTTGGTGTGGCGTGCCAGATAAGGTCCCTGAGTTTGGTGTTGATGGGACGCTGCAAACCTGACATATGAATCACATCCTGTTTTTAGTGTTTTTCGCAAACATTTGTTAGCTTATAATTTTGACATTTTTTCGCCCATGTGATTAAACAGAGATTGTCCGTGCGAAATTTGGTGCCGATCGGATTTGCCGCTTGGGAGGAGTTCATTAAAATAGGTTTTACAGATTTCAGAAACGTCATCGCACAGAGGCGTGTGTCCTATACCATACGAAGCGGAAGTATCCCCCAAACACGTAGACATAAGGTTTATGATTGTGTGATGTAGTGGCGCGAAGTTATGAAGCAAAATGTACTTCGGACTTGTGGTTCTGAAGATATAAAATGCATGTAAGTCAATAGGATTTTTTTTGATGTCTTTAATGTGCAATAACAGCGCCACCTATGGGCATATTAGGGTCAACTTTGGTGCCTGGAGTCAGGAGAAGAATTGAGCTGAAGAATTCAGCTCAACTTTCACGACTTGTGGTTATGGAGAAAATATTTTTTGGGGTTAAATAGTGACACCTAGGGGCTAGTTGCACCAAATTTGGTCAGGCCCTCAGGGGGGCGTCCCACATTATTGCTCCAAATTTGGTGTTAATCGGCCATTCCAAGCCTAAGATATGACTTCCTGTTTTTAGTGTTTTTCGCAAACATTTGTTAGTTTATAATAACAAAATTTCCTCTACAAATCTTTATCAGCTTGGTCCAGAGATTATCTGTGCCAAGTTTGGCGTCGGAGGAGTTAATTAAAATAGGTTTTTCAGTTTTCGCAATGTAGCGGGGAAAAAAAGTTTAGGCAGAAATGGGCTTGGCCTATACCAGGAAATTCATCTCGATCCCTGAATGCGTGGATGTAAGGTTTTTGATATGCGCCATCGTAGGCTGGAGTTCCAAGCCCCAACGCTTTGACCTTGCTAATAGCGCCACCTAGAGGTTGAAGTGTGCGAATTCTTTCGCCTGAGGTCATTGACAAGAGTTGGACCTACCTTGTGAGTTGCACATCTGTAGCACTTACCATCTAGGCCGCAGTATGCATTTTCTTTATGGAAGAAAAAAATAATAATAACAAGAACGATTGCAATAGGGTTCCCAGCCCCACTCGGGCTTGGACCCTTAACAAAGGCTATGATTGATCTATTTAAAATGCTAACTTTCGAATGTTGTTTAATTACAGTATGAAATCAACATTTTAGAGCTGATCAAGAAGAGAAGAGCGGTAAGTGGCGTGTGAAGCAGTGGATTGCTTTATCCAATGTTAATATTCACTTTGGTTAGGATTCATTTGATGTTAAACATATTTTTGCATATTCTAGAGGTAAACTATACTTTTTAACATACATGCAAAACAAATGGAGTGAGTGGACACTGGCGGCCTGTTCCTTTCAGATAATGTCTCATCATGCCTAACTTTGTTTTTGCAGCACATACATTACCATTTCAAAAGAGAGGAGATTGAGTTCCCCGTCATCCACAGAATAAACAGTGTCTTCAGAAGAGCAACAAACAAATGGAAGGTACCGTCTACAAAGCATGTATACTGTATTTCAGTAGTGTACTAATTAAATCTTTGCATCTATTACACATTATGGCAATTGCACTGCATTGATCTTCTAAAAGAAATGATCTAATTACTCTGCATCACACTGTATACTCTCTGATTCATTTAGTTTTCACTCACCAGTTTGTTTAAAATCTAAACATCTAATGGGACTTGATGTAAGTATAAATGAGTGAACAGTCATATGTCTTCTTTTCTCACAGGATGATGTGCAGCTATGGCTCTCGCATGTTGCTTTCTGTAAGAAATGGGTATGTAATGATCTCATCATTTGCTTTAAGTACCACTCGGGGCCGAACACTGTGTCTTCTCTTGCTAATAATTCTGTCCTCTGGGTTTCACTCACCAGGCCACCAAAGGCCAGATCAGCAAGGTCTTCTCAGCCTTGCTTGCCATACACCCCGACAAACCAGGTACAAAAGATAGCGCTTTTCAATCTGTGGTAACTCCCACTACTCCAGATACCACTGTTGCAATCCCAATTTTAAGGATTGACAAAACAAGTGCATGCCCAGGCAAAATGGGCACATGATGTCACCTACAAATACAAATGAATTGTGACTTTGTTCTCCTCCCTCTTTAGCTCTGTGGATCATGGCAGCCAAGAGTGAGCTGGAGGATAGAAGTTCCTCTGAAAGTGCCAGACACCTGTTTCTGAGAGCTCTGCGCTTCCATCCAAACAACAAGAAAGTCTACCAGGAGGTAAAAGAGTCAATGTCTTGAAACCTGTACAGAAAAACTTTGTTTTTGCTTGAACGAAATTCTGTTGAAAAAAGGGCTTGGTAGCTGCTGTTGAAAGAGCAATGATTGTGATTTTGTATGTGTGAAATAATCTTTGTCTAATTTTCTCCAACAACTCTGTGTTAGTACTTCCGCATGGAGCTGCTCCATTGCGAGAAACTGAGGAAGCAGAAGAAAGAGCTGGAGAAAGCTGAGATGGACCTGGTGAGTCTGTTGAAATCAAGTGCGAACAGCGGAAAATGCAAAAAGTTAATACACACACACACAGAAGCTTTATATCCAGTGCCTAAAGACCTGCTCTTTTCTCCTTCTAGGGTGAATATGAGTTTTCTCCAGAGATCCTGAGTGCTAAACTGGCTGAGGTTGTGTACAGAGATGCTACAGGGAAAATCAAAGGTAGACTTTTTTTAATAAGTTTATTTCCTATTCTGTGCAAAACATAAAATACATAAAAATCTTGCAAACAGGGCAATTAAAGTGCTTTTTAAGTTTAGAAACATTTTGAGTCCCCCCTCTCTTGCCTTACCGTGGTTTGGTCCACTGCCTGCTTTCTCTCTCACAGGAGTTCAATGGCAGAAGACCAGTTCAAATCAGTCAGTAGTTGAGGAGCTCCAGTAATGTTAAGTAGGCTGGCAGGGCTGTGTTATTATTTTTAAACATTGGATAAACTGATTCTTTTGTCTTTAATACAGATGATGCTGAGTCATTAATAAATTAATCATGACAAAAAGTTATGATAACCGATTATTTTTCTATGAGCCCACTCTGTTATTATAACATTACCTAGCTTATTTGGTAGCTTGTTTAACAGCTTATTGCACTGGAACTCACCTTCTACACCTAGAGATGTGCAGATCGATCAGCTGGGGACTGAAATTTTTTCGCTTACTCGCCAAGCAGTGTCAAATGTCGAGTTTTCTGCCGGTAACATTGAACGTTACAAACATGCTGCACGGCGCCGTGTTTCTCATGTGTGCAAAGACAGTAACCTCACGCGGCTCATCTGCTGCTGTCAAAAGATACCAAATGCGAGTTCTTTTAAATAAAACTGCTGGCAAATAAAGTCAGAGCAAACAGAGAAAGAGAGACAGACAGGTGTAGGCGTGTGCTTCTGTGTCTGATGGGAAAAGAAAGGTGAGCAGATTTCTGTAGTTTGTGATTAAACACAAAAATAAATTGGAGAATTAAGTAGAATTAAAATGGTGTGCAATTTATTTTCAGCTCCTTCCAGTGAAAATGTTATTTTATAATCAGTGTTTCATTATGACCATACAACTGAGACCAGTGAGAATAGCCAACATTTATACTGGTGCTGATAGGGATCCTAATAAAAATAGATGTTTACAATGTTTATCAGTTATAGATCTTAGAAAGAAATAAAATCGGAATCGGCCAAAATTAGAATTGGCAGGTCAGACATTTTCAAAAAATCAGTAATGGGAATCAGCCAGGAAAAATGTAATCTATGCATCTGTTACCACAGCGATAATCCTGTGTGTAAACCGATATTAGGCTGATATTGTAGATCCACCATTGTGTTGGGTTTTGTGCATTATGATAAGTGGCAGAGCAGTTGGCTTGCTTCCCTTAAATATGTTATAGAGAGAGAGAGAGAGAGAGGTGGTGAACCTATGAACTTAACTCATATTTAAACAACTTTTGCTTTGTGTTGTTGGCCAGAAAAATAGTAAGACTTCTCTCTGTGTACACATATCCTACAGGCCTACAAGTATAATTTTGGCTGTATTATTTGTGTCCCCCTCAAAAAGTTTATTGCCCCCCCCCCCACTGTGAGATGAAATTTACGCCCATGAATATATATATTTTATTTATTTATTTATATTATTATTTTTTTAAATTTTCATTATCAATATTATTTGTATGTGTTACATTTTTGGTAAGTGGTAACATTGCTTACATTTATTTCCCAGTATCTTAACAACTAGGGCTGAGTACCAAACAAAGATGTGTTTCTGTAGCATAATTACCAAAGATCGCACAGATTATGCTTGGTACAGAAAGATATTTCCTGATTTTAAACAAGACTTTTTTCATTTTAAAATGTCTAAAAGTTCTCTAGACACTGATACATTGGAGAAGATTGGCCTACTTTTTAAGTAAGATGTCCACAAACAATGTTTTTTACACATTGGCTTTTGTACGGATTAAACAAATGAGTTGCTGGTAGGCAGAGTTTGCTTCCTTTGGACAGAGCCAGGATTTGACTGATATCAGGCAGAATTGTCAACTTGGTGGAGTGGGCGGATTCAAAGGTCTGGATCCAGGCAAAACCAGGCTAGCTGTTTTTGCCACTAAGCTAGCCATCTGCTGGCTGCAGCTTCATATTTATGATGCAGACAGAGGAGTTGGATCAATCTTTTCATCTCACCCTCAGCAAAAATGCGAATAAGCGCTCTTAATAAAATGTCAAATTATTCCTCCAACAACAGAAATTCTTCGATCTGCTCACTTTACCTTTGTATTGCTGATCTTTTTGTCCAATAGAAGCAGAGTTTGTCATCTCACTTCTGAACATAGCAGCTATCTTTGACTTCACCAAAGAACTCCAGGACTTCATCCTGCAAGAGTAAGGCACCAGCTTACTTCCAGAAGAGTTTATTTTTTAACTCTGCATCTCAAACAGAACTTTATCACTAAGCATGAACGTACCTACTCCCTTACCCTTGCTTGCAGCTTACAGGAAAACTACACAGAAAACAGCTTGACATGGGATTTCATGGCTAAGAGGGAGCTGGAGGCTCCGGGGGCTGGGGAGGAGCTGCAGACAGCCAAAGGCCGGGCCTCAGATATCAGCCGCAGAGAGGAGCGCTGCTGCCAGGTCTATGAGGAGGGAGTCAAGAGCATTAATACTGGTAGGAGCTCATATATACAGTTCAGTTCAATTCAGTTGGCTTTATTGGATAAACACATACACAGAGTACATACACAAAGAGTGAATAGACATTTATAATTTGGGAAATATTTCCACAAGCAAACTCAGTTGTTGAGACTTTGCTGTTTGAGTTTTGATGAGTAGTTTTAATGGACATAATGTTACGGTGTCCTGTGGATTTATAAAGTATGAAAATTATCTAAAGTATGAAAAGAAGTAAAGAGTTAATTAGAGTTGAAGTTTTATCACTTTGCAGTGACACATTTTTTCCACTGCATGTGCTTTAGAAAAGACGAGAATTAGTTTTACCATATAAAAAAAGAATATTTTCTTTACAATGTAGTTGTATTTTACTTATCAATGCTCCTAGTTTCTTTTGTGCATACACTCAATATCATTTCCACTGCAAAGTGAGTCTGTTTTTGCCAGTATTGTATTGTCAAATCATCTGATCCAGGTAGCCTAAAAGTTCTAAAACACCTTTAATTTGGCTTTCTGAACTCTACTGGTGCCTTGTTTTAATTCACTACTTGCATACTCCCTGCCTACTTGATGTGTCAGTATAAGAAACTATTGCTATGCTTGTGTGATTTGCGCTGTAGAGCCCATGTGGACTTGCTATGTGGCCTTCTGCTTAGAAAGGCTGAAGAGGAAGACAAATGTCCAAGAGCTGAAAGAAAAAGTAAGTCAATAATCTACCAGTTTAAAATGAATGTCAATATGGCAGTTAGTTTTCTCCTGAGGATAAAAATTAAACATGTACACTAAAAAAATGTCAACGCCTTCAGTGTTGGAGATGGATGTTTAATGGGTAAATCCTGACACGGTTTTATGTGTTTGTGTATTTATTACAGAGGCAGGAGAGGCTGCTGGGAGTGCTGCAGCGTGCCCACGACGCCTCACTGCTGAAGGAGGATTATTACAAGAAATGGGTTAGAAAATAGCTTCATTTAACGTGCAACTGCAATCATAAGGGCTCTTAAGCCTTTATGGTTCAGTCTTCTCTCATTTAAATAATGACTCTTCAAATGTCTGTTCACACAACATGTTAATAGTATGAGTTTAATCTAGCTGCGTGAGAGAAGTGCCAGTCAAAGTCGGGTGATACCCATAAACGTCTTTGCTTGTCAGTCTCCTTTAAATGCATTGTGGTGCAGTTCATGAGGAGTGACAATGTAAAGAACAATGTTTACATCTGTAGCTGATAGTTGGTAGTAACTCATACTTCATCATACTTCCTAGCACAACAAAATGAAACCTAACTGGTGTCTGCAGTGATGTTCGAAGGTTCGAGACATTTAATTAGAAAAAAGCGCAAATGTCAGAGGCAGATGTCTTGTTGGCCTAGTGGTTAAAGGCTCACACCAAGGACCTTTTACGCATGGCAGCCCCTCCGTGTTGTTTACCATCTATTAAGAGAGAAGTCCATAAAATGACTGTTTGACACCCTCCTGCAGCTAAAATTGCATGTTACTAAAACTCTGTTGAGTAAAGAAGTTATTTGAGAGTCCATGGTACTGTTACAAGTCCTGTTTCGCTTTTTAATTTGGCAGTGTAAACCTCAACAAGTAAAATATTAAAATGTAACACTTTTATCAAACTATATTAATACCAGAGTCAACCAAGTGAGTGTGATTGCATCTTAAGACAGTTCTTAGATCTGCTGTGGCCCTTTTTGGTGTCACTCGTAATGACTGGTCAATATTGATAGTGTTGCTTTTGCCTTGTAGCAATTTTTGGGTATTAATTTATTAATTCCTTTATTATTTTCTTTATTTAACTGTTGAGTTGGGGCTTACATGTTCATGAGGAGATTTGATAGAAGTTGCTCTTTGATTTATAAATGAAGTAAAATGAAAAGAGGTAACAATGTTGCAAAGCGCCACAGCACCGATGTGTGGAAACAACCAACACGACATTCTCCATGTGACCAGCTGCAGATCCTGCTCTCATCCGGAGATGCTGAGGGAGCGGCCGGTGTTGCCATGGCAGCCACGCAGCGCTACAGCCAATCGGTGTCAGTGTGGAGCCTGAGTCTGCAGACGCTAATGCAGCTGGGGAGTGAGAGAGACGTTGGCAGGCTTTTCCAGGACGCTCTCACACATGTTAATCCTAAGGTACACCGAGTGTGCGCGCTCGCGCACAAACACACACACACACACACACTCGCTAACACTTTAACTCTACATAATTTGTTCTCAGTCACATTGAGATTGGTCATTTTCTCTGCTTACACTGAGCCCCACATCAGTTGTGCTCCTACTGTACCAGTGTAATTGTTCTCCTTGGAGAATGGAAATACACACACACATCAGCCACAAGCGCTGCAGTATAAGTGGGCCATCTCCTTGGCCCAATTAGTCTCTATTCCATTACATTAAGTCGTCAAATGGCTTCCGCTGCCCCCCTCTATATATGATGAAGACTTATAAAAGACAAAAAACTTACTTTAAGACCTTCAGTTATAAACACAAACATTAAAAACCCAGAGATGATAATGATTATTATAGCTAGTGTAATTATTAGTTATTTGGGGTCTAAATTAGCAGTATTACTGTTTATACCTACACGCTTGACAGATATATAGGCTTTGGATGGATAGTGAACTGATCCTTAGAAATCACCTGATACACCTCAGATATTCAAAGGTTGTCAGTGTTTTTCTGAAGATTTTCTCCTGTTAAGTACAGCTTTCTGAACACAACTAACATATAATAGACTAATATAAAAGACTTTTTGTCCTTAATTTTGTGTTGCCCTGACACTCAGCCCTTCACATTGTTGCACATCACAGTATATTGCTGTATGACTATGACGACACATGCTTTGACTCAGCCACAGGCCTTTATAGTAGTGAGCAGAATAGCTGGTTATTGTTATGGTGTGGGTTTCACAAGACTGTAGCCTTGAGAAGGAGCTGTGTGAGGAGGATTACAACGCTGCTGCTGATTACGCAAGTCTTTTCTCTCAAGATAAACATTCTCTTTAAGTGTTAGGAAACTGTATAAACCCGCAGGGGTTTCACGTCTGGTATGTCGAACAATAAAATGTTTCCATATTGCACGGTGCAGAGGTATAGATAAATGAATTAGGAAAATGTGGACGTTCTATCTTAACTGACTTATTAATCATTTTTAAAATCTATGCATATAGTGGAGAAAATACGGCAGCTAAATCTGCAGGCATCGGCCTGATTTGAACTTGGCATGCTCAGGTTGGTTTGCTCTAAGACTTAAAAGGAGATATTGTATGATACTGACAACACTAACCACTAACACTAAGTGCTACTGGAGGAAAGTGGACTCCTCACTGAGCTAGAGACGGGTTAGAAACCAACTAATAGCTAAATCCTTTCTGTCCTGTCTTGACAGGAGAGTCTACCACTTTGGCAGCTGCAGGTCCAGTGGAGCGTGGCCAACCAGAGTCCGGAGGAGACAGAAGCCGTTTTCAAGGTAGTTCGCCAGAATCCACCAGACTGAGTTACTGCATAGTGTGCTGTCACTGCTCTCGTTTGGCTGCGACATTTCTTCAAAGACAACTGACAGGAAGAGCTGTTTATTGTAAACATTTAGCACATAATGACATGCCTTTTGTGTCTTGCTTTACACTGGAACAAAATCAGTGTGGATGAACTGAAATCAGGATAAGCAGTCCTTGATAATACCTACCTGTGGGCAAATACTTAAAGACGAAGCGGAAAAAAAGGCCCTCGCGTCTGCACAGTGTTTTGGCCTCGCAGACAGTTTGTTCTCTCGTTTGTTCCCAGAGAGGTCTGCTGTCTGCAGTAGCAGCTGTTGCCATGGAGATGAAAGGGAGCTACCTTGATTGGTCGTACTCCACTGGAGGCTACAAGAAAGCTAGGAAGACGTTTACGAGGTAAAAAAACAAAAACCTTTGTCCGCTGATGTTGTGCATTAATTTAAATGATGAACTACACAAAGGAAAAAAAACATTTAATTGGTCCCAAAACACTGTGGGGCAAATTCAAAAGTGTCTCATAACGAAGCTGTTGATTTAAAGCTATTAAACTTTTTTTCCTCTTCCTGTAGCTTACAGGAAAACCGTCCCTTGTCCAAGGCCTTTTTCACCAGAATGATTCAGATCGAGAAGGAACAAGTACGTAAAGCAAGTACTGTATGTCACATGTGAAAACTCTTGCGTAAACTACTCCTCAGTCTGAACCCTTTAGGTTTTAGGTAGAGAACTGATTACAGCGAAGACATAGTGGGGACAGACGGTGGACTTTGATATTATTCATATTACTGATAAGCGGAGACAATCCTGAGCTGTGGTAACAATGGTCTTTGCTCCTCCAGGAGAGTCCAAAGATGAACAATCTGAGAGACTGCTATGAGAGGGCCCTGCAGGAGTTTGGCACATCAGATGACGGTAAGAAGAGTTTAAATGCCTGAAAAGGAACAAGACTCAAAAGGAAAAATAGTGTTATTTCAAAATATTTATTCCTGTTATTCAAGTACCAAGGACTAAATTCCATCTAACAGAACTTCTGCACCAAAGAAAAGTTCAATGCTAAGTACTTTAATAGTTATTTGACCAGATACACAGTAGCTCAGTTCTGTTTTATAGATGATAGTGAAGAGTGAGACTCAATATTTATCAGAGGCTGGATCCCACACAAACTACCAGTCTGATTTCTAGGCCAAATAAAAAGCTATCATTTGGGATACTGGAAGTTGAACAGTTGTTGAGTGTCATAATTTAATTGGAGCCTTTTCTTTTTAGTGTAAAATGTTTTGTTTTTATTTTCCCGAAGATCTGTGGCTGCAGTACATCCGGGAGGAGCTGGGACCCCTGGGACAGCCAGAGAACTGTGGCAAGATCCACTGGAGAGCTATGAAGTTTTTGGAGGGGGAGAATGTGGAGAGGTTCACTTCGAAATACACTCTACTTCAAACCGGACACTTATGAGTAACCCTGAAAAGGTCCAAGTAGCTTCGATCAAACCTTGTTAAGTTCAGAAAACAACAATGCCAATGTTTCACAACTGTGTAGCAGTTTTTTCAGCTGAAGAAGCAGCACAGGTTTCGGAGCACGGGTTTCTCTTGGTCCTGTATAATACCAGTGCTGTGCCCATCCATGCACTGTTTCACTCCCTTCAACAAGTATTGCAATTCCTGGAAAAGGCCTGTCGATTCTTCTTGAAAGGTTCCAGCAGCGTTAGAGGAGAAATGTTCTTAGGTTTGGCAATTGCAGCTTTAAGCAGCAGTGTTTTACAGCTGTAATTAACTTGTACCTACTTTCCATTTTCTTTGCATTGCATTTGATACCAGACTGACATTGGAAACACGTAGTATTATAAAGGTGTCCAGTTTAATTGAATTCCACACAAACTTTGATGGTGTTATATTGTTAAACATATTAAAACAGTCTTTCATTCTGGGGTGTTCTCTGTTGTGGTCCCTCTGAGACATAACAAATGTTCACAGATAAACAAACATCACATATGGAAATAGTTTTCAATGACCCACCACAGGTTAGTTTAAGTAACTATGACAAAAACATCCATTATCCTCTAAAATACTAATTTCACACATTGAGCAAGTGTTTCATGGTACAAAATGTCGCCTTTAAAAAAAACAAAAAAAAACAAATATTAAGCAGCAGTAGTACTATGGGACAGTTGCACATCTATGAAACGTTACAATGGCGGGTTAAACAAAACTGTCCATATACATCCAAATATATTTACAGTTTTTAAGGACACTTCAAATTGTTATAAACAGTATACATTGTTTTATACAGCAGAGGCAACTACAGTAATTTAACAGCTATGAGGTATTACATTAATGGAAAAAGCATTATATAAATGGATCATGATGTTGCTCTTTAAAGTCTAATAATGTAGATAATACACACCTATAAAATTGTAACACGAGATTTTAGGGTGTGACAATGTGAAATGACACTATCGAAGACCTTTGAGATATTAAAGTATCTCTGCACTCTCTGATCATCTTTCTCACAGAAACTAGTTTCAGGGCTTCTTAGGCTTTGAGGAAATCAGTGCAAAATTGAACATGATGCGCATTAAGGCATAAGTTGTTATGGCGAACTATTCATTTCACTGACGATCCCTTTAGAAAAGAGTGAATTACAGTGTGGGGGCAATGCCCAGACGCATTCTGTCAGCAGAAGCCGTCTCAGTGTAACATGAGTTTGACGTAGCACTGACACCACACTAATACTTCAGTGTGTGTGTGTAGAGGTTTCTGATAGTGTTGGCAGATGTACTGGGTTTCTGATATGTTCAGCTACTTGGGCTTTGCAAAAAAACTTGCATATTGGCCATTTCATATTCACTGCACACTGAGTGTCTGTGCTGACACTGGATATTTTTGTTGTCTTTTGATATTTTCAGATAGTTCAAATGTGTGAAGGACATATTTTAGTCAACAGCCTGCAAGACTTGCAGTGAGCAGCTGAGTCACAATGTCCCATGATGGTCTAAATGCTTTTTCAGAGGCATTTTAACTCCCTTAAGAAGAAAGTTTTCTGTGACGGGGGACAAGGAATCCTTTTGGTTGTAAAGCCATTAAAGTTGAGTATTAAATCAAAATTTAAATATATTGAATAGCGGCACATAAAATCCTTCATCATCAGTACAAAAACTCTATACTGGCCTTTTAAAAAGCCGCTGCTAGATTCTTTAGCTCCACATGTTCACTTCCACAACCACAACATTACTGATGATAAGGACATGAACCTCAATGTTTTTTCCCCAAAACAGATTTATCACAAAATGTGGCACTAAACTGAAGTTACTAAACGATAATTTGTGGTGAAGTGTTTTTTCCACATACTGCTGCACCTTCCTACCACCTCGTCTGAAAAAAGCAGTGTGCTCATGTATGTGTTAGGTCCCACGCCATCTCCTCTTTGTGTCCAATGTATAAAAAAAATCCCCTTTGTCTGCTTGACCAGCTTTACCACACCGGACACCAATGTCTCATTCTGGCCAGTCCACGTCCCCCACATCGCCCCCAGGCCACCCCTTACCCACATCTCAGAGCTTCTTGAAGAGGATGTAGCTGAAGAGTGCCAATACGCCTGCAGACAGCAGCCCGATCACACACTGGTGGATGGTGATAACGTTCTCCAGGGCGTGGATGCGCTCCTCCATGGCATTGGTGTTGATGTAGTCATAAATTGAGGCCCCGATGCTCCACACCGCCCATATGGCATCCACCAACGCTTTCATGGTGGGAGAGACCATTGAGAGGGCCGCCTGCAGCTGGGAATCAGCTGCATCCGCTACTTAATGGCCCCACAGCACTACAGAGAGCAAGAGGAGGGTAACACATGGTGACGTGAGGAAGACGCATTGTGTGGGCATACTGACATCTACAACCATGAACCGACCATTTGATTGTGAGGAGCTTCTTCTAAAAAAATTGTAAAAAACGAAAAGAGGCAAAACTGCTGATCAGAACAGCCATCTGTATACTATCTCTTTGAGATTGGCTAAAATGACACAGTTGTGATTGGAGTTTTTTTATTTATTTTCATGACTATTTTTATTAATTGGTTGCTGGGGTTTTATTCTTCATTAATTTATCTTTATGTCTTTCAGTGGTGGAAAGCAGTACATTTCAAGTATATGAGTACAATTTTGAGGTACTCGTTTCTTTTTTTTTATGCTACTTTATACTTCTACCCCCACCTACATTCCTGAGGCAAATATTGTACTTTTTACTCCACTATATTTATCTGAAATGTACTGTCCCTCTGCAGATTAATAGTTTACTCAGAAAACCTGTATTGTGCTTATAAAATATGAATATTATTATAAATTAAGCTACCTATCTTAACAACGCAGTTTTAGTAATCACTAGTAATCCAATAGATTAATATCTATGAAAATACAACACTGAAAGCAGTTATTCTAGGTGCTTTTACTTTTGAAACTTTAAGGAGGCTACATTTTTCTTATAGTTGCTACATGCTTAGTGGACTTGTAGCCTACTGGTGTATACAGTAAGGTATTGGTTGCTTTCCTCTGGTGTATTTATTTACCTGCTTAATCAACATCCGCAAAATATTTCTCAAACACCCTTTGTGATTATGCCTGTGTCTTTCTGTCTTTACATCCCGCCCCCCCCCCCCCCCCAACCCTGCTCTAATGGTCGACGGCCTCGCTCCCTCAACACATGCTGACGTCATTACAGTATTAATAAACTTGGTCCAGTACTGTATTGGCTTGGCATTATCCGGAATTTGCTTCTGTAAGATCAAGGGAAGCTCCGAATCTGCATTGGAACAGTCATCTGAGTTTGATGAAACTGGGATACCCGATGATGTACAGATACAAACGCTGTGAGGCGGAGACATTTATTAATGGACTCACCGACGGGTGTCAGATGTCAAAATGATGATACAGATGATGATGAACATCCATCCTGTTGCTGCTGCTGGAGTGATGAAATATCTTGTTTAGGAGAAGCCGGGCTGTTCCTGTCAGGTCCAAAGTCGGACATTGCTATTCGGCGTCAAGTCAAATCAAACACATGGCTTCCGGTCAAACCCTTAAAAATAAAATGATTCCCTACTAATATCAATTATACCATATTTTAGAAATAGAAAGTGTCCAGGCGAAATTGAGGGTGAACGAGAGAGGTAATATTACTACAAAATACACCGCGTGGAACGATACAATTACTCTTCAAATAAATAATGGCTCATTCAGGACAAAGCATCACGTCGTTTATTTTATTTTCATCAGAAAGTCGCCCAATTTCCGGTATTACTGTGTGATTCTTGTCCACACAAAGCAGCTGACAGCTGCCAGGAGAGCGTCACCACGTACACTAAAAGTGGAGCATGACTTCGAGAATAGAACAGAAGAGAATAAAATGCAATATATCACATTAGAATAGGTCTATATGTGAAATACCAGAAAGAATAGAATATAGTAGAAAATACTGCAATGTAAAAGGGAAGAATAGAAAATAATAGAATAAATGGATAAATGGCATTAAGACTTGCTCGTTTTGGAGCACGTAACATAACATGACGAGCTCGAATAGAAACCTTTCTGACTTAATAATCAATTTGGAATGAAGCCACTGACTAAATATGTCCAAAAGACGCCTCCTGTCACGCTGTAAGTGACCCCTGATGTGCGTCCATACGTGATCACACTCGGTGATAGGAAGAGAACAATAAAAGGTTGTGCGTTTGATACATGCTTGTAACGAAGTGTCATGGCGCATCGCTGCCACCAGGGGTCGCGACACGCTAACATGTTGCTGTTCAGGGAGGCGACACGAGAGGTGTGATGAACCTGGGATGTATACAGCCTCCTGTGCAGCATCGATAAAAGAGGGGAACACCTTGAGAGGGAGCCGCAGACGAGTCGCCCGGCCCGGAGACGCAGCCGAGCGCGGCGTGCGGGCGTGTGTGTGGCGCATGTGGACTGGGCGAGCCGACACACCGCAGGAATGTGTGCAGTTACGGGCAAAAGACACATGCTCGGACATTAGGCTACTCTGTGCAGTGTTCTTGTCCTTTTTTAAAAAAGTCCTCTTTCAGAATAATTGGAAATACGGAGCCACGCTGCTGCGCTCCCGACGGAAACCTATAATTGGAGAGGAGCCAGTGACGCGCTGAAAATAACCAGGTTACCACTTAGCACCGGTCCATTTTGGGGAGGGCCCAACACGAGGGCGCAGCACCATATATCCTCTCCTTCCAGCTGTTTGGGAATACCCTGCTCATAATATCGAGGCTACAGAATGGCAGTAGTAACAGCGGGCTCCTTTCTCCCGCTGTCTCCCCGGTTGTCTCTTGTTCAGAATGGATATTGGGTGAGTGGATGGGTGCTCCATGGTTCATGGGTGCGCACTGGTGATCTCTCAGTGGGAAACACAGAAGCTTTTTTTAAGGGCGGGAGGGGTGTTGGGGGGGACTGGCACAAGGCGCGACACTGTTGCGTCTGCATGTTTTTTCCCCTCCTTGGATAGAGGGGAAAACATAGGCCGGGGAGGGGGGCTGTCCGATTTCTTCCAAGAGACAATTCGTTACCCCCCACCCCCAAATGGATAATCTTGCTTAATTTGGGTTGCGTGCAACACCAAGTGATCAGATATTACTGGGGCGGCGGTGGTGCTGGCGGTGGATGGACGGTGAAGTTGAACTTCGTTTGCAGACGCGATTTCCTCCAGGCAGCCAGACAACCAACCAGACAGTCGGCGCTCTTTACGCGAAGTCCCCATATGGCAGCGGGATGCTGACACCTGCCCGGTACGCAGGTAGCAACCACCTGGCAAGCATCACCTCTCCAGACACTGACAGACAGCAGATCAGTGGGTATGTATCGGCGTGGGCACAGATTAAACCCTTCGCATTCCTTCATTAACTCGCCTGGAAGTAAAATCTTGTGGTACGAAAAAAACTATCCCGAATCCGTAGGTAAACCTTTGGAGTTCCCTCCACATCGAGTCCCGGCCACGGGATAGGTGATGATGATGGTGTGTGTCAGAGGCTGGGTCTTTGCGGGCAAGGTGAGTCCTCAGTTTGTTCAACTGGCCTACAAAGTCCCAGTTTCTGGCGCATGTGACCACCAAGTTATCGAAAATCCACTTGTGCTACATATTGAGGTTTTACAGAAGATAAATGGGGAGCAGATGTGGAGTCTTAAGGAGAATACGAACAGGCAATTCTTTTTCATTTCTTTCATTCTTTATTTCTTTTTCTTTTTAAAGCATAGCGATATCTTAGGGGATAATAGCAAATATGTAACGCCCGATGAGTCAGTAAACACACTATTCAATACCGTTGACACAAAATGTGATCTATAGCCTAATAAATTTGGGTGAATATTATGGCGATAATATCGAGACTAAACACAAAGTACGCTACAGTACAATAATGTCACCATACAGTCAATAATAAATACCATAAATCCATTAGACTGTACATAATATTATATCAATATTACACTTTTTTACTAAGCTACTCTTCAGGCAGTGAACTACACAAGGAATGAAAGTGCGAAAGAGGATTGCATTTGGAAAAAGCTGCAGGTACTTAACCAATGGAAATGTAAAGATTTAAAATTTTACTATTTAATAGCTCAGACAGTGAATGTCATTGCTTAATAATTGGCTTAAACCTTTGATTAGTAAAACCTGACCTTTGCAACCTTGTGACAGAGAGAAGCATGCTTCTCTAGAAAGTCACAGCTTCACAGAAAACCAGAGCAGAGGTTGTTTCTTTCTGATGCACACAATGATGAACAGCTTTCATGTGCCATTTCTATAGAAGAAGAAAAAAAAGGGGCTCTACATTTCTCAGCTGGCCTCATTCTGCTGTACAGCTCTTGATAAATAGATATAAAATATATATATTTGCCCAATCAAAAATAGGCCAAAATAGACAAAAAAAGCCACATTTACAATGAAAATCTGTGAAATTACTGAATTAATCTCTGTTCAAAGAGCACACATGATAAAAACCTAAATTAGCTGCGTTACAAGCGAATTACTCGCACCCTCTTTGAATTTAGATGAGCAACTGAATCCAAAGTTGAACCATTTCTGTAGAAGCTTACAGCTCAAACTCTACATCAACATATTGAGATGAATTAAAAAAAACAGACCGTTGTCAAAAATCACAAAGTGCCCACACTCTATTATGTGGAACATGTCTGTAAAGTGGGGAAGAAGTTGTTTTGGAGGCCTGTTTCTATATCTGTCCTGACCCTAGCATGCCGTAAATACCTCACTAATGAATTTAGCATCCTGACACTAGATGCTTTATGTAATTAATAGAGCGGCGGGCCGTGGTGGCATCTTTATGCTGCAAGTGACACATAGGTAAGACATTCGCTGAAGCATGGGATTTTTATTTTAAAAACACGAGACCCTCTGTGATTATTAAAACACACCTAAAAACAGTCCTGTAAATGGACTCCCTTGGCATTGCGGTGGGCTGGAAGTTGTTACATTAATCTTTCCGTCAGTTTTATTTATTAAAAAGTTAACACTTGATCATAAGTTATTTGTGGGCTGTGTTTAACAGATTGGTGGCAGATCATTTGTTTTTACAAGCCTGCCATTTCTTGTTACGTCTGTAATAGGTTGTTGTGGACTGACGTCGTGAGGAAAGTTGACACTTTGTCAAACCCTCTGGAAGTTCTAATTAAATTCCATGTGATTATAGCTGATATATCCTACCGCTAAAATTAAATGTCAAAAGTAGAAAACATTCACAAAATCATAAAATACACCTAAAATCTAACATGAAAATGTTTCTGCGACGAGTTGTACTCAAACTATCATCACCGATTCCCTCCAACGTAGCCCACTAAAGTGCAATGACACATCACAGAAAGCAGATAAAACCACTCCAGCCAAAAGCTCTCCATATATGCTGTAGGAGAGTATGAGGCAGTGAGCTGAGGGCCTAGTAAGGGAGGCTTGGTGGAATGAGCCTGGTTTGAATAAGCATCATGGCTACGGGGAGCTCTGGGATAGTCACCAAGTGTGCTGATTAAAGTTGTGATATTAAACAGTGCTGGCTGCTACTGCCTGCCAAGCCTCTCTCAGTGGCATTTCACATTGTTTAAAAGGCCCAGTCAGACTCATCTCGCCACTTGCTGCACAGGGTTGCTTACATCTTTTCATTTTCCACCGCGGCTGTCTCATACTCTCTCCTCACACCATTTGTTAGCAGGGTTGTAAGACTTACTTTAAATAGGCTTTCCCTACATTTCCCAGGTTGTTTTCTGCTTGGGGTCTGCACTACGTCCTCAGATTGACCGTAACAATGAGCGTGTGTATTTGTTATTGTGAGCATCATATATAAAACTCTCTGCTAAGGTAAAAGTTTCAGATTGTGTTCACCTTTTCTGTGAAGGCTGAACTTCTAATGAACACATGGAGCGCTCCCTTCTCGGAAATTCTGCTCTGAACCCATTCAACCCCCTTTAAAAACGTCACTGCAAAAACCAATAAAACTCTGCCATTATAAATATACAATTCATAAATACTGGGAAGCCTGCTCGCGTTTTGTGAATTATATGACCCAGGCCCAGTTAAAAGGTCAAACTTCAGACGTTGTGGTCACTCCAGGTTGTTGCATTTTTTCAGCCACGTTTGAACAGACACCAAAGTTATGCACCAAATCGCACTCGAGGAGCCAGCAAATGTTGTAGTTTGATCTCAAAAGTTTGGAATGAGACATTCAAAGATTAAGCAAGGGAGGGAGGGAGGGAGAGAGAAAAGAGAAAAGGCAGCAAGAAAAGTGAGGGACTTTTAGGGGCAGCTGTGTTTTATTAACCCAGTCATAATGCCCCTAAAAATCCTTATTGCTCTTGCAATGGTCAACAAATCTCCTGTTACAACATGTAGAAGGATCTCTGAGCGGCGTGTAGGGATTTACACCAACAACCCGTCACACTATATGGCCGGGGCACAAGTCAATGTATGCTGTGTGTGTTGTTTCCGTAGGTTAGGTTTAGAGATTTAAGCTTAGTTAAACCAACTGTCCAGTAGAAGTCACAGCGTTTATTGAATTGCAAAACTCGTGAATGGAAGGATCCAGTCTCACGGGGCCTGCTGAGATTGAACAGCAAACCCAGTATCCAAGTCAAGTCAAGTCAAAAGTTTCACAACACGTTTGCTGATGCAGATTAGCACAAAGTTGGATATGTTAACAACTCTATCTGGGAGCTGCACCGGCAGAATGAAAAGCGTATCGTTACTAACAATACCAATGTTTGCCTTTTGGCAGACTTGTGGATTACACTGTCTATATTTCTTCCCAAGTCTTCGTAGTTTAGCATGCAGACCAGGGAGCCTATACGCTCTGTGTCCTTCGGTATTTTGACTTTGCAATCGAGTGCCAAGGGACAGACTGAAAGACAGAGGCGGAAAGGCCAGCAGACTGACAAAGACGACAAGCAGTGAAGGCGGACCAAAACAAATTCAGAGAGTATTAAGACACGCAGTACAGGTTGGTAGAAATACAGACAGGCAGATGGGAGTATAAACACAGGTAAACAATGAGACATCTTGATGAGGCAGTAGCCGTACAGAGGGATATAGAAAATGGCAACCAGGGAGACAGAAAGACACAGAAAAAGAGACGCAAGAAGACATGCAGCGACATGGACAGCTAGTAAGAGAGACATAGAAGCAAGCAGGCAGTGGAGGACTGGGATCCAGGCCTGGGTGTGGTGAGGTGGGCTGTCTTGGCTGGAGAGCGCGTGGTGTGGAGTGGAGCTCTCGATGTTTCTGAGTGAGTCATCGGAGGGAGGCTATTCTGTCGAGCTTCCCTGTGGGACGGCAACTGTTGAAGGAAGGAAGGAAGAATCCTCTTCACGTAGAGGGAAAGAGAGAGAGAGAGACAGACAAGGGGAGAGGGAGTGAGGGAAAGTGTGGACGATGACTCAGGGCCACGAACCACATGGTGATGGAGGAGGGAGGGAGGAATTACTCATCAGAGCATGTGGAATCTCATATGGCTATCATAGGACTGACAGTGTGCTTCTCCCATGGTGGCTACTCAGCCACCATATCCAGCTGCCATGGCTCCCTCAGGCACCAACTCCACACCAATCAGCCTCGACTTTTTTACCGACAGAGAATGGCGCACAGGTGAGCCACGGGTCAAATTCACATAAGAAGGTTTAAAAATAAAAAAAGCCCGGTTGTTTCTAGTTTTTCACAAGGCACAAACTGACAATAAATGAGTTTTTAAACTCTTTTATCAAAGCTGAATCCACTCCAGTATTGCTGAGTCACGCCATTCCTCCCCCCTCCAAAATGTCCCTGCTCTTGGTCACCTGGCCTTCTGTAGACTCTGTCTGGCTGATGGGGGTGCATGTTGAAAATACTGCATCATAATCTGATCATCATTATTCGAATTTCAGCAGAGGCTATAATGGCCCTCCTGATAAAGTATGTTTCAGCTTACCGAACTTTTTCTGTGGGTCAGGAGAAGAGAGTCATGTCAAATCATAGAGCTTGAGTTTGGCCAAGTGGAGTAGCTATTATAGTTTCTAGAAACACCTGGGTGGTGTAAGGCCAGGCTGGCTCAGGTCCTGGCTTTAATCACAAATGAAAAGTATTATTGAGTGTAAATATGGAGGTATTTTGACACAGGAGTTTCACCTTAGTACCTGTCTGCTTATATTTGGGTTTTGAATTACAGCAAGTCCGTGCAGGTCTCTCTGCTCTTGCTCCGAATTAGGCAATACTGTCAAAATATTTAATCAGAGGAACCTTTCAAAGGGAGAAGAACTGAAAATGGCTTTATGAATATGTATCTAGAGCACATGGTGAATGGTGGGTAACATTTTAGGTCCAGTAGCTTTTTTTCTTCTCTGTCACTCAGCTCACACAACAGCTCTTTCATGGCTGCACAAATCCATCTTTACAGCAATAAATGTGGCACTACAGCAAGCCTGTGGACGAGTAAGTTGTACTGAGTCAGGACAAGACAGAGTATGGAAATGGGTGAAAGGGCTAGCAGCATCACATGCACCGTGGCTTCTCTTTATCTTCTTTAGACTCAGCAGCTGAACCGGTAGATGTCCTTGAATGTGAGCGCTGGTGAAATAGGTGTTAACATATAGCGCAATGGTTGAGGGGGAATGAGTCAGCAGAAAGTTTGTGTCACTGTGAATTCATTTACCCGAGTCTACTTTATATGTGTCCTATACACCTGTCAAGAGTTTTTGTAGGCAATAACTTTTCATATTTGCGTATGCAGCAAAAAAACAACAACATTATGATGAATACACAATGGTGGCATGACTCAACTGGTTAAAGGGGCACGCCCATAAGACTAGTTTAGCCCCCCTTACCATGGGCGGCACAGTCACAGATCTCTCAAACAGAGGCTGCCATTAGGGTGTGGACTGACAGTGCTCCAACACCAGAAGAACCACTCAAATCCAGAAGCAAACACTGCCGACAAAAGGGAGAGGGCAAAAAACTGGAGCAGACCTTCCCTGTGTGAATCCATCCAGCACCCCTCTTTAAAAAGAGAGAATGAACCTGCCTGACCTGCTTTTTGCCAATCAGCCTGTGAGAGCAGGCTTTGGTATGACTCGAGTGAATAGAGAGGGGTGATCAGCCATCACATATCTGTGATGGTGCTTTCTCCATCTCAGTTATACCTTAAGCCAAATTAATGTGATGCCGTTTGTTGCTGTTCACTGGCTTTGTGGATCCTCTGGAGTATCACTAAATTAAAACAGGTTGCACCACACAAACTAGTTCTTACTAAATATTTACACCCAGTAGCTGCCAGGTGTAACTGGTGTGTTGCTAACTGAATTAACTATCGCTAACATTAGCTTGCTAATAGATGACTTTAGATGGAATGTGGTACAGACAAATATTAAATGACATTTCGCAAAAATAACACAATATACATCAAATTACAAGAAGTAGTGCGATAACGCTAGGTTTAATGCACGTATATGTCTGCAGCTTCAGTGCTCCGTCTGTGTATACACAGGATGCATTCAGGCCTGTGTTTGTCTGATCCCAACACACAATCGCTATAGTTAGCATTGAAAAATAAGGATAAAAAAGACTTAAAGCATAAAAATATGGCTATAGTGTGAATAAAGCATGAGCCGTTTTGCCGCCTGTGTAAACAGCTGGACACGGACGACTGAAAAACGTGGCTGAAACACCTTCTGTGTAGACATGCCATAAATGATCAAATAACTTCAGCTAGGATAGCATCTAGTATTTCTCAGTAATTTTAACTGAAACCCATGTACCCTCTCCATGTTTCCATATATAAGTAAAACAAAGTGGTACCTACATTTAAAAAGGACTGGCAGTTAAGTGTAAGGCATCCTTTATCCTTTGTGTACAGCTTGTTAAGCTTCAATGAGTTTCTGTTTACATAGTTGATTGCGTTTGATCAGATGTGACAACAGAAACTTCCAAGCAACCAATTTACCTATCACTAAAGTCTTCACTTGCTAAGACATCTTAATGTTTAATGGTGCAACCCAGTTTAGTAAAGAACTAGTTTGAAACTAGCTAGTAGTTACTAATAACTTAGAAAGAGCAAACTTATTAATAGCTGGTACAACCCAATCCTGGTCCTATCAAACTATTAGATGTGATAGATGCACTTATGGATTCCAGCATCAATAAATAAACTCCGGAGAGCACAAATTCCAGTTGATCCTTTTGAAAAGGTTTGGCAGCAGTATGCTGCAATTATAAACAAATAATATAACAGGGCTGCGCTGCGCACTGCAACTAAGTTTAGGTGGGTGGGTGGACTGAACGGTCAAAACAAACCCTACCCATGACTCCCAGGCTTCAGCTATAGGCATAGAAGGCGTGTCTTTGACTCTCACACATAGATCGAAATAAGATCTTTAGACTCAGGGGTCAGTACTGTGTACACACAAATGTATACACAGTGACACACTCACACAAATGCACCCAACCAGACACATTAACTCTCGACCTCTCCTGTACTTGCTGTTTGCTTTTTATATGCAGTGTCAAACTGCTCGCAGGTATTGAACTTTTCTGTGCTCAGTCAGCAGCCGGACCTCATCTTCCACTGTTTGTCTTTGTGATTAAGTTTGCATATACATAAGCAGAGGGCCACTTCATACTGACAGTGTTGGTGTTTGTATTGTGTGAAAGTATTTGCTGTAGTATGAGGAGAAATGCAGCACTCATAGTTGAGAGGTGCTCCACTTCCTGAGCTTGAGCTTGAGTTCAGCCTAAATATTTTGAAAAGTCATTCCTCATCCCAACCTCGCCAACTATAGAAAGGGGCACTTCGGTTTCTAGTTGTTTTCTGGCTATTTGGGGTCAGCGATGCATGTTGGCAGACCTCATGTGCACTTACTCTTTGCATTGCAAAATGTGTTGGGAAGCTGAACCCGGCTCAGCGTTTGTGTGCCCCGGTGTTGAGTAACAATGAGCTCCGCAGGGCGATTGGCAGATGTGTGTTTGATGCTGCAGATACAGTCATGCCATTGTGTGGAGTCAGCAAGTGAAATGTGCGCATTCACGTGTGTGTGTGTGTGTGTGTGTGTGTGTGTGTGTGTGTGTGTGTGTAAAGGGTGAGGAAAAACAGGTGTTTGTTTTGGCAGAAAGATCATTTGCCAAAGAAGCGGTCAAACTGCCAAAACTCACCAAACAAACCTGCAGCAGTGAGTGTTTTATCTGTCCAACCTCTTCAGTAGTCATAATGGAAATGTGGCCATTTTACTCCTCACACCCACCCACCTCTTCACAAGTCTTTTGTGAGCTAAGAGAGGTAATAGTGAGCTACGCTAGGCCCATTTCAGTGGGGGAGCTTGTTAAAAACAGACAGCATTGAAGAAAAGCTGCCTTTTAACCAAACTTCTATGTAGCATTTGTAGTTAACAAGGGGATGAAGTAAACATTTTAAGCTAATCAGGGGCATGACAGAGCCTCATGTTTGCTCTGATCTTTTCTTTCTACTCGCTGTGGCTCACTTGAAGTCCCATTATCTGGCCCAAGCTGACGTCCTCCAGTCCAGAAGGCCTCTGTGCCAAGCTTGGCTCTGAGGATATTACACAAAAAAGGGAAAACCCATCTTCCCCAAAACCTTCTTCCATTACAGAAGAGAAGTTTTCTGCTTCTATCGAAGCTGTCAATGGAAGTTATTCAAGCCACTTGGAAAACAATCAATTGGAAATCAATTGCTGCTTCTTCTTTTTTTTGGTCTTCATGTTGGCAAAATCATCAGTCATGGGAACAGTACATAGTTGGTTTTCAGAAGAAAGGGAGATTGTCTGTGTGTGTATGCGTTTTTTATGCCCTTGATGATTTTCAGTGTTGTAAGTATTGTTGATCTGCAGAGCACATGTGAGCTGACAGGTCTGTGAAGTGTCAGCATCTGCATTGCTTTTCTCACTGTAACCTTTGCAACCAATGTGGACATGAATAAATTGCCTCTGTGTGTGTGTAGAGTATGTGGTAAAGTGTTGAATGAAGAGCTGTTTTATGTTGGCACCAAAGTCATGGGAGCCACAATGCGACAGGCAGGCCCGAGGCGACCTTAAGCTCAGCAATGTGCCTTCTTGGAACTTCCTTCTCATTCCTCGGGCTTAAGAACAGTGGCGCAGTGCCCGTCTGACTCCAAAACCAACAGTTTTGGAAATATCTTTTATATCTGCACCCCAAATATTCAGAAGTGCTTTCATGCCGTTCTTATTTGGGTTGACAGCGTTTACTTTTTTTCCCTTATGCCTTTTCTTGGTATACTTGGCTGTTTTTGTCTTGTCATCTCCTTGGCATACAGAATGGGTTATTTTAGGCAGGATGGATGTGTGAATGTAAACAATATGACTACATGTAGGACTGTAAATACATTTTTTCAATGTGTCGTCATGTCAACATACGTTCCTCTAAATGTTTTTTCTGTAGTACAAGTTGTTCATTCTTAACATGGGATTTTGGGAAATACACTTATTCACTTTCTTGCAGAGAGTTTGATGAGGAGATCCATGTCTGCACGGTAAATATGAAGCTACAGCTAGTAGCCAGTTAACTTAGCTTAGCATAAAGACTGGAAACAGCTAGCCTGGCTTTAGTCCTCATCTGTCCAGATTCTGACCACCTGCAGCACAGTCTGATCTCTCACGTCTGGTGACATTTCAAACTCTCTGCACACTTAATTGTCAGATAGCCTCTGGCTTTATTAAGCAAGGGGAGGATAAAGATGTCTCGAGGCAACATCAGTTGAGGAGATAAAATCAATGCAACAAGCATAGAGTCCTTATCCTGCCAGCAGAGCTTTAGCAACAGCTACAGTGGTTTCATTAATCAACTTCTTATAACGGTACACAGTAAACACTCCCCTTTTCCCAAGGTATGTATGGGAGGATGGGGGTGGAGGGGTCAGAGGGTGATGGAGTTTGGAGGATAAACTCAGCTAAACTTTGTCAGTGCACCTAAATTCCCCCATCAGTCCCCATCCCATCCTCCCCTCTCCACCCATCCATAATAACCTGCTCTAACACAGTGCAAAGCTAACACAGTCCATATCTAAAGAGCTATTGAAGAACTTAAGCTAAGCGACTTGATTTCATTATTTAAAATGTCAAAAGCTTGAATAAGCACCCTTTTATGCAATAAACCGTCCCTCCAGAAATAATTAACACAAACTCAACCATTCCTCATTCGTGAGAGTTTGCAGTTTTGTCTGAAGAGTGCTCTTTTTTTTTTTTTTTTTACCAGTGGCTGCATTTTGTCACATAAAATAAGCAAATTCAGAACCACCACTACAAGCACAGGTCAAATAAAATCAAACCTCAAACTTAACAAACTGTTGATGCCTAGAGAATTATCAGTCCGCTGAAGTTGGCTTCTCAAGCAGAGCTTACTTTCAGACCTCAACAAGCCATTTGTAACCTTAAACCTAAACTTAACCATCAACCTCTTTATATGTAAAATAACTTCTTGATTAATGGAGCTTGTTGGGAGTTGCACTTGGTAAGATGTTATAGGATGATCTATCTACATATATATCTATATCTATAGATATCTCTCTCTCTCTCTGTGAGGATGCGGAGAGACTGGATGCTGTGAGGTGCCCCAGATGCTGCGTCAATTGTCTTCCTCTATGAAACACCAACACCTCTTGCCTGTTGGTTTGGGCCACTATTTGGCTGATACTAAATCCTGTAGTCTGATCCCTACATACATTTATGAGGCACCAGTTGAAACATCTGAAGACCATTTAAACTCCTATTGGAACCTAGTGTCTTTTTGCCATTGTGACATGATCTCAGTTTATTGCAAAATAAGTTAAAAAAACGGGCCATACAATGCATTGCTGTTTCTCAGTATAGTAATCACAGATTAACTATTTTGGCAGCAAAATTCATAAATAATCTCTGGAAGACCTTAGTGGGACTGAATAAAGCGAGGAGAATCAGCAATTTGATGATTTATTTAAAATCTGACAAAACTGAGAAAAATTTTCCATGTGTTGTTTTCAATTGCCTGCTGAGGTGTTGGTGTCAGCCTGGCTGTGTCCAACCCGTGGCTGTCAGCAATTAGCATTTAGATTTGTGACTTAGGGAAAGTTCTTTCTTAGCAAAATAGGAGCAATTACACAAAGTGGAGCGCACACATTTCCAGTGTTCATGCAAAGCTGGATCAATGATCCAAGATCAAAGCTGTCAGAATAAATAATAGATCGTTGCATGTGGATCTGTGGTTCAATAGAACACGATACTCAATCCAGTAATACCAACCCAACAGAGACAGGCCTGTGACCACAGCAGTGTCCTGGGATTGCGATTCAGAAATACTGATATAGTTCATTTAGACAGGTAGCGAACCTTGTCCCAAAACAGCTCTTAACCAAAACATTTACTCATTAAAGTTTTGGAAATGTGGGCCACTTTTATACTATCAGTCCCTAGCTCATGTTGCAGGTAATTAGGTAGTCAAACATTGAATATGTATGTTGGCTGTAAATCTAGAAGCCAAGAGTATTTTATCCTGACAATGTGACATTGTGAGGACTTTTTTGGGTAGACTTTGGCAAGGCACTGCAAAACTGCTGCAGATACTAGTATCTTTAGTGTCATTTTGGGAGTCATTTCAACATCAACCTGATCCACTCTTGCTTGTCAAAGCCACTGGGGACTATGTGAAAAACTCTGGTTAGCCTCAAACAAATTTTATTCTTTTTAGCTGATAACAGCCACGTTAACCATCTTGTTCTCTGTGTGATCTGCCTGGCTCAGGCTCAGAGGGATGTGTTGTGTTGCAGGCATCAAGATAATTAGGCAGTCACAGTCTAGTTTTCCTGGAAGTTGACTGCATTAGCGAGATTCTTCTCTATTCTCACCTCTTCTTTTGTTTTCCTTTTTCTTACAAGCAACTGTCACACAGAAAGCTTTGGGGTGGGTGTAAATAAGAAGGCATGCGTGCTTAATGAGCAAGAGTAAAATGACCTAATTCTTTATTTTTTTTTTTGCAATGTAGTTCTGCTTACTGGACTAAATGTCAAGGCAGTGGAACTGCTTTATTAAGTTGTCTGTTAACACCAAGAGACTAACAGTGACATGTGTCAGCCAGATCGTATCTGCTTAGTTTCATACTTTCTATGAAAAAGTCCAACACATCTGCAACCAAACATTGAGACTTCACCTTCTGAACTCACTTGTCAAACAGATTAACATCTGACTACGACTCGCCAAAAGGATATAATGAGTCCATATTAAATACTGACAGTCACGTCTTGTCAGTGATGTCAGTGAGTGCCAGAAAGTAAAAAGGGAGAGAAAAAATAAGAAGTAAGGAATGGTCTTCTAACTTCAGATTTACAGCCATGGGGTCACCAGTGGAAGTGGAGCTGGAGCAGAGTGGTGCAGAGCTCTCCTCCTCCCACCCAATTTTTTTTTTTTGTTGCTCTCTGTTACTGCATAATGGTCATACTGCGATTGTGTTTACAGGCTGGTAAATGTGTTGTTTCCAGTGAGTATATGGAAAGAAGTACTCAAACCTTTACCTTTAAGTAAATGTAGCAACATAAGCTTTTAAACTTTAATATGTGTACGTAAGTATGGTTAATTATTAAGTTTAAACTTGTGTCAAAAGTGAAAGTTGATGCCTTTCAGAATTCAAATTATTTATTCATTAACCAGCAAGAATTGTTTAGTAGTTTAACAGTGCATCATGTTGAATGAATATGAATAGATAAAGGCCTATGTAATTATTTACGGTGTAGAATCCATTCAGTGCGCTTTGTTTGAGGATTTTGCCCATTTTGCCCACGTGGTGCAGTTCCCTCCTGAAGTATATTTTGCAATACAACGAAAAAGTAGTGGCTATAGTAATGTAGGTAATATAGATAATCACCAGTATATGATATTCCTTTACTAAAAATAAACTGTGAAAATGAAACTACTTTTTTGTCTTTTTCAGAGAAGCTGCTGCAACACAACATGTTTGGTTTTAACCAGTCTCAGAACATCCTATTGAACCCGTGTGCATGTGTGCGAGTAAGTTGTTTGTTCCCACTAGTTTACCTGCGCGTCCCATGAGAAGTCACCAGAAGCTCGGGCAAAGCAGGAAGGCAGGATGTTTTTGATGAAGCAGTGGGCTTAATTTAGGTCCAAGCATTCTCAGTATCTGACACCTAACTCCCAGCGATCTCACCACACAGTACAGGAGGCGTTTGTGTGTGCGTGCTCATGTTTATCAAGGCAGGAGGGTTATAAATTCAAGAAATGTACACTGACACTTTGCCATGCTAAAAAGATTATAATACCTCCCAAATGTCATAAGGCCCATCCTCCTTTGGACTTGATGAATAAGAAGAAAATAATAATGACAGGCTATTGTGATATGGTGTTTCTTTCGGAATTATTGATACTGGCAAATAAAAAAAATAAATCCAATTAACCCTGCCAAACACCCAAAATCTTCTTCTAAAGGAATTGGCTTAGTTATAGCTCCTGCTTGGCCATAAAATAACCAAACAGGCGTAAGCAAAAGACGAATGCCAACAACCTCTGCCAAAGACTTCAGCTTGCACCCACTGTTCTCTTACTGGTACACAGAGACATTTTCTGCCTACTTTGAATTACAGAATTTTTCTGCTTGTAGGAAAAACATTTTTTATTCATAACACTTAAGGGTGAGCTAACTCTGTTGTACAGCAACTACACACTTGTCTAATGTAATCACACGAACCTACATTTTCTAGCCCTCTCACCAAGCCTGAGGTGTAACCCGTGTTTGATGAACACATGTATATGCTGAAAAGAGCAATGTGGTTTTTGAAAAAACCCTCCTTTAAGAGAATCTGGTGAAGCTCTGACCTCGAGCTCATTGTCATTTTAATGTTGCATTAAATGAACGTGCTCGGACTCGTTGAGTGACTGCTCAGAGTGCTGAGAGGAGAGGCGTGCGGTCGTCAGGCGTCCGTAACGAATGGAAAGAAAAGGAAGACCACACAGCAGCACGGTCAGATCAGGTTGTCAGAGACCATATTTAAAATCTGGGTCAGAGTCCAAGCCATAACCTCTCTCACTCACCATTGCTCTACACTCCCTCCGTCTGTGCCCCATTTCTCCTTCAGCTCATCCCACTAACCTCTGTTTGTCTTTTGTCTTTCTCAATAGAGCTTTATCTCCTCACCCACTTTACATATCTGTATTTCATTCACCCACTTCTACCTTTCTCCCTCCTTCTTGTCTTTCTTTCTGGCCATATGCTGTGACTAGCATGTGCTGCCTGAGCCATTTGCAGAGGCAGCAGCTTTGCCTTGTTTGTGTTTCACAGACATGTTCAGAATAAGATCATATAAATTGGATTGTAAATGAATAAGATAAATGTTAACACTGGGGAGGAAAAAAGTAGAATTAATCTAAAAATGTCACTTAAAACTTGAATTTTTGAGAATACAATGGTGGATGTTTAACTATTGCTCTTCTCCCTTGAGGAATTAAGAAAATTGGAGGCGGGTATAAGGAACAGCCATATGATTCATATGCAGGTCCAGTGGCAGCCAGAAGACTTATGAGTGTTACAATAAGCCTATTCAGTTCTACTTTATAAGAAAAAACAGGCGCAGCTGTTGCTGCAGTACTTACACAGGACTTCAGGTACTTGTATTATATGGTAAACATGGCAAGACAAAAACATTCAGAAAGTGGTTGCAATGAGTTTCATTTTTAAGAAGTACGTTCTTTTGTGAATTAAGCAGTTTCATCTCTGTGGATTCAATTAGTCCATTATGTTTCAAGTCTATCTTAGCACACAGACGGGAAGCATGGGGGAACAGCTAGCCTCTGTTAAAAGAAACAACACTAAACTTCCAGCAGCGGTTGTTGGTTCGGACATAGCTGCAATGCAATAAGTTAACTGCTAGTTAAACAACATTGCCTTGCTTTTAGGTGTAAAATGTGCCCGGATTCAATGTGTGCAGTTGCTGAAATGCATCTTTTACGACACTAGGCTAGCTGTTAACCCTTCGTTTCAGACCACTGTTTTTTTTAAAGCCATGAAATTTGAAATTAACCATGAGTCCTTCAGATAGTCTGCATTCACATTTGGGAAATGCAATGTATTGCTGCTTGGAAACCATTAAAGAGCCAGAGATAGAGATTGATTTTAAGATTTAAAGAGGTGCCATACTGGTGCTTATTCTCTAAGGCAGACCTGGCAGACCTGCAGCAACTCTAACTCCAACAGTGCTCTTGCTACCATTTGTCATGGGAAAATGGCAAACACTGTAAATCAACTGGCATAAATGTCCATGCTTCTTTTCAGCTCGGTGGCTCAGAACCTATTGTGGCGCTAACATGGCTGCCAACAATAAGACATGATGACATTGTCCTGTTTTCATGCTGGAGGACTCCCAGTAAGGAGCTCTTGAATACCTCTTCAGTGTGACATGGAGACGGGCCTGCAACCACCAGCGGAGCAGAGCTGCTTTAGAGCCCTGCTGAGACCTGCCAGAACGACAGCTTTCCCTGCCAGGGGCCTAGGCTCACAGTCAGAGTAAGTTACAACCCATGACACACTCGTGCTAATGCAGAAACACACATACAGATAGCTTCAACATGTACAGTATGAAGGCATGCAGATGCCCGCATAGGTGGAACACATAGTGGAGTATATGTGAACAACCTTAAACTAGGGTGGGCAGTAAAACGATAACAATAATTATTGTGATATTATTTTCCGGAATATAAATATAACAAATGTTCAGTTTAATTCATTTGCATCACAAACAAATCAGCTCTTAATTTTTTCTATTAAGATATGTATTTTGTTGAGGAAAAATAACTGAAAAAAAGATTTTACTTAATTTTACTCATGCATATTTGTTTAAAAAAAGATTTTATCATCATAATAGTTTTGAACGTTGTACCTCAGATTTGTGAAGTGATCCACTGTTTGGTAAATGTTTGTCATGTTCTGACCATAAAGAAAAGTTTAAAACCACAATTAACCTTCTGGTTTCTTCAACTTTCACTCAGGAGGAAAAATCAGGAGGAAAAATCAACCTTTAACCTTGCCAGATATAGTGATAATATTTTTAGCCGTAACGCCCAGTAAATCAATTCACACACAAGCAGACAGGAAAAAAAGTAAATAACACCCAGATAATGTTACCCCACTTATGGCAGGTGTAGCCCCATTGGACCATGCTTGCACACATGCAACAAAGTGAGCACGTCCTCTTACAGGAGCTCTATCTGACAGGGCAAGTTTAAGGTCAAGGTCCGGCAGCTGCTGGATTGATTTGTCTAGGTCAACATGTAAAGTGAAAAAGAGCATGCTTGTGATTAAGGGCTTAGCTGAAGGTATGTGTGTGTGTGTGCGCGTGACTGAGCAAGTGAGACACAGCATCAATATGTGACTGTATATGTATACACACTGTGTAGAAGAGATCAATGCACAGATATATCAGCTGCACGTGTGTGTCAGTATGTGCTTATAAATTCATCTTTTTTTCCAACACGGCTTAGACAGGATCATCCTACATGCCAAGAAGTCTAGGTTTACAGAAGAGAATCGATCCCACAAGGTCCTGGTTCAGTGTTTCTTTTTCTAACTGAAATATGTAAGCCAATGAATGATGAAAAGTCTGCGGATGCAGCATCGTTAATGATTCACTGTGCGTGATATGTCTACCCTGTAAACTCAACTGTGGTTATTTGCATGTTTATATTGTACTATAGTTACATGTTTACATAGCTTCCTATGAGTTGAAAAAAGTTCCATGGTGTCATGCCCTCACAAATTACATTTTTTTTTTTTAATGAATTAGTAACGTGGCATCAAGGACTGTTTTCCTTAGCTCACATAAAGTATGTAGTACAGTTAATATATCGTTTAATGATGTAACTAAAAACCCTTTTAAGGCTAGGGGAATATTGTAGTCAAGGGAAATAAACTATTTAGTTAAGGTGTGCCTAAGTTTTGGCACCTGACACTGGGTTAAAGGGGAACTCCAGCGATTGTACATAGTCTGTTACAAGTCTGGGGGAGTACTACATATGCATATGTGAAAAAAGTTGTATAGCTTTTTGTTGCTCAATTGGGAGCTATGCAAATTTCATGAATTACCTCAAGTGATGTCACTTGAGTCAGCGTTGGTTAGAAAATGAAAAATATCTCGGTGTGTGGAGCTCTGCTTGAGGCTACATTAGCAGCTTCTAGCATAACCACAGTCCTTATAGGCAAGTCATGCCACTCGGACGCCATCTTGGCTATGCCTCCGGGCAGCTATATAACAAGACCAGGCTCCTATCTGAATGGGGAGAGAGCCAGAACTGCACTTTTATTGGTCACGGGGACATAAAAACTACATGAATAGAATCAGCAGTAAAATCTAATAAAAATTGATGAAAAAGTTTGACGACTTTGCCCCTAAATAAGGTTTAAAAAGTGTTTTTCCCGACCAGTTATACTTCTGCTACGCACACGTCACCACTTCCATGCATGTGCAGTAGAAGTAAAACTGACCCTTATGTCAGTGGAGCGTTCGGGAGGGGCGGGAAAAACCGCCATCTTTGCCATTACGGGCTTTACCCGTAGTTATATTGAGGATGTGATTGAGTGGTGTGTCTCTTCTATAAAACGTCTCTTGCATAACACACCTGAATCTCCAACCAAACTGTCGGCAGTAGGATTGCATTGTGGGTAATGTAGGCACCAGGTTTTGACACTCCAACAATGTTATGGAAGAGCAATGCTAAATCGATGGAGTACTCTTTTAATGTCAGGGAAAGTTGATGTTCATGTTGACATATTAAAATATATTGGTATGAGGAGGCCGTGAACAAATAAAATCATGTTTGGAGGCCAAAGCTCAAAATGAAGTTTGGAAAGATCCCAAAATGTATAACAAAGTGGACCATATGCACTGACCGTACATATTAATTGCACATCCTTGTATGTTTTGGAGTTCATCAGACCTTTGGACAACTAAACTGGTAGAAGAAACTTGAAAATGTTTGAGTGACATGACAGTACTTGCATCAGAGATGTACGTGGACACACGAGGGCTGACAAACAGTTTTGTGCTGGCTGTACAAATGTATCTCACAGCAGTAATCTATTATGTGCATGCGTGAGTAGCTATAGAGCTTGTGTCTACATTACTCCCAGGAATGTTGACGTGGTCCAGAGTTTAATAGAACTTGGCGTGGGTGTGGAGTAAGAGTCCCCTGGAGCAGAGTTAAGGTCTTAAAGTATTAAAAAGCCTTGACCCAGACCCTACGCACCCACTCACAGGGACACAGCACCCCTCTTGCAGCCCAGCACATGCTTTCAAACTTTGGCTATGCAGCAAAGAAACACAGGCAGCAGAAAGACAAGAAGAAGGGTATGAACTCAAACAACAAACATAATTTCTCAGATGAAGATGAGCACAACATGTACCCAGCCACAGATGTTGACGCGTTCGCTCTCACTGGCTCAAACACACATACAGCCAAACACATCCCTGTTGTCTTGTGTTGCTCGTCATCCAACGAGGAGCACATGACTTGAATCGGGTGTGGTGCATGACCTCTTATCGGACAAAAGCGTCCCACAGAGAGAGCTGATGGGGGAGACTGTGCCTCTCCGCCTGTCGGCAGTCATGAGGTCTCCATCCCGTTGGCCACGCCGTGTCCCGTGGTTCAAAGACCATATAATGTTGGCGGCGTCTTGTCAATAAATCAGCTGTTTAGCCTTAGGAGGGTGGCAATAACGGGGGGGGGGGGGGGGGGGGGGGGGGGGAGTGCAAAAGACTTCTTTTTAAGGCATGTTTTGCAAGAATGAAGCCTTTGATTTTTTTTTCGCATGTCCTATAATTGCCTCACCTACAGGGCTTAATGTCTCTCAATGAGAATGGTTGGTGTGTATTTCCCACATTAACCCTGAAGGCCATATGTGCATGTGCAGTCATGCAGAGCTAAATGCAAATTTCAGAGACAGAAGTTGGATGCTGTTTTTGTCTCATTTACTGATCTGTTTTTAGTGTGTCTGTGTCATTTAACTGTCATAATGATGATAATATCTGTATGTTGGAATGATAAGTCATGCGTCTCAAATCTTACAGGGATCATTTCTTGACATTCTTCTCAACAAAAGTTTAGTCATAACTCACCATATCTCACTTTCAGTGACAGGACTAACCAGCAGTACTGATGTTTTCTCTGTAGTACTTGCTAACTCTATGCTGCACGGTAGGTTTCATAGGCAGGTTGTTAAAATGCTTTTGCAGGAAACTGCTAATAAACTGTTCCACAACCAGGGCAAGGTCCATCCATCCATCCATCGTCAACCGCTTATCCTGCGTACAGGGTCGCGGGGACCAGGGCAAGGTATCTTTCAAAAATCATTGAAATGGAGGCCAGCAAGAAGAAACAGAGAGGGGAATGAGGGTTATAAAAGTTTACTAGTGAACATCCTCTCAGAATGTTCCCGATTTGATTTGGTTGATAGCTGAAACAGGCTGATGAAGTGTGGCCAGAAGGGTGAAAATCAAATTGAGCAGAAATGTTTGGGATGTGTGTGCCCGTGTAAAAGCTGTCCCATCACAAGGTAGCGTCACTGAGAGGCAATGCTCCAGGGAGCAGGCCTCAGTCCACCTAAAATAAGTGCAGTGTTCACTAACACAAGCTTACTGGGTCCATCCACTGTCAGGATATGAAAAGGAGTAATTGTCTGGTGCAGCGCTGATGGCAGCATGAAAACCAAGTGAGACAGCTTCGAATCGCAGGCCTATGTGCGACCATAGCTAATTATGGAGCGAATCGAAAACCCACAGGATGGATGGAGGGATGTAAATGCACATGCAAAGATGGATGGTTGCGAAGATGACTGTTCCTTTGAGTGATGGCCACCTTCAGGAGTCACTAACTTTAGCTGTGTGGAATACACAGTGTTAAAAGAAATAAGTGTGGTAAAATAAGGTTTGTACAATGTTTTATTCTTGGATTATGTGTCATATGCTGAATAAAGATTGTGTTCAAAATAATATTAAGTGTGTTGCCGTCTCTGTAGAAAAATAATTACGGTCTGTTAAACATACATTTAACAAAATGTAAAATGTCTCAAATGCCTCTTATTTTAAAACCGGACCACAAAAATTTTAATAAAAAAGGTATTTTCTTAAAACAACTGGGTACCTGTAGTAAATAGGAGTGGAGTAAATAGTATATTTTGTTAGGGACTACTTTCAGCTGCAGAATAATACACATTTGGTGCTCTTGCGAGCATTTACAGCAGCAGGATGGTGTATGTGGAACTGACTCAAAATCAGTGCAGTGCTCATGTTCATGATAATGAAGGAACCTGTCCCAGTGCAACAATTTGGCTCACTGATGAGGTTTTTAAATAGTTTTTGGACAACAAAGGAGCTCCATGGCACAGAGGAATAAGCTGTATCAGGATTTGACTACACAGACAATTCTTCAAAGCAGGATCAATTCATTGTTCGTTTTGTTCTTTTAATAGGATTAATTTACAATACGAAAAATATAGAATATCCCCAGATTTATCTTTAAAATTTTTCCCAGAAATATGCCATGTGACCAGTGCGCCTGTGTAAATTCTACGTGTATATACGTAGGTTCTGTGCTGTGTGTGGTAACTGATCTGATGAAGGGCTACCATTGGCTGAAATGTTTGTAGCCTGCTCCTTAAATAAAAATAAAGATTCATTCATTTGCTTAAGTATGGGTCACATGTAGCTTTATGTTTTCCATTTACAATTATACATGACAATATATTTTCATTTCAGTTCATTCATAATATCTGCTGTGAAAAACACCAAAGGAGCAACTCAAGAATCGTTTACAGTACACACACGCAAGCAAGCAAGCATCTCTGAGGTGGAAGCAGGAAGCAGGAAGCTTGTTCGGCTCTTAAAGAGAGAAAGCACATTATCAGACTTCAACTGCTATGTAAAACAGAGTAGTTAGGCCTCCATTCCCTATGCAAAGCATCAGTCTCCTGAACTCAGTGGAGAGAAGAAATGTGTAAATGATCTAAACTTGTCTGATGATGTGACACACACACACACACACACACACACACACACACACGACTAATGAGTCAGACATTCCAGGCATTTAAAATACTCTCTCACACAAATGTTTGATAAGCTAGATCATTGTGTTTTTTATGGTATGTTGGATGGAGCTGGTTGCCGGCGATACACTTTCAGTTGAAAAGTTGATTGTTTTCTCAGAGAGAGAGAGAGGAATGAGAAATTCTGCAGCTTTGAGATGTTTTAAAATAGACGCTCTTTAATTGAAGCAGTTTTTCAGTACCTTATCTGGTATGTGTTGATATCACTGTTATTCATGTGTGAAGAATCTGTGGTGAATGTTTGTGTTCCTCAGGCAAACCACAAAATTCCCTCAAATCCTCCCACCAAATTATTAACTGCTCTAAACAAAGCAAATTGTTAACTGCTTGGAAACGTCACACGAAACCTAGATTGAAGGAAATGGAGAGCTGATGGACACAAGCAGGATCTCATTGTCAAGAAAGGGAAAAGAATCACTGATTTTGCAGCATTTTCATATAAATCCTTGCTCATTCGTTATTAAAACCTTATGAAACCCCATGCCACACCTGAGCTGTGGGAAAGCACCTATGTAATGAAAGAAAAAAGAAGGGAGCATTTCCCTTTTACCTGCCAGCTATCCTACTTATCCAATATTTTAAAAGACCTGAAATTTTGCCAAATGAAAAGAACAAAAGCAGTTTTACTGTGGGAGGCCGGTGACGCGCCTCACCCAAAGAGCTGCATCATGTGGTCCATTCATAAAGCCTATGAGCCCAAGCCCTGGAGCAGCATCTCGCGGCTTATCCATAATGCCTATGAGGCTGCACCAGGAGCTACATCGGGAGGCCCGGTCACACAGCCTGTGATCCACACCCCGGAGCTGCATCGGAGGAACTGCTTACATAGTCCAACGGGACCAGTCTAGGATTTGCAAACATGCAGACACGCCTTATCTGTGCTGCGTTTCTGCCAGACACTGGATGGACGGACAGACGGACACACACACCCACACAGATAAAACCGCAAAGGCAAAAAGCCAGATGAACTCACACCTACAAACTTTAAATACAGCTCCTCATATGCTATATTTAAGGCACCCGCTGTCAACAATAACTAATGAGGTTACAAAGCTAAAATGTCCACAGTAACTGTGTGCTTATCATTGGTAAATACACACAGCTGTTAGCGTCCAGTGTAGCTAGTGAACAATGCTGGCAGCTCCACACCTCCAGCACAAGGGACACATTAAGAGAAATAGTAGGAGGAACTGGCCCACTCACTCTACAGACCAGTCCCTAGTGTGTGTGTGTGTGTGTGTGTGTGTGCGCGCGTGTGCATGATTGTTTAATGTAAAATGTCCTCATCCTTAAGAGTGGGATAAAAATCTTATTTCAAGTCACAAAGCTTGCAACATGCCTGCAAAGTTTAAAAGTACAGTATGTAAGATGAACTGACGCAGGAGTGGAATGAGATACATTTAAAGGCAGTAAATTTAATTTACGTCTACTTTTCAAATACTGCACACGGAAGAGCTTGAAAGCTTCTCAGGAAATGTCACACTATTCAGTCCATGTTCAGTTTTGAACTCGAATTAGGACACTATAGAGCAATCCTAAAGCTTAATAGACTTTTAGCACATGTGGCTGGTGTTTCAGCTTGCTCAGTTACCTTAACAAGTGGCAAGCATGACGACTCATGCCTTTGACCATTAAATGCCTTCTTACTTGCATTAGTCAGGTCCCACAGAGGGAGATGATGTTTCAGATGCAAATAGAGAGAGATACCACGCTCACTCACTGGCATGTTCAATTGCCCAACCTGCTGATCAGGCTCTTTCCCAAAAGGCTTGCTTATTTCACCATGGGCTGTTTCTGTTAGAAGCGGCACCAAGCACAGGTATACCACCTGGAATGAATACATTTTTATAAAATTTTCCATAAGCTGGACATACTGTACATATAAAGCATGTTCAAACTGCATGTGCAAGTTTCTGCAAAGCCGCACGCATGCTGAATCACCACAAAAAGTGAGCAGGGCTATGATATGCATTAAGCAAAACACTCTATTTTTGCCTTTACAAAACCAAGATGTTGATAATGATGTGGGTGAAAGGCTGAACTGACAACAAACGGTTGCCAAGAATGAACTTCAGCGTCTGTCTGGGTTTTGCAAGAGTATGAAATCTCCAATTTCAACAGCAATCCCTATGGCCTACAGCGACACACAACCCCAACACCACACTTGGTCACTGCTATGGGTTGGCTGTGAACACACACACGGACAGGTTTGCAAACACACATACACAGGAGGACCGACCGCCCCAACCCCCCAATCCCTTTTCACCAACTTGCCTGGCGAGCACTCCCTCTTAGCAATCCCTCTTTTTTCCGATGGCCGTCGCGAGTAGCAGACGGTTTTGCCATCCCTCTCCCAAAATAGCCCCCCGTTAGCACAGCCAGGTCAGATGGTTTTGAAACATCCATGGCAAACGGTGCTGGAGTGGAGGAGTGGAGGGGGAAACGAGTGCGTAACCACCTCTTGGAGAGCTCCAGAGAGGCGGTCATGGGTGGGCCTCAAGTGGAGGTTTCTTTCACACTTGGATGACAACGAGTGCTGGGGAACAAAGAAGGGGTGATTAAGAAAAACTGGTGATGTGTGCGTGTGTGTGCACGTTTGCAAGCAACAGGTGGTGGGCATTTGATTCATAACATTTTAACATGTAGATACAGAGAGCCGGAGTCACCCCGTCACGTCCAGGTCGGCCTATATTCCACTAGCTTCTGTAACTCAATGCAATTTGTCACTGGGCATTTCTTCGTCTTTCTGGAAAAAATAAAGTACATTCTGAGTTTACTTTCCATATTATAAAGCAAAATGGGATCCAGGATTTTAACCAAGTTAAACAATTATTTTGTGAGCATACAAAAAATTACAAGAGCCTCAGAGCGGTTACTTTCGCACCTACACATAATATTCATGAAGTTTGCTGTATAAAGACTTTTATAGCGTCTGCTCCTCATTGTTCTGCTATTATTACAGACATGTCTGAGCTTATCTCACTTTTGTCGATCCTCGACATGGTTTAACACGCGATCAAGGGTTCATGGGAAGTATCGGATAAATCGTTTTTTTTTTTTTTTTTAAAGTTGACTTTATTTGGCATTTCTGCTTTATTTAATAGTCACAGTAGAGAGAGAGACAGGGCGGGGGGGGGGGGGGGGGGGTGATGACATGCAGCAAATGGCATATGCAGCCACACACCTCACTGTTGAGGAAGGCTATGTTCCTACACTTCCTGGTGTACAAGAACTTTGCAGTAGTTCTAACATTATGGATATTACTTAAAAAAACGTAGGGTAAAATTGCCTACAGTACCCTGCTAAAGCACCAACATTTACAAACAAATGGGCAAACAGTGGTTTCTAAGAAACACAACTAAGAAATCATTCTTGTTGAAATCATTTCTGTTTTCACGGCGTAATCAAAATCATGACAAAAGGGATTACGAACGTCAACTCAAACTTTTGCTGACAAATTTATAGGCCGTAGTGAGCAATCACATGCACCATCTGGTTCGACTGATGTCGTATGGAAGGTACTTTTAGCCATGTTAGCGCGCACAATCTGTGGAGGAGTTGGCTGAAAGTTAAACAGATCTGGAGCCAGGAGAACCAGAAGATAGAGCTAATCTTACTCTGTGTGTGTGTCTCTCATGGGCAGGCTTATTGATTCATCAGAGAAGTAGGCCGAAGCTTGACATAGCAGCCGAACATGCAGTCTTCCTAATGACTTAACCACATCAACTCTTTTTCTTCTGTGCTGTTTCACCCTCCCTCCATCTCTCCCTTCAGGCAACAACCATGGCTAGAACACGGTGAGTCACGTTGGAACAAAAAGCCCCATTCAAAACACACACACACACACACACACACACACACACACACACACACAAACTCCTGATCAACTCTAGCCTGCCTGCCTCCCCGCCCTCTCAGTCTCCAGGCAAAACCAGATCGCCATGGCTGCGGTGAGACCAGATCAAGACAATCCAGTTGCCAAGCGTGGATCAAGTCACCATGCTGGTACTGCTCCCAGAAACCACCAGGAGCCAAACCTCCCGAAGTCTTCAAACCACATCACACAGTCTGCTGCCTGTGTGTGTGTGTGAGTGAGAGAGAGAGGCAGAGAAAAGACAGCAGGGTTATAAGATAAAAACCATACAGCAAACCAAATCTATTTTGAAGTACTATGACTTCCTTCCTCAAACAAGGCCTCAGTTGCCTTTTTTTTGTCCCACATGACACACCGTCACGGTCACTCACTGACCTTATCACAAACTCTTGCTGTGCTCAAGGGTGATTTATTCATTTTGTTGGCTTGTATTCACAATGTTATAATGTAATATATGTAATATTCAGTCAAAATCAGGCAATCTGAAGATGACTTTTGATGTATGGTGTTGTATTTTCTGTCTTGTTTTTTATGGTGTGTGTATTATCCTAAACTGACCTTTGAGTCTAGCCAACGGAAAAGTACAAACTCAAAAGAAAAACCAAAGTTTGTATTTTAATCGTGGAAGAAGTACAAAAAAGAAGCAATGTAAAAATACTCTATTACAAGTAAAATTTGACATAAGATATTATAAATATACTTATTCAGAATTCAGTCAGTATTTATTATGCAAAACAGGCCATTCATAGAGTTGTATTGTTATTACTATTTATTATTATAATATTAATATTGAAGCATTTACTTATAAGCAGCGTTTTAATGTTTTAATTTGTTTAGGTGATGATCTTAAATAATAATGTAATAGAGTAAAAATGCAACATAATTCTCTGAAATGAAGTAAATGCATTTAATGCTTAAGTAAAATGCAAGTACCTCAAAACTACAAGAACAGTACTTGCCACTGCTTAATGTACCTGGTGGGGTAGTCAGAGTTAAGTTGTGCAGTCATCTTAAAAACTAAAAATATAACTGAAGATCTAGTTCAAGTGTTATGTGCAGAAGGCCATGATAGTGCTAGGAAGGTTTTGTGAGTTACGTCTGATTGACAACTAAAACTGCCAAATAACAAACAGGAACTATCTACTTAAAGAAATACTTCCACTACTTCTTGTGAAGGCCTGTGCTGTCCTCACTTTAAAGGGATTTTCAGGATCTCCACGATGTAACATGGACTCTTTTATCATGACAACAGTATAAAAGATGTTTCTTTTAGGCACTGCGCCAGTTTTCACACCAGCAGTCCACATAGGAGGAATCTCTCTGCGGGTCACAGAGTTTGAGTCACGGACTAGTGTGTGTGCCATGTATAGACCGTGATAATAGGTTCCTGAAGAGACATTTCACCGTCAGTTTTATGGCCTTTTGATCTCATGATTGTCTGTATCTTGTACCTTTCTTTATGGTTTAAAGATTTCTGACCAAACCTTCACGATCTGCCGTCGTTTTAAGCAGGAAACCTGGCACATGTGAGTAGGTGAAATAATATAATGGTTACTTATATATAGCTAGCTGCTCAGTTTTAAACTTAAAGTCTGTTCCCATAAGTGACAGCCCCGAACAAAATTAAATGAGGCGTGGAGTCAAGGTGAGGGGCCTCTCAAAGAAATACCTTCTGTTTGAGTTCAGTTGAGCTAATTTGCCTGGAAAAGCTTCCTTCTGGGCATGATTGTTCTCCCCGGGAAGGTGGGTCAAGTTCCCAGTCAGAAAGCAAGTAGATTATTCAGCCCATATTCTTTGATATTGCAAGGATGAGGGCTCAGGGGCAGGAATGATCCCTGAGGGAAACTGTCTCCCTGTTAGATATTAAGACAATTATTCAAACAAAGCTTCTACCGCCGACATTCATACAAGCAGGGTAACCGTCTCTGCATGTTGTCGTGCTACCGGCTGTCTAGAAAAATATACACTCCAAATCAAAAAAATAAAAAAACTGGCAGATTTACATCTACTCTTATACAGGCCAAATGCTAATCATTTATAATATAAAAGAGAAATTCAATAAAGTCAAGCTTTCCTAAAGCAGATCTGCATATTCCTATCAAAAAAAGTTTAAATATGCTGCAGATCAATTTCCCATTACATGCATTAGTGATACAGTATAGTGATATAGTTATTTCAGATATTTCACTCAGCTCAATGAACTGTGACAGCAAAGCCAAACATATTTTTACATTGGCTATGTCCCAGTGTAGCCTTATAAGCATGATGTAGGTTATAAAGTTATGGACATGAATAGCATGCCAGTACATTTTACCTCATGATGTTTCCTGCCTGGGGCTACTAACTTCTATTGATTGGAAGTCTTTCTTAGAAATGAAATATTCAATCCCAGGTGATCTTACTCAGGAAAATGTTGGCTTAACACTGTAGTTGGAATTGAAATGTACACTGCTCAAAGAAAATAAAGGGAACACTTAAACAACACAATGTAACTCCAAGTCAATCACACTCCTGTGAAATCAAACTGTCCACTTAGGAAGCAACACTGATTGACAGTCAATTTCACATGCTGTTGTGCAAATGGAATAGACAACAGGTGGAAATTATAGGCAATTAGCAAGACACCCCCAATAAAGGAGTGGTTCTGCAGGTGGTGACCACAGACCACTTCTCAGTTCCTATGCTTCCTGGCTGATGTTTTGGTCACTTTTGAATGATGGCGGTGCTTTCACTCTACTGGCAGCATGAGACGGAGTCTACAACCCACACAAGTGGCTCAGGTAGTGCAGCTCATCCAGGATGGCACATCAATGCGAGCTGTGGCAAGAAGGTTTGCTGTGTCTGTCAGCGTAGTGTCCAGAGCATGGAGGCGCTACCAGGAGACAGGCCAGTACATCAGGAGACGTGGAGGAGGCCGTAGGAGGGCAACAACCCAGCAGCAGGACCGCTACCTCTGTGCAAGGAGGAGCAGGAGGAGCACTGCCAGAGCCCTGCGAAATGACCTCCAGCAGGCCACAAATGTGCATGTGTCTGCTGAAGCGGTCAGAAACAGACTCCATGAGGGTGGTATGAGGGCCTGACGTCCACAGGTGGGGGTTGTGCTTACAGCCCAACACCGTGCAGGACGTTTGGCATTTGCCAGAGAACACCAAGATTGGCAAATCCGCCACTGGCGCCCTGTGCTCTTCACAGATGAAAGCAGGTTCACACTGAGCACATGTGACAGACGTGACAGAGTCTGGAGACGCCGTGGAGAACGTTCTGCTGGTGCGGTTGGCCCTGGGTTCCTCCTAATGCAAGACAATGCTAGACCTCATGTGGCTGGAGTGTGTCAGCAGTTCCTGCAAGAGGAAGGCATTGATGCTATGGACTGGCCCGCCCGTTCCCCAGACCTGAATCCAATTGAGCACATCTGGGACATCATGTCTCGTTCCATCCACCAACGCCACATTGCACCACAGACTGTCCAGGAGTTGGCGGATGCTTTAGTCCAGGTCTGGGAGGAGATCCCATGCAATACAGTCCAGATGTTACTACATGTTTTTGCGTCAAGAGTATACAGCAATGCTAGTGGCTCTGTGAGCCTGTGCTTAGGTACAGTGGCACTTTGAGATAAATGATAGCATTGTCATTGTGAGGATGTTGCCAAAGTTAACAGGCTGATGTTTGTTAGCTGGTGACATTTACTGTGTTCACCATCTTAATGGACCCAAACACAAAGTACTGCTGAGTCGGATGGGAAGGTCACAAACCAAAGTATTGGACAAATTTAAATTTTGATGGGGGATTACAAACATTATTACAGTTCATCCGTACCATCATAGCAATCCAGCCAATAGTTAGAGACATTTCACTCAAAACCACAAATGTGATGTCATGGTGGAACAAGGAGTAAAGTCCAGTAATCACCAAAATATTCAGAATTCATTGTCTGAGAACTATGAGTGTTTGTACAAAATTTCATGGCAATCTATGTAAAAGTTGTTGAGAGCATGTTGCAGAAGATCTAAGACACTGTAAAGCTAGCAATTAGCAAACTGTTCAGAGATTGTGTGGTTGACTGTATATATTTTCAGCATATTTTTCCTTGTTAATCCAGACAGATTTTTCAGACTAGTGTGTTTGCTTATTCGCAGCATGAGTTGCATCATTTAGAGTACTGTACAAGTGATGCAACTCTGCCTTGGCATGAAAAATCACATATCTTCAAGCAACAGTGTATTTCATCCTCACATAGCAGGGATACAGGAAGGCTTTAGGTCTCTGTTAAAAAGCAAAGGCAATAGTTTTACACGCCATGTTTCTCAGAATATTTGAGGCACATTTTAATCATCCCTTAACTCTCAATTGGGTCCTGACCCAGATTTAGAAAAAAAAAAGCCTGCAGGGGACTGCGTACACCTACAGCACACTGCGCAGTGTGTGTGTAACACTGGCAGGATAGGGTGTGGTGAGAACATGAGCCATGATGGAGAATACTAATAAAAAAGGAGGAGAGCTTAAAAAGCAAGGATGACTCAGTGTCATCACCCAGACTGTATCTCACTATGAAAGGGCGGGGGTGAAAACCTGTCTCCCCATGCCCACACTCCATCCCTCCCATCCACCCATCCCCAAACACCAAACCTTACACCAGCCCAAATTCAGAACAAGCAGGCAACAACTTAGGGTGAGTCACAGAGGAATTTCCCCGACACATTTTAAACCAAAGACGGTTTTTCTTACTTTCAACTTCCTATTGGAGATGTGTGGCATCAAGTAATCTAGGTCATGTGCACCAAGGCCTACAAGTTTCAGCTTCACTAAAGACACACCTTAACCAACATTAGCAATCATCTAAATATGCATAAATCTGTTTTCACTTGTTTTTCTTTGATTACGGAGAGTTTTAGTCAAGAAATTATTAAAATTAGAAAAATGTGTAGAATTAAAACAATTAATTATAGTTCTTTGGATTTATTCCACTCAGTGCTTTCCTTCCACTTGCATCTTTTCCCACACCTGACATATGCTGAGCTCAGAGGAGTCCAGATGGAACCAACATGCAAGTCTTAACAAACCAATGTACAGTCTGACTGACAAGACAACCTGTGTTTGTGGGCGTATATCTTGTTTGTCTGACAGATGGACAAGACAGATAACTGCCAGGAATGGAAGAAGAGGAGATAGTAAAATACCTTAAGCTGGAAGGGTTTGGTATTTTTTTCTGTTTGTCTCTGGGCTTTTAAAAAAAAACACTAATGTGAGAAGATCAGAATAGAAGTGTGTGTTTTTGATGAAGTATCGGGATGTGCAACCGTGTGTGTGCGTGCATGCGTGCGTGTGTGTGTGGTTACAGGCTGAAGGGCACAGAGCTGGTGTTTGATGCTAGTCTCAGTGGCATGCTTCAAACAAACTGTCGCTCTGCTTCTGTCTGTGGCATGCATGCATGCATCCACACACGCTGACACTCTGTAGCTGTCTTGCTCTGCTTTTCTAGCTCACACAGGGACTTCTACCAGCAACAGGGTTGACCATATAAAATCCCTCTGAGCCTGCTGCGTTGTTTGACACACAAACATGTATACTCACACACACAAACTCACGTGCATGTGCAGCATTTGCATTCAGTATAAAGCGAGTCTGTTGAAGCACACAGACAACAAAGAGGCCAAATCAGGTTCATCATAAACATCAGTTTGCACAAAACGAATTTCCTGTGGAACATGCATAAGAGCACTAGACAGTAATGTCACACACACACACACCTACAGACACACAGACTTGAAGTATACATACACTCAAGACCACTAAATAAATAGGCAAAGAGGCAAGTGTATTCTCTTTCTCCCGTACACACATTTAAAGAGTAGCTGGAGGATATGCTCTGCAGTGGGCCATTTCCATAAAGAGATTTATCACCAGTGTTACACACGCCATTCGATTAGCTCTGCGCATGACTGTGTGTGTGTTTGTATGTGTGTGTGTGTGTGTGTGCCCTTTGTAAGAGAGTGACCAACTGAGCTTCTGTGATAGTGTCTCTGTGGGTGTCTGCCTGTGTGTATCAGGGGGCCGTAGGCTCAAGCCATTAAGATCAGTATAGCAGTTAGATATGTGATCTAAAGGATGATACTTCAGAGGCGAGAACAAAGCAGATGCTTTTCCAGAGAAGAAAAAAAGTGCTGGGCCAACATACAAGCCCTGGGGGACCCCCTCAACAACGCTAGTTTTAGAGCAGCTATTGTAGTCAGCCAAATATAGTAAAGCCAACAGTTCAACCTAATACACTATAAAGCACTGCCAAGAAAATCTGCTGCGCTATTATCAACACATTTAACCATCTGTTCGAAGTGCTTTCTAATCCCATTTTATTATTTTCTTGAGTTGATTTTTCCGACAGAAACTATCACTTTTGGTTGTGTTGTGGGAGGTCTGTGGCATAAAGGGGTGGGTGAAGGAAGGAAGGAAGGAAGGAAGGACGAATGACAGAAAGAAAGACTAGAATAAAAGAAATAAAAAGGAACAACAAAGCAGAAGTTACAGATTGAGAAAAGATAACATAAAGATCTTATTAAAGACAAAGATCATGTGATAAAGACCAACAGTTGGTAGAGATAAACGTAAGGAGAGTAAGAAAAGCCAAAGAAACCAAAAGAAGAGGATGGAAGAGACTGATGGCCGAGGCACACAACTGAAGACAAACAAGAAGAGAAACTTATTTGTCGGATCAACATTCACATACTAATGATGACACATGCAACCTGAATGAAAGAGCCAAGTGGTCAGACAAGAAACAAGAATAATAAGTCATCTAGAAAACTGTTTGTGAGTCACTCTGCAAAATCACATAAAATCCTACGGGCATACAGAAAGTCCATGTAACTTGTTTAAATATTTATTGACATTAAATTAACATTTCTTTAGATATATTCTGTATTATATATAACTAAGGACAATATATAATACCTAAATGTTGTTTACTGTAACTCTTTAAAATGCATTAACTTACCCCTTAACATGTTCATTCAACTTACACAAAACTATAAATTCTCATCGACTGCCATAGATAATTTTCATTTCTAATATTGTTAGTGAATAAAAAATATTTAATAAATGTGTGCCTGTTCATCCATTTCTTCTCATAAAACCCATCAACAAAGCGAGGTGACTTGCACCAGCCCACATGCTGTTTAGCAGGTGACATCCTTTTCCTGGAGACAAAACAGCACCGACGACGCAAGTCATTTTCTCAGCATTGGTTTGCATGTTTTTAAAATGTTATATGGATGGTAATGATGAGAACATGTTATGCTGGTCTGTGTCTGTATTACAGAGCAGAGACAATTCATCTAATTAATTATATAAGTAAGTATAAAATGTGTGTTTAATGAGGGATAACATGAGGGGAAATGTATGTATTGGCTATTACTAGTATTAACAAAATAACTGACAGTTACAATTGCAACTTGTACCTCATTAAAATTAATAATATAGTGTTAAGCTTATTTAACAGTGAAATAAATTAATACATTTGTCTACTTAACGAGAAAAGCAAATGAGCATTAGACCTACAGTACCTAACTGACCTGTTGAACCCAGTTTTGACTGACTGTGCTCTTTTTTATGAGATATAATTTTCATTTTTATATTAGACTGCAATCATTTCCATTTCAAAAGGAATACTAATTGATATATGGTTTTACAGGAGAATTAATTATTTTCCATCCATCCATCATCAACCGCTTATCTCGCGTACAGTGTCGCGGGGGACTGGAGCCAATCCTAGCTGACATTGGGCGAAAGGCGGGGTACACCCTGGACAGGTCGCCAGTCCATCGCAGGGCCACACATAGACAGGCAACCACTCACACTCACATCCACACCTAAGGACAATTTAGGGTGACCAATTAACCTAGCATGCATGTCTTTGGAGGGTGGGAGGAAGCCGGAGCACCCGGAGAGAACCCACACGGACATGGGGAGAACATGCAAACTCCACACAGAAAGGCCGGGGCAACCGGGGTTTGAACCCACGACCTTCTTGCTGTGAGGCGACAGTGCTAACCACTGCAATAATTTTAAAATATTTAATTCTGCTCCACATTCTGGATTGTGAAATTTTTGAGTTTCTGTTTTTAAAAAAAAACAAACAAAAAGATTCTGCTCAAACAGTTTAATTAGCCATCTCTATTGTTAAGCTATCTGAATTTTCTTTTATGAAATAAGACACTTTTTTTGGACCAGTCTATATTATTTATTTTATTTAGTCTCTTAGTCTTATACCATCACCTTGATTCCAGTCTTTAGTAAAGTCTATTAATAAAGTATTGAAAAAAAAGTACCAAGAAAAGCAACACTCGAGATAACATTTTATTCATAAAATATAAAAAATACCTGAAAACCTGAATCAGTGTTTTTCCAAAAGCCAAATGTATTCTTTCTACAGAAGGTAAAAGGAAAACAGACACTTGAAAACCCAGACATCACTGTGTCACAAAGGCCTTAAATTTAAGTCTATTATATCGTAAACAGACAGCATAAATCATCATCTCCTTTACTCTTATCAGCAATCCCCCCCCAAGAACTCATAGCCTTGAAATACTGCCACTATGTTTGCAACTGTGCTTGGCAGCAACTGGCTGCCTTCAACCGGCTCCAGCACGACAGCGCAGCACATAAACATGTATGAATAAGTTTAGAAACATGAACCCATTTGGTTTATCTTCAACAAATCTTTCTCTTGTATTGCACTTACTGAACCCCGGTACATCTGAAATAGCTTAAAGCCTTTACCAAGCCAAATTCCTGTAAAGGACTCTTCTGTCAGTTTCACTTCGTTTTCATCGGGCCTCGGTTTGCACTTTGGCAGTGGGAGCCGAGCCAAGCACATTTCTCTGAGTCATCAGTGAGGGGGGAAGAGAGGGTGGAGGAGGAGGTGGAGAAGAAGATGACGAAGGGGGGAGGAGGAGAAGCAGGAGGTGGCAAGTCCGGAGTTTCCCTCTCGCTCTTGCAGGCGAAGGCCTACGCCGAGCAGCAACAGGCGGAGAAAACCGTGCTCTATTGTTTCAGGCCTGCTGGCAAAGTGAGCCTTCCTGAAACTCAGCAAACAACTATCTCCCCCCCCCCCACACACACACACACACACACACACACACACACTGCTCACTAAGAGACTTGCCAAAATGGAAGAAAGCTGTTGTATGGGAAGTTTACAAGGACTTTCGTAGAATCTGTTGTTTTCTTTGCCTGGCAGGCAAAAAAAAAATACTGTCAATACCATCTTTGAAAAACAAACACAATCAATGAGCGAGTGGTATACAATCTTTTCTGAAATATTCATGACTGAAATAAAGAAGTAACATATAATTGTCGATGCTTCTCTAATGATTATAATTGTGTAGCAGTGACAGAGGGAAGATGGCATGTGACAACCTAAAATTATCAATTGTCAACAAACACAAAGCTCTGTGTAAGCAAAACGACACCTTTAAAAAGGACTGCGGTCATATTATGACGTGTGGCTGATTAAACTGCATTATCTGCTGCTAAACTATACAATTTAAGCGCTGCCTGTAAATGCTGGGAGCATCCCAGCTTTACTACGCAGTGCTAACGCTGGTTGTGAAAATAGGCAGGACCCAGCAGCAGTAGGCACTACTTGGAAGAGGAAATAGACAATGCTGTCCTGTGATTGACAATGGTTTCTGAGAAGTGACTGAACATTGCTTTCCTCCTAGGAATCACAGCTTTATTTAGAATACCCTACTTTTCAACATATATTGAGTGTAGCAGTATAATTGTTATATTATAATATCAAGTTGACCACTTGAAAGTAACTAAACTATCTGAGAGCTTGGCATCTCCATATCAGCTGACAGCGTAGGTGACTAGTTATGAAGTAACAGCAGGTTGTGATGTTGAAGAGGCGGCTTCAGTCATGGCGGCAGACTTTTTGCCATTTTTCTGGCATTAGGAAGATGGTAGAAGAAATGACAAATGAATGGTATGGCAGGAGAAAGGGAAATAGGTGAAATGCAGCAGCGCTGCTGTGAAGTACAACCCTTCATTTCTCATCTTGGGCTGTAGTCAAACAGACCACAGGTTTCTCATGTACCCCCGGACCGGTCAGGCAGCTCCACTGTTTGTTTTCCACTCCAATGTCGGGACAGATTTGGACAAGGGTGACAGCGGAGTCTATTTTCTCCACCTGAAAGCTTGGAATGGAGAGGAGGGAAACTCAAGACTGGTTTTACCCACTTCCTGGAAACGGTAAAGCAAGTGTGAGGCCCCACTGTGAGGGAAAGGGGTAGAGAAAGACTATGTGACAAAAGAGTCCAGAGAGAGCAACTGAAACCACTGGTTAACAGATAAGGAATATGTGTGAATGCATGGGTGGGAGTGTTTGGGAGTGTTTATGTGTGTGTGTGTGTGTGTGTGTGTGTGTGTGTGTGTGTGTGTGTGTGTGTGTGTGTGTGTGTGTGTGTGTGTGTGTGTGTGTGTGTGTGTGTGTGTGGTATAGAGCACGTGCTCCCGCCAGGGGGATTTGCTGATGCCCACAAAGATCTGTTTACAGTGAGTGCCCCCAGTGACCCCCCTGGAGGATGCAGGAGTTGCTGCCAACACGCATACAAACACACACCCACACATCATCCCAGCCACATATCTCAGCAGATACAGATACAGAGTGTCTATGGGCACCTGTTAGAAACATCCGGAAAGCTAGATTCCAGACAAAGCATGTATCCCTATCATAGCACTAAAAACCCAGCCTGGAGGTGGGTGTTAGTGGATGTGTGATAGGAGAGAATCCAGCAGATAATGGAGCCCTGCACTCGATTTGCAACTGATCGGCATTGCGAGGTTGTGTGTGAAGACAGAAAACAAGTAAAACGAACTCGGGCAGCAATGGAGGCCAACAAGGTGTGTGAGTGTGGGAGTTGAAAGGCTTGTTCCAAGGCCCAAAAGGTAGAGAGACTGGAGAAAAAGTGAGAGAGGTTTGTGAGATGAGAGACAAGACGACCGAGTCGAAGGCTTGAAGAACAAGGACAGAGGGAGAAGAGATCAAGGCATGAATCAGAGAGGGGGGCTAAAATGCAAAAAGAAAAAAGCACCTTCAACAATGGCTGCACTGGAGGAAAAGGAAAAGTTTGATACACTTGTTCGATTTACTGCTGACAGCTAGATAATAAGATCGATAGCACTCATGTTTGTATGCTCAATATGAAGCCACAGCCAGCAGCTGATTAGCTTATCTTAGCATAAATACTGGACAAAGACCAAGCCTGGCTTGGCCCAAAGTTTAAAACGTCTGCCTACCTGCCACCTTTAAAGCTCACTAATCACAAATTTTGTCACAGTGAGGGTTGCCATGCACCCAGCGAAGACTCCAGGAAGTCACTGCACTCGGCCAAGAAATAGTCCGGCACAGAACCCCCCGGTAAAACCACAACTTGCCATTTTCCACATGTCAGTGACAAGCGTTGCTTTTGTATCCTCGGACAGAGTTAGGCTAGTCTTTTCTACCCGTTTCCAGTCTTTGTGCCAGGCTAAGCTAAGAGGCTGCTGTAGCTAAGTGTACAGACACACGGGAGTGGAATCAATCTTCTCTCGGCAAAAGCATACTTAAATCCTCACCCTTCTCCTCCTTCCTTCTCTGCCCTCCACAGATCAGCCCTGCTGTGCTTTTCACATTTGCAAGTGATGATGGCCAGGTTTTAAGTCTGCCTGTTAAATTTCAGCGGCAGACCCCCTTAACACACAGGGACACGCATGCCTGCTGACTCACCAACCTGCTCGTCTGTCACAGTGATTAAGTGTGATCAATGCGGCGCAGCAACCAAGGCTGTGCTAATGTACAATAATATGACCTGTAAAAAAGGAGTTGGCTGAGACAAAGAGAAAGTCAGATAGACTTAACGTAGGCTCTAAATTAAAGGCTGTTGCTTCGATGCTATATAATGGACACGGTCAAGGTCCAAGGTGTTTATATACATGGTGTGTAGGCACACCAGAATACACTCAACATGGACACTGTATGTAGAAATGTGGTAAAAAGTACAGATAATTTAACTGTGCCCTGATAAATGTGTGTGGAAGTATACTGTACTGTCTAAATATGTGAGTGTATGGGAACGTGTCTGTGTGACCGCAGGGACAGACGGAGAAAGAAAGAAAGAAAGAGCGAAGGGAGAGAGAAAGTGGGACAGACAGCAGCGACACAAGCTCTTAACTCTCCCCTCTCCTGCTTCATCCTTCCCTCGTTTTCCTCTCTTCTGCCACTGAGGGGAAGCGAAGGAGGTCACCCACTCCTACAAGCACTCAATCAACCTGCCGCCGACCTTGCTCGTCCTGGATACAGTGCCCGCTCCCTCCATTTGTCTGCCTGCTATGCTGCCATCCCGCTGCCATGTCTCTGCAGCCGGTGCCAGGTTACACCGCGACGAGCACAGAGGTGCCGTTCCACCAGATGTCCACTTCTCTGCCCCTGCTGTGCCAATATCCAACGGCAGGCAGCTCTGTTTTACGTCAAGGCGTTGTGTTAGGAGAAGTCTTTGACAGGGATCAAGACAAAACATGTCCAGGTTAATTAGTATGTGGGGGATCGTTTCCCTCTTTATAGGCAATGCTGGTGTACGGCTGGAAAGTGATTTATTCATTATGAAGGGATGGTTTTTGGTAAACTGGATGCTTGCCAGAGTGAAACAGAGTGAACGAGCGAGAGGCATTCCTTAACAGTGTTGTGAATAAATTAACATGTATATTAGGCTTCATTCAGGAACACACTTTCACTGATAACCAACCAGAACCAATGCAACAGCTCAACAATAATCTGCTGCAATCCGTCAGGAAATTACTTTACAGAAACAAAATATAAAAATTAGTCCTGCAAGTAACAATTATTTAAACAAATTAATAATACAACATCAGAAACTGGGCTAAAACTACCAGTTACTTTCACTATTGAATAATTTGTAGGTAATTTCTTGATTAATCACTTTTTTTTAGTCACAATTTCCCAACTTCTTGAAATTGAATCTCAAAAATCCAAATATATTCAGTTTACGATGATATTAAACTCCAAGTGAGAATCTAGATCCGATGAGTGTTTCACGCTTTTGATTACTGCCATTTCAATTTCTGTTGATCAACTGATCGATCTGTTTTTAAAGCTCTAACTACAAAATAGTGACTTACAATTTTCCAAAACCCAAGTAGATACACTCAAATTGCTTGTTTTGTACAAACAGACCAAAGGCCACAAGTATTCAGCTAATTATCATGAAAGACTAAAGAAATCAGACAACGTTTGGCATTTTTGCTTAAAAGATGATTGACCGGTTATCAAAATAGTTGCAGATTCAATTTCTGATTAATCCAATAATTGTTTCAGCCCTAATCAAAATCATCACATTTGTACACTTTTGTATCTGTCAATCTTGAAAGAAGAGACTCCTGAAGAGCAAGTAACATTTAACTAAACTAACATGTGGTGTGTGACAGCCACTGATTTGAACACAGGTGAATGACATGACTGAATTACTTTAGGAGAAAGTGTCACCACCAAATCCAGGCAGCGTGCCAACACAGCAGACAGCCAAAAAACATACTGCAATGCAGGATTCTGCATGTCATTGTTAAATGAAAGGAGCTTCTCATCGACACACTGTCACTCCATGACTTGACTTTGGACGATGTGTTGTGTTTTCCAATGCATGTAAAGGGTAGGGAAGGCTCACTGTGTCAACCACAACACAATATTCTGAAGTCAGACTTGTATTACAAGACAATTACCCGATACTGTAATAAAGGAGGAAACAGCTGAACTCAACCGCCGGCTACTGCTGAGGTGAAAATTAACACACAAGGCCGCAGATATCTCTATCAGCTGTGACAGTCAGGTCACATTCCTTTGTTATGTGCTGTCTGACAGGCCTTCCCCCACGGAAAGTTAGTTGTAACTGTGGATACAGCTGCAAAGATGGCTCCACTGACCACAGCTACAAAAGGCATGGAAAGACAACACATGGGCTGAGACAGAGGCGAGGGAGGAGGGAGGGCGGAAAAAACGTTTTCTGAATGGATGGCAGGAGAAGTTGAAGAAACTTGGACTTGTATTAGTTCAGTTTGTAGATTGTGTGTGTGTGTGTGTGAGAAAAAAAGGGAGAGGCAGACAGAGACAGGAAAGAGAATGTAATTCATCTTTAAAAAGGGCAGATTCCTGGGTGATGTATGGTGTGTAGAGTGTGTGTGTTTGTTTATTGTAGAAATGGGCGTGGGAGGTTGGAAGCTAGCGAGCTACAACTCCCCTTATCGCTCCGCAGAGCAATGTGTAGAATGAGAGTTCTGGGTTCTGCCCTGCTGATCAAAGACACACAGAGAGGCCGATATAAAAATCTTCCTTTTCAGCTCTCTCTCAAACACACACACACACACACACACACACACACCAAATGGCATGTTGGCTAATGCTATGAGCAATCACTCCTCACTGAATAAAATGCAGAGGGAGTTCAGCTTAATATGCGAGTTGGACATTTTTAATGAAGACCACCACCTGTTTTTTTTTTACATGAGCCTGTCCTGAGTCCACTGTACCGTATACGGAAGAGTCAGTTTCGTTGCATCTCACACTGCACAGGATTAGAGCTCAACTACTGGTTATTTTCATGATCGATTAATCTGATCCTTGTTTATTTGGGGTAATAATAATTACTTGTTTAGCCTAGAAAATGTCAGAAAATAATGAAAAATGCCCATCACAATTTTCTTGAGCCTAATGGTTATGTGTTCAAACGGCATTTTCTATCAAAAACACAAAGATAGAATTTACAAAGATAAATAAAATGGAGAAAAGCAGAGAATCCTCAAATCTGAGCAACGACAGGAGCGTACTCGATCATCAATATAGTCGGTAATTTTCTCTCGCTTGACTAATATATTAATTGACTAATTGCTTCAGCCCTACAAAGGATTCATAACTCAATTAATAATTTCAATGCGTTAAACTGGAGCAGAACGTTTGGCCACCGCATCATACAGAGACAGACACTATAAACCTAGGTTGCCTGATGAGATTAACTACAGTAAAGTTATGAATTATACAAAGGAGTTGTAAATGTGTAACTCTGACTATATCACTTTACACTAGACAGTCTCAACTGTAATTCAGACGCGGGTCTCATCATAATGACACATAATGTGCGCACAGACCCAGGGGTCTGACACTACGTGATTGCCTGTGTGGGTGTGCATGTGTATGAGAAGGTGTGAGAGAGGGAGTGTGTATTTGTGCGTATGAAGTCCCTATAGAGTCACGGTTCTGCTTCTCAGACTAACAGTACGTCTGCGTGTTAATTCAAAAAAGAAATAGCAGCAGAGTGTACGCCTCCTAATAAGCAGTATGCCTTGTCTGTCTCCCCATCTCGTCTCGCTACTTCTTTCACTCACTCCGCTCTGCTTTCCCACCTGTCCATCTGCTCCCTTCGCCGTCTCCCTCCGTTCCTCTGTAATGCACGTCTATCTGCATGTGTTCATTCCTTCGCTGCATGTCACCCTTTTCTCTCCACACCCTCTCTTTCTCTATGTGCTCCCTCCCTATTACTCTGCTCCTTCTTTTTCCTCCTTTCATGTGTCACAGCCTCCTCCTCCTCCCCCCCTCACTCCCTGTCTCCTTTCTTGTATGTGAGCTGTGGGTCTGCGTGGTCCTTGTTATCCAGCACCTATCCAGACATCCCTCGGCTGGGAAGCCAGACAGGCAACCGGGCAGACAGGATGACAAAAGATGACCAGAGAGAAGGAAAGACTGACCAGCCCACCAGCTACTGCGGCGAGACTGACAGGCACAAGAAAGGCAAACCTCCCCCCCCTCCCCCCCCAAAAAAACCACGTAACTGAATGGGAGACGTCCAGAGAGGCAGCACTGATACACCTGACCAAGTAGTCTGAGAAGAAGACAGGCTGTCAGTTAGAGACTGCCAAACAGGTAGGAAGACAGATACAGGCAGAGAAGTAAGAGGTAGACAGGTAGGCAGAGCAGCCAGACAAGCAGGTCGTCACAGGCTGGTGGGTAGCAGCCAGCCGAGCTACGAGCCCAGCATCCCAACAGGCCAGAGGGTCCGTAGCTGCACGGCTGACAAACACTGCCTCTGTCTGGGCCTGGCATAGTACTGCAGGTATTAAATGACGCCCACATGGAGACGGATAACCCTTTAATTACTGCATGTTCTGCCGAAGACTCAAAAGAAGACATCATCTCCTCCTAAAACCTGAAGTAGGGCTTGGGGTTTGGATATTGGTGGAATGGAGCACAGAATAGTAAACATTAAGCTCAATATGAGCCTGGGCTTCAAGTCAACATAAATCATTCAAGATGTTAGCAATTTGAAATTTAAATCAGTTTAAAACAGCTTCAGCTCTTCAACTGCTTGATAGCAGAGCTGAAATGGCGATCAGAGAACAAGAGAACAATTCTGCACCACGTTTGATAATTTAATTGTCAAGTAAAAGTAAAAATGGCAACAAAAAAAAAAAGGCTCATTCTTAAATTAGATATATTTGCTGCTTTAGTTATTTTCTTTGATAGTGAAATTTAATACCTTTGAGCTCTGGACTGTTGGTCTGACCAAACAATCTGTGTGACTACGCCAACTTGCATATAAGGGAGTTGTGTTGGACAGTTTTCACTATTTGATATATTATATGCCACACAATGAATAAATTACACAAGAAAATCCCTGTCTGATTAAATAACAATTACTACTTGATAGACTTAGTATAAGGTGAGAAAATAAAGTATCTTCCAATCTCAAAAAACTGACATTTTTAAAGACATAGCTAACTTAGACACAGTCCCAGTAGCTTCCAAAACAAAGCCTTCAAAGTGGAACTGCAGCCAATTTAAAATTAAATGATTAGTCCTATGAAGAGTAAAGGAGGCCATGAACAAGTCTAAATGAGAGCAAAACTGGTCTGAGACTTTACAAACTGTAAAAGGAGACTAACTAGACTACAAATTCTTAAATATTTTTAAGCATGAAATGTACCCATAACCCTGGAAAATGACCCTGGCAATGTCATATTTTCCTTTTCTTTCTTTTAATTTCTGTTTTGATGTCGTGTTGAACACTCAAGGAAGGCACATTTTTTCTATCTCACTTCACAGAGACAGTTCTGAGTGAGTTGCCATAACTGAAGTCAGGAGGAATCTCTCAGATGCATTTCCTGAACGCTACCCTAATAAAACTTATAGCCATCATGTTACAACAAGAATGTCCTAGAATAGCATTACAGTGACACTCAGGAAGTGAATTTACCAGACGCAGGCTTGTAGCACTGCATTGTAGCATTGCTCCAGTTTCACCATATGGTGAAGATTTCACTCCAGGCGAACGCCCTCTGATTCCAATCACTCTGACTCAGCAAAATATGTTGCCCTTCCTCTGTTCACCAGATGTGGCAACGATTTCTTTCAGAACAAGCCATCCAAAAACACTAAATATGCTAAAACTTAATGACAGCACCCCGAGTTCTAAAATATAAACACCAATAAAGTAGCTAACGGTTCAAGCCCACAGATGATTTAGTATGTAACTAGTTTGCTAACCCAGTTTGAAGAACTGTCAGGAGCATTGCAGCACATTTTCTTGTTTCATCAAACAGTTTAGAAAGAGTGTGCTTGGTCATTGGGCCTTTATAGTCACTGCTGCCAGCTATTTCCACAGGCTATCTGCATTTTTTTGTTGGTGGTCTGTCACCCAGATATCTACACCCTGGCTGTCTTCCTACTGGGCCAAGTCACAATGACAGGAAACCATGAACTTTCTTCTTTGGGAGTGATACAATTGGCTTTATGGAACCTCAGAAAAAAATCAATGTGCTCACATCCTCGTAGCCTAAAACAAGCCATTAAATAACTCTCCACTATTTCAAAAAAGTTTAGAGAATTTAAAGTGCCAAGGAGTCATTAAATTTAACACTGCCAAATTTCTGTAAGAAAAATCCCAAATTAAATAACACTGGCAAGGATCTAGCCTGACTGAGGCAAATTTTCCAAAAGGGCCTTGTAGTTTCCATCTTTTACCAATTTTCACTACTGGACTGCAGATAATTGTTCAAAGTTACCGGAATGCCTACTCCCCAAAACAGCCAATTTATTTATGTTGTTGTACTGGTGAGCTCCGGCTGTGGTTTGCTAACCACAGGCATCTTCCTGTACTTGCCAACATACCGTTAAAACATCAACTAAAAGAAGGCACAGAAAATGACCGGACACACTGAGTAGAGAGATGAAAAAGCCATGACTGGAGGTGAGTCACAGAGGAGAAAAAGAGAGCCAAGTGCCTGTCTGAACTGGGTGTACAATTTACCACGCACTGCAGGAGGTCATTTAAAGGAGATCGAAGTGGGACAGGATCCTATTGATACAGCACGTATTTCTTGCCGTTTGTATGGAAGAATCTGAAGGACAGAGAATTTTCTTTGGTGGTCATGCCCTCAATGGTGACATAATTGCACCCTGTATCGATTTTAGATTAGGTGGACTAATGCATGTTGATATGATATACAAATTCATTCTGTTCTTTGGTTTAAGTTGAATTACTTTGGCTAAGGTTGGCCTTCAGACTTAATATTGTGCAGTTTCTTATATATCAGATTTCTTTTCTTCCAAATAAGTATGAATTTCCTGGAGGGCACAGCGTATTTGTGCCCATCTGCCTTGAATAGAATAGGAGCTCCCATGCATGTTAAACCTGAGACTGATGAATTACAGCATATTTCACGTTCACAAAGTGTTTGAAATCATCACTATGCGAATTTCATAATTGGCCAACATCATATGAATTTTAATATTTTAAGATACCCAAACTCTTCTGATACCTTGTTTTAATTGTCATCACATCAGACCAAACACAACAATGTGTTAGTGCATCTCCCAGTACTCTCCCTGACCCTGTCTGTGGCACTCTGCCCATTGGTTCCTGCTAAAATAGTAAAATATTTAAAAAAAAAAGGTTCCAAATATATAACAGTAGATACATTTTTTTAAAAGGTTCAGTGACTTTCTAAAACAGCTAGGCAGTGTGGTTTTTAGCAAATGTTACTTAAACAGGGGTTATTGGTTAATTGGATGAATATACATTTGGTGCTCTGGTAAGTATAGCAGCAGAATGGTGCAGGTGGGATTAACTCAAAATAAACTACAGTTCATCATAATGAAGGAATATGTCATAGTAGGAAAGTACATCTCATTGTTATTAAAACACTTATTGGTAGGATCAATTCATTGCTGGTTTGGTCTTTACATGGCATCTGTACACTGAGAACAATATACAGTAGAATATCAACAAAACTTGTCATTTAACTTGAACTGACCACTTGTACCTATAACTCACGTAAGTACATAGTTAACAGGAAGGAGTTGTAAATTAGGACCGCAAAGTTTGAATAATGTCTATCTACTACTGCAGTGTATTTGCTTTTGTCCGCTGCAGGAGGTTAAACCGACCACAATCCCCCTTCCTGTCTCTTCCTGTGCCAGGCTAACAAACCATTATGCTGCCAGATCAATCAAGATGCTGAATGCTGGATGACTGGTCACACTGGAACCAGATTAAATAACTGGTGGTGATTCACATCTGAGAAATGCAGCGCTGAGGGCCCAGAGCTTCCGAAAGAGTGCTGGGAAATGTAATGTGTATTATATATGTATCAGTATCTGGTTATCAATATAATCATAAATGACCTGGGTGGGTCAGCATACTACCAATACAAATGTGCAAATTTCCATCTAATGTACTTAACTTCAATTAAAACATGACCTACAAGCAACGCGCTGAATTTGACTCATACCATAACAGCATTGTGGACGTAGGAGGGCAAGCAGGGCCGGTCACAGTTCAGACACTGGATGTGGAGAAAGGGTCCATTGAGACATATAGGGACATTAATCACTCACCAGGATTACAACATGTATGAGGCACGCTATTTCTTAACAATGTAACTCTTGATACCAACCCTACAATATTATAATGCAATACTAGTACAGCTAATGCAGCATTCAAGGGGAAATTTCTTTTTAAATGATGCTAGTCAAGAGCTAAAAACTGAAATAGCATAGAATGTGAGCCGCTCCGATGACAATGAATAACAGATGGGTGTTGTGAACAGACTGATGGAGGGGAATTTAAAATGAGGAAACGGGCACATATTATTATTAGTGAGAAGCATTCACTGCTAAACAAAACATGGATTGAAAAATGGTGCAACACTTAAAGAAGCAGCTTCATAATCTCATGATGACATGACATTTCATTCTGGGTTTTCTGGTTTCTGGGTCTGGGAGAGTTATTCGTGCTCACAAATATTTATTAAACTGTCTAAGATCAAACAAATATGTGAATTCTGCTCTGGACAACTGAAGCACCTCAAGAAAACCCACGTAAGAAACACAGGGGCATGCCATTCTCAAGTGTCAGAAACTCCTATGAACAGTTCCCTAGGACGTTCACATAAGGTGCTCAGTGACCGTTCAATCCCCTCATTTTGTGAAAGTGTACAGAAGACTACAACATCATCATCATCTTCCCCTCCAGCCCTTAGCATCAACAATGAAATTCACACCGAAGGCTGGGGAACATCAAAAGCTCCTTCATCTCTTTGACAGTGACGGGTCTGATGTTGCATACTTTTGCTTGAAAAAGAAAACCCCACAACAAACCCAGAGCTCTACTTAAAATACAACTACAAAGTCTCATTAGTGTGCATGACTGTGGATTTCACCAGATTATGACCTCAATCTATTATTGACATGGTGCCTGTGGACATAAATGATTTAGTATTACTAGATGACATTAATCAGCTTAGTAACAGTTGCCTGTAACTCCACCTTCAGTTGCGTTCTGAATTAAACTCCAGGGAGAAAAGGGGTTGGAAGAGTATGCAAGTAAGTGCTTGTGTCTCCCAAGTCCTTGGGAATGAACCCACTGAACTCCCAAAGGTGTTTGGGACCAAAAAATCGGACACCAACTCTCCCATCTAGTGGCCAAAATCTGTCATCGCTTCTGAAATCTCTGAAATGGAAATGGTAGGGTTTAAACCAGGCAACATGAGTAAATCTGTTGGTTTGTGTGGTAAAATGGGAGTGAGAGATCTACACAGAGGTGGATCTACTCATCCTGGACTGCCCTGCTACACATGTAAACCTCATTTATGACTGTAGCAGTGAAACTGTAGATAGACTGTAGCAGTGAAGAGATAAACATGCATGGTTTGTAGAAGAAATTTTGATTTATTGTTGTGAAAATGAAAATCTAAATAGGCAGATAACAATGAGACAATGAGTTTTCATTACATAATCAAACCATGATTTCTTGGTTAAGCTCACTGCCCCAAACTAAAATAGTTGCTTAACGTACTTGTTGTGAACATGTGCAATTTATAAACCATAAAATTGATCGTATAGCTCAGAAAGAGCAACTTATGACAACAGTGTTCCCATTTCTGGCATCTTAAAACACAACAAAACCTTTAGATAAAAACTATTCAGTTCAGTTGTTGGAAGACTTGCAAAATTATGAAGCTATGAAATGGAGGAACAGCAAATGCATGACCACTTTCAGTAACAAGTCACTGAACGGGCACATATTGAATGGTAGTTACCTAAAATCATTTCTTAAGACCACAGAAGCTAAGAAATTAATATGTTAAAACAAAGATAAAATATAAATATAAATGATAAAATAAAACCTATGATTTAAAAAAAACAAAAAAACAACCAACCTAGACTGCACCCTACAATTTTTGACCTATGGTTAACCTATTTGATTTTGAAGCTTTGCTTAAACACTAAACTAGAGTTTTAAATTTAATGTATTCCTCTAATGTTTCAGATGAGGGAAAACAAATGTGCACAGTGCCAATAAGGGCTAACTACGCTCACAGCAGAACTCCTTAGTCAACTGTGGTACGTGAACATTGATTTCTAGAAATCCTCTAACACAACAGCATACGTCTGGCTTACTCATCAGCATCTGCGAACTGGTCTTGCTCAGTGGGAATGCTGTAGCTGAACCATTGCATAGGGCGTGGGTGGTGTCGGGCTGGGCTGTAATTGGCTGTCACCGGCAGGTCAACTGTGTCCCTTTCTATAAGCGTCAAATCCCGCAGAGCAAAATGGAGCACATCTTCTGGACCTGGAGGAGGCAAAGAACACAAGTAAAACATTTGCACATGACCCAACTCTGAAAAACAGCTTTGAACCCCAGCCTGAGCAGCAATAGCTTGTAGTGAGACAAACCTTGAAGCCTAACCTTCAAGATGAAATTGACCATTAGCAATACTTGCTCATAGCATTTTTAAGCTCAAATCTAACTCATTTTGTCCAGATACAAGGCGGTAAGTTCAACTTGGTTCCAGCAGATTGAGACATAAACGTCAGCTTCCAGCAGTCGAAAAACAATGCCTTAAGACTGAAAATGTATATATACTGACGAGCATTATGTATTTCAGGCATTTTGTGTAGGCTAGTATCAATCCAGAGCTGTGGAGGAATAAATGTTTTTGTCTTTACCATATGGTCTGACCCCAAAAGGCATTTTTTCCCAGTCAGTCAGTGTGACCTCTTTGATCTCATTCTCCCAGTCTTCCTCCTCTTTCGGTGGGACCAGTGGGGGTGTCGAGTTCTCCAGACAGGCGGCCTCAGTGCCTCTATAAAAAGATTGTAGAATGCTTAAGTCAGTTTGAGACCTATCAGTCAGGCAAATTTCTTCTTTGCCTAGATACCAAGGAAAATCAGGAAAATCTTTATCCGACACTGTAGTTGTTTCTTGTCAATCCATGTTCATTAACTATTTCGTCAGGGAGCAGTGGGAGCTATTACCGGGACAGTTCTACATTTTTAGGAAAACATTTATTTGCTAAAAACATTGAGGAAGTATCTTTTATTCTACATCACGCTAATGCATTTTTCTGTAGCCTTTCCAACGGAACAGATATATTTCCATTTTAACCAATGCAATTGTATACAACAGCTCACACTAAAGTCATATAGGGAAAATTGAAAGGTGTGAGTGTGCATGAATTAATTTTGGACCGAATGATTTTATTCAAAGCAGCTGTAAGGTTGCTGGCGCACCTCTTCTTACGTCTGAATATCTTTCTTCTTCTCTGTTTCTTTGCTGTTGCTGACGGGCTGGGCTCTGGTGCCATTTGGTCAGAATTACAGGGCAAATCAACAGTGTCTAGACTGGTGGCACAATTCACTGAGATCCCACCTGGAAAGCCAGCACTGCAGACCCGGCCATCTGCTGAGGCATCGCCGACAACTGAAATCGTGCTTCCTTGTTTCCTGAATGTCCTCTGGGGTGCTCTTTTCCAACTCTTGCCCTTGTACCCATGGTTAATATAACCATTAACCATGCATTGTGATTTGGTACCATTCAGTGTGCCAGCTGGTGTGTTCTCACTCGTTCTAGTGTCAGCGGCTGGGCAGCCATTACGAACAACGGCTCCATTAACCAAACCTGTGCCTGGGACCTGACCGCTGACCTGACCATTGGCTTTACAGGTTCTGCGACTCATTCCTCTTCTTCGACCCTCATTGTTCATACCATTCTGAGGCATCGCGTCACCTGTATGGTTGGAGGGCTTGATGTAAGTGCAAAGAATTAAAGAAAACTAAACTCGATAATAATAAAAAGATTTTTACAGTGGAACACAATGTTTCACAAGTCACAAATAGATTAAGTACACATACACACAATATATATATATATATACATATACATACATACATACATACATACACACACACACAATCAGAGAGGCCTGCACAGCACATCCTGGTTGTGCTGGTCAAAATAAATCCAAATAATAATAAAACCAGTAAATGTATCTTTCACACTAGAATATCTTAAAATATATTGCAATGTACTAGTGTGAAATGCAATATGTATTTATGTATACATGTACTACACATTTCTTTAACATACACTGTAAATGTGTTTTTGATGCACTTGCAAGGCTACAGCCAACGGAGAAGCAAGGTGGGAGGAATTATTTTGTGCTTCCAGGGTTATGGAAGTAAGAGTCTTGTTTATTTTCTGCATCGACTTGAATGACATGAATTTTTGATGGCTAGCAGTTATTGCCAGTGCTTGGATGGGCTATGCTTCATGGAAACCTGTTAATACACAGTTTAAAATCATTTGGATTATGAGTCAATGTTGCGCCTCTGCTTGACTTCTTGATAGCAACAGTGGCTAAGGCTCACGGGTATGTAGTATTTAAGCCATTCACCAAACCAAACTGAAAAAAAAACACACAATTTCTCAGAAACTGTATAGAAATAATTAGAAAAACTACTGGCCACACCATAAGCCTATAGTATAACTCATCCAACAGACTTGCATGTCTTCATATTGAGGAACACTGAGGATAGAAAACCCAAATGGGAATTACAGTAACGTTATATCTCCCTTTTTACTAAGCAGAGTACATTTACTGCGCCCAGATCGATTTTGAATGAATATCTTCTTGGCCATTTTTTTCAAGTTTTGAGACTTAGCTGCCTCTATTTATAAAATGAAGTCTGGTAAAATGTTTCTTTAGGCAGCAGCTTTATAATGATAAACTGACTTAATTGTGAAGCTGACCCTGAAGCAGCATGGTATGACTAATGTTAACGGTACTATACTAATGATATCACTCTTAGCTAACCTTTTCTAGAAGCTATTAATTTGATCTTTAGTCACATTTTTTGAGGATCTTTTTCACTCTTGGTCCTTCAGTTACTGGGATTCAAAACTTAGGACACCGTCTTGTTTGATAGTAAGCCATGTTCCCTTCAAACACACTTTGTAACGTTTACAGCTATAACGTTACTAGTAGTAACATTATAGTACATTCAAGGACTCTTTCCAACTCAGATGAAAGCTATCACTTTGGCTCTGTGCTGTGTTTATATAAAGTTAATGCTAACAGCTAGCCAGCTAGGTACCTGCTGCGGCAGGCTAAAGTCCCCCATTAGCTAGCATTGTGATTGACCCGCTAACTGTTAACCGTTGTGTCGCCTGTTGACAGGTAATGGGCTTTAACACAAATTACAGTTTACAGCACAGATAAAGGAAAATCTCAATGAAGCAACCAAACCAGTAATTTAAATCCTAAATCAATTCAGTTTAATTTAGCTAAGTTAAGTCTTACCTGTAACGTTACCGTGGACTGCAGCAAGCATCCACCCGTGTAGCGCACACCAAGCGGCTCATCAAGATTGTGGGGATGGGACATAGGAATGGGTGGCGCCGGAACATAAATAAACATGACATTGTTATATATGATTTGGCAAGATATGTTTTCATACAAAAATGGCGTTATAGGAATACCCCAACGCAAACACACAGTCTGTTTAGAGAAATAATCATAATTTTGCTAACACCATTTAGCCTTAAAAGGCATGTTGATGATCCAACAGTGACCTCCAGCGACAGAAAAGTAACTTCTCAGACAACTCCTGCAACATGTTCTATGGCCATTTCTCAGAAACACTAAATGTGCTCCAAATCAGTTATGTCGCTGCAGACAGGTTTTAAAAGCCATTTGGAAAGTCTCCCGAATTAAATACCAGCTTTCAATTAACAGTGTCTTCCAGCTGTGGGGCCTGCTCATCATGCCATCTCTCAAAGTCCCTGTTACTTGCCAAAATAACAAAAAACACTAGGTGGCACTTAATCTCTTTGCCACTTCATAGTATTAAAAATATTACCTTGACATGACCCTGCTTGAATCATATTTTCCCAATGGCATTAACTGACACAATAATGAGAATATGCAAAGCCAATGGGGTGAGCACGAAAATGACTATTGAGTACTGTTCGTCCTAATCACTGAAAGAAAGAAGAGAAATGCGCGCGCGCGCGCACACACACACTCACACACACACACCAGTCATGTAAGTGGATAAAAAATGGTTATTTTAATGCCGTGTTAAATGTTTTTTTTTATTGACAGCAAAGTATGTACAACATAATGACATCAGCAGTGTACATGGTAGGCATACAATAAGTGGTTTCATGTTAAGAAAAAATTATAGCATGGAAATGGAAGTGAGGAGAAATAAACAGAGTTTGAAATGATAGAGAGAGCAGCACTGCCAAAGCCATTTTTATTGCTATTTAAAGTGACTATATCATATTGGATAGCCCTAATAATTCAATAAATGTAAAATTTAAAAGCTACAAGAAATGAGTTTGTGACAAATTTTACAGCTTAATGTACTGATTTTAAAAAAATCTAGAATGGCACGAGCAGATCTAGAGTGAAAAGATTTGTGAAGCAGAACATGACACAAATCAGCAGGTATTTGTAAATAAGTTAATATTGCTCACAATGCTCACAATTTAGTTTAAGGTAGGAAGACAGTTTACAACATATAAAAAGTCAGTTTAAAGCAATAGACTCACTGACACTAACAATTGAGAAATGCAATAAAACATCCCTCAATGCACTAAAAAATCATTACGTTGACAAAATGTTCCCAAAATGCTGACCTGTCCTGCGTACCATACAAAGCATTGTGCTATACTGCTTTTCTAATAGGACACCTAACCAATCACAAGTTCTTTCTTGATAAAACAGTATAAAATCGTTATCATAGTATCAATCTGAAAAAGAGTGGTGAGTGGCACATGAATACAAATTATCACTGTATAATTACAACATTTACAAGTCAAGAAAATGTCAGACATAGAATGTAGCTTCAAAAAACTATGTAAATCTATAGCAACGTCATCTTGAAAAATGTCCTCAAAAGGCACAGACAGAAGAAAAGGTGAACCATGCAAAAGGAAAAAAAGTGTTTTTGTTTTGTTTTGTTTTTGTGCAAGGAAGCAAAACTCAAGTTTAGAATAATTACATAATACAGCAGATTGTTTCCTATCTCCAAACAATCCCCTCTTCATTACAGTACTCAATACTGTGTGCATGTGAATTACAATGTATCTTTTACCAATTACAGGGATTTTAAGTCAAAAGGCCTTTTTTGGCCACACAGAAAGGGAAATATCCAGTTGTACATTCATGTTATTTATAGTATTAGAGAGTTTCAGAGGGCTTTAAAAACAATCTACAAACTGTAGGTTTCAATGAGATTGCTAATCCAGTCTTTTGTCCCAAAAAGTGAGTCTCCTGTGCATGCTCACCTACAATATTTGAGTTGATTTCACTGAGCATAGAGAGACGATTCAGTAAACCATGTTACAATGGCTACCAGTCACACCCACATAAATCCACCACACACCCTGTACATTCATATCCGTACATTTCTGTGCAACATCATTGAGTCTATTGCGAGCAATGGTGTAACTTTTCGAACATGGCTAGCAAATAGCAGCCATGAAAGTTACAGTTTAAAGACACTCCTTGGTTGCAGCTTCTGCTCCATAAAGTGACGCTCTACTACTCATCTGAACCAACTAAGGGCCACTTCTCAGTGAAAAAGCTTCACTTTTGGACTGATTGACACAGTTGCAAGGTTACTGGAAGACATGTTCTCAAGAATAAACATAAAACGCAAAAATCTTCACCTTCAATTAGCCATCACCGACTTCACTAAAACCCTGCTTTGCTAGCAAACATGGTCCATCATCTGACTCCCCACCTCTTGATGCTTTTCTTTTTCTTTCTTAAAATCTTCATCCCCCCTTATAGATATAGGGACTCTCACTGTTTTCTTTCTCTGACCACTTTTGCCACTTTTCTCTATCTTCTCTTAAAGCGTGCCAGTCCAAATACATCAACATGCATTCCTCAGAGAACAAAACATGGGCCGGCAGCACTCGATTGGTCCGCCTTCATGCCTCTGAGAGTCAGGTTTACAGTCTGTCTGCCAACTTATTTGTCTGTCTCACAACTGTTTCTCTCTACATCATACCAAACTGTCTGTCTGTGGATATTACAGCGAGTGTTATACCAGGATACAGTACAATAAATGTCAGGTTTATTACATTGTCCCAGTTTTTATACCAAGGTAAATTATGCCCAGTGAACAACAGTGAGCGACTCTGTCGATCCTTGAAGCATGTAGAGTGCAGGATATTCCTGCAAATAAATCACCAGTTCAAAGTTGTGACAGTAATTACAGTTCACAGCATAGACAACAAATAAAAACAGAGCAAAGGGTAGATCAAGTTGTCACAGTAGTATGACTTACAGTCAGACTCAGAGAGAAATCACTGGTTGAGAAAACTCCCTTTAGTTCAGCACAGAATCCTTTTCTTCTCTGAAAGAGAAGTTCATTTCCCACCACAAACAGCAGGGGGTGATGCATGTCTATTTATATGTTCCAGTTTCTAGGACTGCCTCTGGTTCTCTCTGCTTTCCTGTACAGAGTCCTGACTCAGGTTGCAGGTTCAGATCAAACAACTGGAATGATCCTCATTCTCCTGAGACCGGGAACAATTCTCATTCCAGCTGAGTCACTGCTAGTTCTTGATCTCCAGGATGGAAGGGTTGTGGTCCAAGATGGACAGGATGATTTTGTCCATGTACTGACGCAGACGCAAGTTAATTTCTTCCTGCTCCTTCAGGGCTTCCATTAACTGGGGAGAGAGAAGTATGTCAAACTTAAATATGTCAATTTAATTTCAGTTTATCACCAAGGTAAAGTATTTTAACGCAAGAGTTTCTTAGTTTTACTCTGGGACTGTTGTTACAGCTAAAATATTCTGCACTTCCCATTGGCTACATACAAATTCTTTCTTATGGGTAGGCTAGACTCCTTAATCACCTAATTGTTTAAACTCTAATGCTGTTATAGGTAGATTTTATATTAAGCATGCATAGCTTTTTTCCTTAGCATTTTTTTGGTGTCTATGTGTGAGATACAGCCATGGAGGTGATCTGCATATTATGCATATTCCATTCAAATCTAAAACACTGAAATGTGTAGAACGCTGCTCTTCTGTGGTATGTCCTAGCCATACAGTTATACTCAAACTGATGCATGTGAGGCACCTATAAACTTGTTCGGATATAATTCATTTAAGAAGCTCTGTGGTTTGGAGAACAGTCAACAACGACAATACAGAGTTGTTCAAGACTAAAATATGCTTTCTGATAAAGTAATCTGTGTCTTGTCCTGAATTTACCTGGTCTCTGGAGGCATTCTCTATCTCAGCGGCTAGAGACTGGGCCTTGGTCTGTGTGGCAAACAGGGTCTTGGCTTCATGTAGACTGAGGCTGAGGATCTGACCGTTAAGCTCATCATTCTGCTCCCTCAGCTTCTGGTTCTCCTAAAATACAGAATCAGGGTGGGAGGTAGAAGAGGGAGAGATAGGAAGCGAAAGAGATAAGTATCTCAATGCGCAGTGCATCAGGAGTGATGATGCTATTTAGATTTCTTTTAAAAGCCTCACTCAACCCATACGACAAAACAAAGCAGCAAACACAGAAATGCACTATTTTGGCAACACCTACGGGACATAACATGGGTTATGTGTGTTACAGAACAAACTGCTCCCCTGCTTTGTCTGGTGTGTTATGAAAGCTCCAGGATTAAGTTGCCTTTTGAGTGCTGACATGAGGTCAGTTTGCTTTTCCCTTGCTCTATCCTTAACCGTTAGTGAGGGAATTGCAGCGCTGACCCCAACTCAGCTCGGGCAAGTCCGCTCTACTCCATTGTGATTAGTGGTTAATTGGGAGGTCAAAGGTCACAGAAGCAATTTTACCATCAGACCAGGACGGAGCCGAGCCCCAGACAACACCAGGTGCTGGAATTCAGGGGGAAGAAAGTCCTGGGACACAAATCGCTGGACACACACATACAGACATTTAAAGAGGTGCACAGGCAGGTATAAGATTGAGCTTATCCTCATGGATGTTACAGCGCAGTTTCTCTAAAATTAGGGCTCCTACCCACACACAGGTACATAATTTGTTCAACAACGGACAATCAAACTGAATTGTTCCAAGTAGCTCAGGTTAAGAAGTTGATATATTGACAGAGAAATTATTTGCGGTATAAAACTGTTCCCCTTCATGCTTGCGTGCACTTAGTGGCAAGTTTGATCTCAAGCAAAAGGAGGACACGGTACTTATCTGATGAGATACACATGCTGTACAATTCAGCAATTCTAACTGACTGGCTATGCATCACTTACAAAATTACTTCACACTGTTGGCGTAAAAACTCTGAAGCTTCATTTCTAATGCATATCAACACATCATCATGAGAATGAGTCAGACACAGACTTCTATACAACTTCAACGAGCGTTAACATCTACTTTTACTAGTCTTATGAGAGACGACATCTGAGGAAGATTATCATCTACTCCCTTATTTCTGCTGTTTACTCTGCACCTGGTCTGTACACTTTGCAGGACTGGAAACAGTAACTGGACATTTGAGTCTCTAACTGTGGCAGGCAGATACCTAGAGGCAAAACTTTCAATGCCAATACTGAAAATAAAGAAAAACATACAGACAACATGTACTCTGCAGCTGGTATTTTCAGAAATTGTGACGGATCTAAGTTAAGCTCCACTGGACTCCACAAATCTATTACTAAACAATCAATACAACATGTAGAGGACAGTGCAGCTTTTAAAGGGGATTTTAAGGGAATGACAGGAGCCAATGAGATTGACTGTGATCGTTACTACCACCTAAGCCCATTGGTAATGTATAATAATATATATTTCAATGTGTGCCCTAGGTCCACCTAGCATCTGCAGTCATGACAATAATAACGCTGTCATGTTCCTCTGGCAGTACAAAAAACAATTTATGGTGTTAAATGGAAATTGTTATACTCCTGTAAGAGAATGTTTGAGTGCATTGAGTTCTGCAGGGATAAATATAACTCAAGGATAAATCCATGTACTGCATCATCTGAAAGCATCTGAATCATCGTACAGGTACATCCACCCAGGAGCTTTAGAACTGGTTATAATATAAGAAATGTAAATGTATTGTGTTGCTTCATCGCAACTGTGCCATTTCATAAATAAAAGATGGCTGGACAAAATTACAAGGCTGGGTATTTGGCCATTGAAATAATGCAGGGATTAGCAGAATTTGCATTATGATGATTACAAAATTGAAAATTCCCTAAGGGACTGACAGAGAGGCAGTACTGTACTCCATCAAAAATGCATCAAATTGAGACACAGTTTCGAAATCAAGGATAGGAATTGTCATTTGTTCAATGTTTGAAGAAAAACTGAGCAGCATTCAACCTGTGAGGGTATTATTAATTATGTAGCTTGCTTAGAAACTTTCTTTATATATGACAGCCTTCCTGGAGACTAGCAGTTGTGCAAACACCAACAGATTTTAGAAAGCTGAACTTTATGATTATCTCCGCATCTTAAAGCACACTCGGTAGCTATGCACATAGCTAACTATGCACAACAAAGACATTTGAACAGAGCCTTTCATCGTTACCTGCTTGAGCCTCTTGACCTCATGCTCTAGCTCCACCTCCCTGGTCCTGCTGTTGAAGTCTGCCAGCCCAGAGGAAGAGCTGCGACTGCGGCCAGGCCTCTCTGTCTCCAGCTTGAAAAGCTGCAAATGCTCCAGCTCTCGACGCAGGTCCTCTATCAGCTACACACAGACAAAGGTTAGATGAACAATGTTATATAATGCCAGTGCAGTATTTTGTAGGTGGATGAGCCAGCATGATTGCAGTGAGAGAGAGGAGTGAAAGAGAGGAAACAGCATGACCAGAAGAGCAAACAACCCACGTGCGTGTGTCTGACTGCATAAAATAGTCCCTCCCACCTCCTGCATGTCATCCTTTTCTTTCTGGAACTGGTGTCTGTTCTGTCTCAGTTTGTCCATCATTTTTCTATAGAGGTCCATCTCATCCTTCAGGCGCAAACTGGTGTCCTCCAGTTTGTCTGTCATCCTTTGTTTCTCCTGAAGAAGGACAGATATACACACATAGTTATAGTTTGTAGTTTGTTTTTTGTTAACCATTCCGTTCAGTTATTGGAAATCCGGCATTCCCATTTAAAGTATGCAATTATTAAATTATTAAATTTTGAAAACCCAAAAAGACATACACACATACTGTATCTACACTGATACTTTTGTACATATACACAGGTTTCTGGAATCAAAGGTATTTGGGGTGCATTCATTCAAGAAAATCCCACATACACGTCTTTCCATATGGAGTTTGGATGGATGTTTTCTATTTTCTGTGACACTACACTGTCACACATTCTTATTTTCGGTGAGTTAGTGTTGATAACTATCTGGTTAGGTGTCATTTACTGTAAATGGGTTGTTTCTAACACCTTATCTTCATCACCTTAAATAAACCTACTGGGTCAGGTAACCAGCTGCTTCAGATCAGCCCAAAACAAAATGCTTCCTTGATGCTGACATTAGTCAGCCTAGAGTATCGATATTTCTGATACCAACGTTTCCTGCGCTAGGATCGATACTCATATAAAAGGATCGATATCTAAACTCAGTCATTTGGAGTGAGTGTGTGTTTTATCATAAGTATCTTACTGTCACCAGGATGGTCTAATTATACTCTGTTGATAGGAACTACATTTCCTTCCGCCTGTCAAAGTCATGCTTGTGCTACAACTCTGTGACGGAGCTTCTTTGAAGTGAGTTGCTGCAGCCCTTTACATTTCCCCGATTGAATACTGACTCTGGCTGGCTGTAAAAACAGTCACGTCTGGCTGTATTTTAGCTGTGAAGGTAGTAATGTTGCTCTGTGTGATGTGTGTGCAAGGACAGTGAAATACTTTGGAAACACCGCAAACTCCCCTAAACATCTGAGATTAAGTCTGTCACATTTAATAGGATGATGTTATGAAGCAGCAGTTCTGAGCAGGATATTTTTATTCTAATTAAAGAATACAACAGTAGTTTGAGGTCTTGTCATTATGCAGCTATTATTTTGAATAGGTAAGGCTACAGCCTACTCCTTATTTCTCTCATAAATACAGAAACGGGAGGGGGGAGGTTAAATTAAACTAGAAATAAAATATGTAAAAAGTATTGGTATCGGCAATACCAGCCTGGGTATTACTTGATATTGGATCGGATAGGAATTAAGTGGTATCGCACATCACTAGCTGACATATTTAAGCTAGAAATTGGAGAATTTAGAGTGTTTGAGGCTCTGCAATATAGTGCTCACTTCTATAATCATATCCACCACAGTTGAGATGCGATGCGACCTGAAAAGAAATAGCCAAATACAAAATATATTTAGCCTAATGTTGACTTTTTATTTCATGGGATACACAAACACAAGTCTCCTGATTCAAAGGTCCTGGCCCTCCTTTTACCCCAACCATGTTCTCACTGAGTTTTTTCTGTTAAATATCATATACCTGCCTTTACCACCACAAAATGATGTTACAGGGCTTCCCCCACTGCGTTGACATATGACGCAATAGTGATCCCTAGTGCGTTACAAACGCCGATAGGCCTTGACCATGTGACAAGTCAAGGAGTGAGAACGGGTTGTAGGCATGGTGTTAACTAGAGGATAGCCAGGAGGAGTTTAGCTCACCTTAATATGACATCAGCTCCCCTAAAAGCATGATTTGTGATATTTTGGGGGGTCTCTAAAACATTCACAGCATGCTTTAGCTATTAATTTCTGTATCATCAAGGATCTTGCGTAAAATCAGAAGTGTCAGACTTCATCCAGCCAGAGGGAACGAACACCGACCGTCAGCAGCGGGCCGGTCGCTCCGCGATCTTCTGTCCCTGTACGCTCCACTGCCCTACTCCCTCTCCGGTAGGGATTGTGTCCCTATTGATTGATCCCTCTGGCTGGATGAATATTAGGCATGATCCATGTTCTACTGCAGCTGGGAGCTCTCTGCATCGCCACGCAACTATCTAAATTCTTCCCTCTCACGGAGAAAAAGAAAGGTCAGGTCGCAAACACAGTCGCAGTTGTTGTGTGATGTGTTGTAGCAAAATGGCTACATATGATAATAATAATAGGCTAACTATAATTATAATAATAATAAAAAGACAAACATGCCTGAGATCCTTTGTTTTCAGTTAAGGGTTTAAAACAGAAAAACAAAACAGACCTGTTTTTTTGTTTACCGTTTTTCCATTTTTCCGTTTTGGTTTTAAAACAGAAAAAACAAAAAAGAAATAATGAAAGAACCATACACTGATTTTTATTCCACACATTCTTCTTTCTAGTCAAATTCCGGCGCCAACATTACCCAAAAATCAACTCCACCTCCAACAGTTCGGTTGAAGATCTAGGTGCGTTATACTAGCTAGTAATGTAGCTTCTAGCTGCAAGCCTCAAGCAGAGATTTATTTCTAACCACCATATTTTTACATTTCCAAACTTGTAGTGTGCCTCAAGTGACATCACTGGATGCAATGTATGAGATTTGAGACTCTTTATAAAACTTTTTTCACTAACGTAGAAGTACTTTTGAAGACCTGTAAACAGAATTAGACAGAATAAAGAAAGGACAAATAAGATAAAAGAATGCAAATGGTAAATATGGCTTACCTCATCCAGTTTCTCTGTCTGTGATTTGAGCCGGCACATGTTTTGAGCAATGTCAGTGTTCTCCTCCTCCAGCACCTTAACTCTAAAAAGGCAAAATCCTATGTATCAGTTTACTTTTATATATAAGTTTGTTTCATAGTCAGCTAAGGCACCGATTTAAGCAAATGTCCACATTATGCTGTAGCTCAAGAGACTACTGACTATAACCCCTGGAGGAATCTCTGAGCTCTGTTTAGCATACAGTTTTATATTCAGCATTTTCTCTTAACAGGCAGGCACGTCAGTGTCCATATCCTGATTGAGGGGTTTTAAATGTAACCCTGTTTAGTCTGTTTTTACATTAAAAACCCTAATGTACAATGTTTCTCAGCATTAGATTATACACTTCAATTAATTCACGCAATGAATTCAAATAAATGTTTTTTATGCATTAGTATACTTGATTATTTTTGTGTTTCTAACCGATTGGTCAGCAGCTCTATCTGTATGTTCTTGTCTCTCTCCATCTTGCTGTAGGCCTCTCTGTGTCGTTTTAGGGTCTCCTGCAGATTTTGTTCTGCACGTGTCTCCTGGTCTTTCAGCTGCTCCTCCAGTTCATGAACCCTGAGATGATGAACACATCACACAAAATTAATTCAATACAGTATCATTACTGAGTGTTGCGTTTTGAAACAGTGAATACTAAATCACTGTACTCTGTTGCATTATGTCTGCAAGATAAAAATAAATCTTGTAGTGTATTTCTGAAACCAAGTTTTCTGACTCTACCTGTGTACTAGTTGTGTGTTATCCTGCTTCAGCTTGGACTTGAGATCGCCGTTCATCAGAATCTCATTCTCGAGTTCTGCCACTTTCTTCTCCAGAGAACTCACCTGATAGAAGCAGAGAAGTAGTTAAACATAGTTAAAATAGACGATTATATTCAGGGATCTACGATGATGTATGCCCAAAAATGCTGTATGAAAATGGGGAAATATTCCTCAACATAACAACAATATCATATCAGGTGAAACTAAAGTGAGTCAGATGCTAGATTCATAATGTTTATACATAATGCACTAAACAACAACACTTTAACATACTTCCTAAAAGTAACTTAGCAATTCCCAAGGTTTTAAAGCCTTGAAAATAATGAACCTATTCCTTGAATTTGCAGACGCAAGAGGAATCCTGACAGGGCTCATCCTGTGATTTAGCATTCTTAACTTAAGCTGTGCATCCACCTGGAACAACTCTCTACTCTCTGTGATTTTAGAGCAAAAAAAAGGCTGAAGGTGAGGTATATTAAAGCTTTCACGAGGTTTCAGTAGGCTTGCAATGAAAGAAAGAGTAATCACTACTTCCCACACGCATTTGTTCTGTACTTGAAAAAGTTTAGTTTAAATAAAATAAAGGTCGGTTGACACAGATCAACATAAGGACAAACAGACGCATTCATACCTTCTCATTGATGTCGATGTCACAGGAGTCGATGCTGTCTCGGAAAAGGTCTTCTGTACTGCCGTTACTGCTGCTTAAGTTGCTGTTGTGAAGCAGCTGCCTGCTCAAACACACAGAGACACACAAACGTACAGAATCTGCCAGGAATAGATCCAGGTAAGCACCAGCTGGTTCTGAGTGCGTTTGCATATGTGTGTGTGTGTGTGTGTGTGTGTGTGTGTGTGTGTGTGTGTGGCAGAGAGTAAAAAAGTAAGACAGAGAGGAAGTGTGCTCCATCCTGCAGTGATGCTGCTGTAAGATAGCATACTGTAGATGATACAGGACTATAAGGACAGTGCCAAGCAGAGAAGCTGGTGCAAACAGAATTACTGTAAAATTAGTCCACACACACACAAACACGCGCACACAAGTGTTTATAGATCACACAATCAAGTGTGACACTGATGCTGTGATGTAACTACAGCTGTCCCCTTTTACACTGATGGAATAACTTGAGAACAGCAAGCTCTGATCCATTACTGAGATTGGCAATATGGAGAGGAGAAAGGAGGAGAGGGAAGGATAAGAGAGCAGAGGTGAGGAGAAGAGAGGAGAGGAGATAATAGACTAGGAGAGGAGGAAGAGAAGAGAGAGAAGATACATTTAAAAAAGAGGAAACAGAAAGGAGAAAGAACAGATAAAGAGAGCAAAAAAGTGAAATACGTAATCAAACCAGATAGTGAGGACAGTAGAAGGAAGAGGGGGAGGGCGCCAAACCTCATATTGAATACATAGATCAGGTCTGACAGGCCATTTTCACTCTGTCACTGTAACTCAGCAACTGTGGATGGAAATAGGACTAAAGCCTAGATACAAAACATTTCACCCAGTACAGACCAACCAGCCATGAAGAGGGATACATGGCTGCCACTGAAAAAGCTGATGTCCAAACTTTTTTTGTCAAATCAAAAACAAAAGATTTAACAGATCAGATTATTTCCATCCAGACCTCCTGTATTTTCTCTCAATAACCGGTTAGTAATTAACTGGCTTTTAGAGCACAATGGCCGGGCAGCTGATAAGGAAGCAAGTTATTAATCTTGCTGTGTGTGTGTGTGTGTGTGTGACTATGCCAACAAACAGAGCAAACACGTGCAGCACAGACTATGTAATACATAAACACACAAGTGCACAAGTGAATGACCTTCCCAGTAGACACACACAGATGCACACTTGGACTCACACACACACACATACAGGTGAGTGGCCTACCTTCCAAAAGCAGTGCTGGAGATTTTCCTGTTGGGGCTCCAAAGGGAAAAACAAGACAGTGAATTGCCATGGATATGTCTAGACTTACATTTCAACAATGCACTAGAAATAACTTCTGATGGCAATTAAGATTTGGCGATTCCATGACATGTGTGTGAGAGAGAGAGAGAGAGAGAGAGAGAGAGAGAGAGAGAGAGAGAGAGAGAGAGAGAGAGAGAGAGAGAGAGAAACACTGAAGGACATGTCAATGATAATACAATTTCACTCCTGGTTCAGTGAGCGGGGGTTTCTGTCAGCTCAGCAACTGTCTCAGAGGGACAAAAGACCAAAGACTCTTTCAGTCTGACGTGTCTGTCTGTGCTGGGTTTCACATTGGATTAACAAAAATGTGCAAACACACTGGAGGGTCACACAAATGAGAGTTAGAGAGACAGGAGTAGACATAAAACTAACATTGTCATCAACTCCTGCTAAGGGTAAATTAATACAGAGCCATAGAATATACAGTATGAGAACTTTTATAAAACATCTATTCTGTGCAAATACAAAAACTATCACTGTGGCACCCATGTCAAATAGCTTTGAGCGTGTTTATATTTGTGTTTGCTAGGTCCGAGGGTTATTGGGGCTGAAGTCGACTATGTAATATACTATTCTCACTACATGAAAGATCAAACAGGATGTTTTCAAATTCACTCATTCTGGTTCAATAGTACCGTGAGCTAAGTCACATTCAAGATGCTCAAAAGAGATGTATCAGATTCAGTGCAGAAAGCAATTGTGGAAAACAGAGGAGTACAAAAACATAACTGACGAGGGTGTAAAAAGGCTTATCTTCCTTCCTTTCAACATTTAGATAAAGCATAGTTTTACAGAGAATGTATAATCCTGAGTGACAAAACGATCCCTCTACAGCTAATGTTTCAGTTAACCTAATGTCCTCTGAAGACATCTAAGAGGCTTAACTGAATAGCAGAGTTGCTGCTTTCTTTTCAATCTCTGAACTTTTATCTACACAAAATGCGCACATTTATAATTAAACAACATTTCTGTGTAAAAGCTCTTTCATTTACTGGTGCTCTTATGTACAAAATAAACTTATTAAAATGCTTTGTGTTTCTACATTTACACGCTGTGTATTTTTGTGGTTGCGCTACAACTCTTTAATCCTGGCACCACTGCTTCCTCCCATAAATTCAAAGTTATTCATCTACCTGACCTGCTACCCATTAATTTTATATTTATACTCCCTCCTCCCCAAAATCAATTCCCTGCACCATTCCATGTGGATACAGACTGTCCACATCCTCTGAGCTCACTCCATTCAAAGTAATTTCTCCAACTGATTATTTCTTGTTCTTGCTCTTTCCACTAACTCTTTCTTTCTGCCCATCTCTGCTTCATTATTCATAAGGGGAAAGCATGTGTCTAATTAGGAGAGCCATGTTGGATTATAGAGCCATTTCTCCCTGGGGAGAAATCCTGCTGAGTCTGCAGAGAGTCCAAGTAACAAAGAAAAAAAGTGACTCCACAGTTCACACTATATTCAAAAACAATACTCTGAAACATTTAGTAGTCTCAGATAACTCCCTGTCTGTGTGTGTGCGCACTTGTGTTTGCCGGTGGACAGAAGAGCTATTAATGGTCACTAGGATTAGGTTTCCAATAATAGATTCTCTATTACAATGGTTGATGAGGTAAGCACAGGAATGACTGCCTTATATAACAATCAATTAGTGTGTGTGTGTGTGTGTGTGCTTGTGTGTGTGCATGTTTGTTCTGAAACAATATAACATCATTCTTATCACATTATACTAAGATCACATAGCAAACAGTGAGTCAGCCTCACCAGTTCGATGTGAGTGGACCTATACACTTCAAACCCCTCGGTGTGTATCCTGTACAATACACATAATAGCTGACAGCAATTGCTGTCTCACCTAAAAACAGTGTGGTGTGCAGCTCCTGTCAGGTATAATAAAGTTCTTGTCTTTTAATTTGCCATGGTTGTGTCTAAACATAACCTGCCAGAATAATTAATGCTAACCATGTGGAGTTACATTAAGATTCATTTGAATAAAAGTGGCAGGAAAACTTGCAGTCAGCAAATACATAATGGTGATTTGTTTAGATTTTTCAGTCAGAATAAGTTTATGGTGGTCAGTGGGAAAGTTTGAGGGCAGGAAAGAGCTAAAAACTGTGTAAAAATGTTGCAGCTCACAAAGACATTTTGAGGGATGTAAGTCTTACAATACTGTGCCATAGTGTGTTGTGTGTGTGTTTGTATCCCGATGTGTGTCCTACCTATTAGCCTTGAGGTTTTTCAGGCGAGCCTCCAGGTCATTTAGCAGGTTGACCTTTTTGCTGCACTGAGAACAGAAGACGTCCATTGGTTCACCAGTGTAATGCTGACGCACCTTACGAGGAGTTTGGCCCGCACTGTTAACACACACAGAGACACACACACGTTTAATCTGCAGATAAATTTAGAAGAACTCATTTTAAAATAACTGGTTTTGCTTTACTTGCGCATGTGTTAACATACAAACACAAATTGAGTGTGTAGAGAAATGAGGCTACCACATACATATACAACCACATAACCGGTGCCAATACACCTAGAACCCTAACCGTAATCCATTGGCTATGCACTAAATAACCTTAATAAATATTTTTAACTGAAACAGAGCAAAAGAAGTAATAAAGAGTGAAAGAAAAAAGTTCTAAATGTCTATGAGATGAACCAGATCTTCTGGGACAGTATGTTGGGAAGGTGCTGACACTCAAAGCAAGGCAGCAAAACAATGACCTCATTACCAAACCTTTTGCCAAAATAAAGAAAAGTCATAACGCATTGTCATTTCCAAGGTCTGACAAGTACGTACATGAAGAACCACTCCCAGATTTTGTTATAGTTTCACAAGTCAACACAGTTCACAGTTGAGTTTTAAAATTTGAACCTCAAACTCAAAAACTCAAAAAGTCAACAGTTTTGGTTTAGGAGCCACTAAAATTAGTGAGTGTACCTTTAACCCACTTTGTACTGTAGTTATCCAAACTTCTTTCCCATGCTGAGTTGCCTAAGACTTCTTGTAAATCTGGGCCTCATTTTGAATTTAAATCTCCACGCCAACTCCATTTGGTGAGTTTTGTCTGCTTGGTATGCGTGGAAGGAGCATAGAGCAGTCTATCGGCCGGGAGACTTAATCCCATTAAACACAGGCCTTTGATGAATATTAATGTGGCCTTAAGGGCAAGAACTCCTAAGCTACATTTCTACAGTCAAAACTCAGAATAATATGAGTCAGGTAACGATGCTGGAGTTTGTGGAATGCAGCCTCAAGTCCATAATTTTTAATAGAGCTGAAGCTACAGAAACTAGCCACCTTTGAGAAATAACAAAGAAGCCTACACACAAGTAAAATAATTATTATATATAATAATCTGCACTTAGTAGCACAGTGGATCCCAGGCCCTGGTCTGCAGACTAGTGCTGGGCCACTAAACATTTGCTACTGGGCCTAGAGGAAATGCTGAGCAATAATTATATATCTTCATAGCTATTTGTAGGTTAATTACCTTAACCTTGCCACTCCCTGTCACACCCAAAACAACAGGACACTGATTTTGAACTGAAGTTGGTCATGAGTACACGACATAATCAATCCGTCATCACCCGCTTAGCTACACAATTAGTGTGTGCGGTGATTTGATTACTTTTGCTAAGCTAACATGGTTAAAAAGCAAAAACATCAAGAGTTTGAGAGAGAGTCTGACACAACTTGAGAGTTTCTTCGGAGGAGGTAGGGGAGAGACCTAAAATGCATGTTTTAATATCTAGATGTGTGCTTTTTATTGTGGTTGTGGCAATGTAAAAACCACTGCAGCAGCAGATCTTTTAAATGATCAGGGATTGCACAAGAATGACCTGATGTTATCTATTTGAGGCAATTGTTTCATAATCAAATTAGATGACAATGTTTCTTTGTCTAACTCTCTCTTACCTAGAGGGAACAGATGAGCCAAGGTCGGAGTATCCGTTGGTACGAGTCTCGTCGTCCGGGCAGGGGCTGCTGGGAGCGTAGTCTGGTTCCTCCCCTTCTCCGTAGTCCTCAAACTGCTCCTCGTTCAGAGAAGCTGAAGAACGCGTTGATAGGTCAGAGGTCACTGAGATACTGGTGTGACCACACCTGAGGAAAAAGAGATACTTACTTACACTCTGCATACATAATCCTTATTATCATTTTGGGTGGTGAACTAAAACAAAAAGTAATTTGTTTCAGATTCTGATTAAATGAATGAATGGTGAGCATAATCAATTGTGGACTAAAGGAAGTTTTAGAGACCATGAAGCAAACAGGTAAGCAGAAGTAAAAAAAAGTTGGGACTGTTCTTACTTGTCCCCAGGGAAAAAGAGATCCCCCAGCGATTCCTCCTTGTCCCCTGGTCTGCTCAGCCCGTCTGACGTGTCAGACCCTTGAGTGCTTTCCACGGCACTGTCTCTGTCTGATTCCCTCTCCCTGCCTTCGTCTGCCACCTCCTCCTCAGCCTCCTCCACCTCTCCCGGGAACAGTTGGCACTCAGGGACGGGGTCAGGATAGGCCCGTGTGCACATGATGACCGGACAAGCCCGCTCCACCTCACCGCCCTGGAGAATCATGGGAAGAAAGGCAAAGACAGAGAGGAAGGAGGGGGAAAAAGATTTGATTGATGAGTAAGTTTACAGAAGCATTTACAGACACCTGTAAAAACAGAAACAGAGCTTGACTGCGGGTTTTGTGAAACCATTAATTACTTTCCAGTGATAGCATCATTTGCAATAGCATTATGTTCTGTTGCAAGCAAACATCCATAAATCTACTTCATTTATAAAAGAAGCTCTTTATAACTTCAGATCTTGCCACATAACTATCATGTTGTCACATGTAATGTTGTCGTGGAATTAAAGTACTACAGTGATCGTATTGTTTGCGGTCTTGGCTTGGCAAAAAAAAAGCAATAACTCTCCAAAATATATACAAATTTTTCATAATTTTTTTTGCCAAAGCAAGTACCTTAACTTGTTTTTGTAGAGCTGAACATTTGTGGATTCTATTTTAGGGGGGACTTCCCATTTAGTAAATTCCTTCACTGTGGGAATGGACTTAAGTTGACATAGAAAGTCTGGAGGGCTAGAAGGGTGAAAGGGCAACAGGTCAAAGGTCGCAGGTCCTGCTCCATCTAGTTTCACTCTTTAACGGCTCAACTCTCGTCTAATGCAACAGAGAACAAGGACTTATCTCAGGATGACTGAACAGCTGAAACACACAGCAGCATGAAGGAGGAGGGCAGGTGAAGAGGTAATCAGCAGGGTGACTAATATATCGGGTAGGAAGTAAAAGAAAGGTGGAGGGGTAGTGAAATAGACATGGATGGCGGTATGGATGGATGTGGGGATGAAGAATAAGTACAGAAGAGAAGAATACAGCAAACAAGTGAGGAGCAAAAAGAGAGGGCATAAGGAACAAAGCCAAGAAGTAATGAAAGCAAGGGTTAGATTAGACGAGACGAGTGTGAGAGCTGTGAAGAAAGACAGGAGAGACAGAGAGATAACAAAGTAGCTTGAGGACAGTCAGGTCTGCATTAGCCACCATTAAAGACTACTAAAAGATTTCAGCAACTAATACTGCACTCTAAGACTGCACTCTGTTTCTTTTACACTCACACAGCGTTGTGTCACTATCTTTGTGGGGACATGAAGACATAATGCCTTCCCTAGCCCCTTACCCTAACCTTAACCATCACAACTACATGCCTAACCTTAACCGTTACCCCAACCCGAACCTTAAAACTTGGCCCTCAAAAAGCCCTTTAAACTTGTGGGGTCCAGCATTTTGGTCTCCACAAAGACTACAAGTATAATTGAGTCCAAGTTTTTGGATGAATATAGTAAAACAAGCCCACACACACGCAACCCTGATTTTTCATCTTTTAAGCTCCACAGATGTAGAAATCCTGGCTGAAGAGTGAATTTTCAATCCCATACTAGGGACGTATACCAGAAGATATATAATATAGAAAGCAATTGACAAAAATCCAAATAGCTCTCTTTGCCATTTTGCTTTTGAGTTGATTTGTTATGGCAAAATATTGAATGCCAGATTATCTGTTCTGAATAATGTATTGATATTTGTTTACTTCCCTATCCCACACCAAACCAACACACACACACACACACACACACACACACGCCTATGTACACTTAAATTAAAAAGCACCCTCTCAACTCATAAACTGAGGCTCTGTACTCTTACAAAGACCCAACATGGGGTCTGGTGCTGAGTCACAAAGAATAAAAAGAAAGGATAAAGGTTCCCTGCAGCAGAAAAAGAAACTGTGAGAGGCAAGAAAATAGGAAGCCCCACCCCTCCGTACTCCACACCACACCACACACCAGTCCAAAAAACTGGACAAGCTAACACAGAAAGGAAAGTTTGACACCTGTTGTACTCATGCTGAGGAGGAGAGCAGAGAAAGTTCATAAGTAATAAAGTAATACAATGTAGCCTACATAATATTAACAAATAATGTTAGAACTAGTCAAAAAAAAAAAAAAATTAAGAAAACATAAGTACATTGCACTCTGCAAATCACTTTGAGTTAAGGAAAATAGTGAAAAAATGATGATCAAGGGAGAAGCTGTGTGTTTGTGTGTGTGTGTGTGTGTGTTTACAGTATGTCTATCTCCAGAAAAGCCTAGGGGCTGTAACTGCCAAAACATGAGCCTACAGAGTTGTTTTGAGCTGCTTGATTCCTCATAGCACAAACACAGCTATAACCTGCCAAACAGCGTCCAACCTGTCAGTGGCTTTGAACCAAGGACACCAAAGTGCTTTTAACTGCAGCGGCTCTGCCTGACGCCTGACACACCTTCACATCAACCTTTAGCCAAAGGAGTATTTTTATTATTTTTATCATCATAAAATGTTTGCTTGGGCCAAAACAGTTCTGTTAATTATGATTCATCAGCAGGTGTTACAAAATGGATTAACCTACGACTGTCTGAAGCCTTTCAGTGTTTGGTAGTACTCCTAATGTATTATACAACTTCTATTCTGGTGTATTTGTTTTGCAGGATGGTATTTTTACATATCAAAAGCATTTTTCAAAAGGCAATGGAACCCTGCTTAATAATACCCACAAACTAACACCAACTCAAGATTACTATTATTACTTTCAATCTTACTAATATTATGTAATGCTTATGCCTTATACTGAGAATGTTTACCAAATATAATGTTAAATAGTTCCAAGAAATAACAAAAATGTTTTACCTGATAGAGAATATATACTGTATTTTGATATAAAAACAGATATAAAAATATTATAAAAACTGTGCAGCTTCAGGTCATAACTTTTTTCATGTTACTTTAAATAAAATAGGAAAAAGATTTCTGATCTCTCTGTGAGGCGGGAGCTGCAGGGTCTGACCTAGTTAAAACAGACTTCCAATCATTTCTTCTTGCTTCTCTCCCAGGTGAGACTAATATCAGAGATGAAAAAGAGATAAAGAAGACAAAAAACAATTCTGTCTCCTTTTCTGAGATGAGAATTGAGATGAGTGAACAGATCATTTGGTCTGTGTTTGTGGTCAATTCGTGTCTGGTAATGTCTCTTTTCTTTTGATTGTGTGTATGTTAAGAACAACTATGAGCCAAATGTGTATGTGTGTATGCTCTCTCTGTCCAGCTACCCCCTCAGCCCAACCCAAAGCCCCATCCAGGTGCTAGACTTCTATATATCAATCATCACTGAATTATTTACATGCAACAGATTTATTACATGTCATTTTTTCACTTGTCATGTGTGGCTGGATAAGAATGTGAAGTCTAACTTTTCACTGGGAAAATAAAGGTTATACACCTTTAGCTTTAGCACAGACACGAAGATTGTTAGTCCAGATTTTCCCATGTAGAGAAACTATTGTGCAGCATGAATAGTTATGTTTGAGTATGAGCCAGAGTAAGAGGGTCTACAACAGCCAGGCTCTCAGAGAAGAATGGATTATTTACATCCACTGCAGCTGCAACAGACATGTAACAAGTGAGGAGAGAAGAGACAGAGGGACAAAAAATAAAGAGAAGGGACACTTGTCACTTCTCTACGGGAAGCTAAAGATAGAGAGCATGAGATCACCACGTCATGTGGAGAGAAATAGAGAGACAGATAGTAGAGCCAAGAAAAGACTAGAGGCAACTTAAAAAAGCAAGAAGCACTGCTGCTATATCTGTTCAACACACACACCTCAACTTTGGAAATCTGACAGGAAAAAAAATTTGACCTCCTAATTAACTTCCAGTTAAACTTGGCAGCGACAGTTGTTTTTTCAGCAGTGCATAGATGGACGTTTATGTAATATGAGTGATGACCCCCAATCACACTATGTTGACACAGTCCTGAAACTCAAAATGTTGAGTAATGTATTTGTCATGCTGCAGTTGTTGAACAACACTGTACAGAAAATTGTGAGATGCAAATGATGTTATTGTATTGCAATTACTGCTACAATACCGGTTGCTAGGGAGGCGGACGTACAGTATGCACATTTAAGGATACACTGATAAGTTTATGTAAAAGTTCTTCCAACCCATATACACTTGCAACATTACTTCCTCTAACATGACCTGCAGTCAAATCATTAATCCATCTAAAATACGTGATGCAAATTCCTCTTGGACACAAATATGACAGAGGCATAAACATCAAAGGTTATTCTAAGGAAGTCCAGTCAAATTAACTTGGTGTTCATGGGACACAGAATGTAGAGGATGAGACAAAGATTCACAGCAAACATTTTAACATGTCAGAGCAGGAAAGGCACAGGTGTAATTAATTAATAACATGATGTCAGATCCCAGGTACAGGGCTCTGCTAGGATGCATGATTGCCTACAGGCGCACTCAAATGACAGAGCTGTAATAAATGTTATTAGTTACACATACACTTGGGTTTGCCATTCTAGAGGACACTGACAAAATACACATTTTGTCGTTTCATTTGGATGTTTCCTGCTAGTAAGTATAAACTATATAATTTATATTCATCTTCTGAAAAAAATGTACAAGATTATTCTGTTTCTTTCTCTTCACTGTCTTGACAGTGAGTCAAGAGTATTGACACATACTGAGTATTTGGACACATACAAGCAATTTGACTCCTGTTTTTTGGTAGCTCATCAATGTACTTTCATTCAGTGCCAGCACAATCTTGTATATAATAAAAGCACACACACACACACACACACAAAACACACCCAGAGAATGACAGACAGAGTGACATGAAGTAATTACTTCAAGAAAGGCCAATTATGTGAGGTTAGTGTTCAATATCAAAGTCATCAAAGGCCCAAACACTTTATCAGGTTGAACTACATTGTTGCAGCCGTCATTAAAAAAATCCACCACCTTGCCTCACACCCCTTTAGTCTATGCTGAGTGCTGAGTGTCAATGCAATTTTAGTGCTGAACAGATCATTAATCTGCCCTTCACAGTGGAGAATTAAGTGTATGACCGTGCATTTCAAGGCACCTATTGATCTAAATTTAAAAAGAGGGAGATGGCTTTGAGCTGACTGGGCAAGAGTGGTACAACCTGAAGGTCTCATTTTCTCTGCTGATTGAAAATGCTGCCAGTAGAGTGATATTCCCACATGTGTCTGATTTTGCTTCACTTAATTATCATAAACTTGTTTTTTTAAATACTTTACAACTTTTGCAGAATTTTCCATGAAAACATCTCACCAAACAAAGAATATAGGCAGATAGCGACAAAAATATTAATAAATGACTCAAGTTGCTGCAAGTTAATCTGGATTAGATATTTTCTCAATAAAAAACTGCATTTGAAAAGTTTATGCTTCCTCCTTTAAAAGAGATACTGCAGTCTCATAAGGCTTTAAGGAGAATGATTCTGAGAGAAGGGTCCGGCTGTGCACTGTAGCTCAGGGAGCATGGCGTGAGCGCGGGTCTTGGTGTAGGTCAAAGTTCTTCAGTCTAGAAGGTGGGATTTGAATAAGAAGACGATAACATATTGCAGCAGGTAGGTAATCACATCTCAGTGCAGCAAAAGTTGAAGTTATGATGTTATTGGACAAATAAGTACAGTTATTTTTTTAAATAAAAGTTATTCATTTCAGCTGTTTATTAATCTAAATAATCATATAATCTTTAAAAATTTTATCAATCTAAAATTTTGTGTTTATATTAAGATCCTTACCCAAATTTTTATTGTTCTGTGTTTTATATTATTATATTGTGGTATTTTATTCTGTTTTATTAATTTTATATGCAACATTTGTGTACATCCTCAATAAACTTGTCTTTGGTTTTCTATTTGTGCCTGCTTACTATGCCAACATGCAATGGGACTGTTGATACTGCTAGCCTTTGATATCCAGCTTTCATTGGTGTGGAAGCATGCATATCAAGATCAGAGTTTAGGTTTAAAAATTTTATGTAGTATTAATGGAAGTTAATATTAATATTTTTTGTCAATGAACTGAATGTACAGGTAGCCACCCCCCCCCATCCAAAATTTCACCCATTCTCATCTGGTCACCCTATTGATATTTGAGATCAAGTGCAAACAAATTCACACCTCCCTTCAGTGGTCCTTCAGAAGCTCTGCCACCCCCAAATCTTAAATCTCTGAAGTTTATCCAGCGTTGAAACGCCTTCGTGCTTACCTGGTCATATAACTTTCTTTTTGTTTATACTCTTCACACCTTTTTCTCTTTGGCTGTTTCTCGCTCCTGTGCACGAGCACTAATGCCACTTGTTGCAATAAAGATTTAAGGAGTAAAAAAAGATTCTTGTGGTGGTAGTGAAAGTAATATAGTAATGTAACAAAATTTCTCTTCTTCTCTTACTTGTAATAAACCAGTCAATTACTACTACTAACGTTACTTGTTCTTCTTCTTCGTACGTCTTCAATGTAGTGACGAAACGTGTTCTGAAAGATCTTTATTGAGGGCCGCCCTCTAAGAATATTTGGCAAACATTTTTGTGGTGTGTCATTTCAGTAAAACGAGGTTAAAGGAATTATAGAGCTTACAGGGTTTAAAAAGGTGTTGTTCATGTTTGCCTGTTTGTAACTAGTTGGGTAGTAACCCTCTTGTTGCTGTACAGTCAAGCAAAACAAGTGTTGCAAAAGACAGAGGTGGACACATGAACTGACATTGGCTGGATCGATCTGAACTGATGAAGCTTTTAAGTGTGATTCAGCAGCAAAGGGACTAGAGGATAAGCAGAAGAGTGGGGGACAACTTGAAAAGGGGAAATATAGAGAGGATGGATCGGGGGGGAGGGGGGCAGAAGAAGGAGTAAGAAAGAGAAGGGCAGCAGAGACAGAACAGCAGTCTCTTGCTTGTGTTTGTCAGACTGAGCTCCAGAGATACGAGGTGTTTCTCTGCAGAGGCTTTACATCTCTCTCCCCCTTTGTTCATTTCATCCTCTCTTACTTTCTTTCTCCCCATTCTTCTGAGCCCTGAGCTCCTTGAGTGCTGCCATCACAGAAATATTCACATATAAAGTGAATCGTTTAATGCTTCTGCTTTGATATTCAGCATTTTGACTCTGTTACCAGTGGGTCCTTCTGTCATTCTGAGCCTCAGATCCCACCAGTGGGTAACACGAAGCTCTGAGACAGGAGGGCATAAGAGGCTTTACTGAACCTAAAAAGCATATTCTACTTCACATGTGTACACAAAAGCTGAAACGATTAGTCACTTGATCTAAAACGCCAAACATTTGCTGGTTCAAGCTTCTCAAATGTAGGGATCTGCTGCTTTTATTTATTGTATATGATATTAAATTTAATATGTTTAATTTTTGAACCGTTGTTTGAAGATATCACCTTAGGCTCTGGAAAATTGTGATTGACATTTTTTCTGAAATTCTATAGACTAAAGGCAAAGTAATGGAGAATTCAGATTTACCTATAATAAAAATATAGAAAAATAGACTTCATTTGTTGACTCATGATCATATTCACACCTACATTATCGTTACAATACCACTTTTGCAATATTCCATGACAGAGAAGCATAAACACTCTCAGATTGTGTGTATGTGCATGTATCTGCCTGCATGTCTGCATTATTCAGCTGCTACAGTAAGCAATACTCTTCCTACGCATGTACACTCACACACAGTCACACATAGCTCCAAGCGGAAGAAATGACTCATATTTCATGAACATTTCATTAAGTCAAGACTGTGAGAATCTTTGGTTCCAGCAAATGAGACACACACTCGCCCAACTGAAATACTGTACAAAAACACCTGAGACTCCCCATTTTGGGAACTTTTAAATAAAACCTCTATTCCTCCCTGCTCATTAATCTTTACGTCAAAACTGTAAGTAAAAGATCAACACTGGGGCTTTTAGAGCAGCTTGATACACATCTGACTACACATCTATAAAACACACACACAGACACACTTGTTTCCACCTGAGTCTCAATTGAAACAGGTAGCTGCTTGGATTACCAGGAATGTTGTGCTGGACAAAGGACAATGCAGGGAGGGACTGAAGCAGCACACTGGAGACTGTGTGGATGAATTATCAATGAAACCAAGCTTATATATGCACAGAAGGTGAAACAATATGCACGCCTGTGTTTTCTGTTGTATTTCTGTATCTACTTGAATGAGGAGAAAACGCTCTTGAAAAGCAGAAAGATAAGGAAAGTACTTCAGAGTGACTTTATTTTGGGATAGTCCCAACTTTATCAAGTGGGTATTTCAAGGTGAAGATTAACAATCAGATTAGGTTTAGGGTTAAAACCAGGTAGTTGTGACAGTGAAATGTTAGCGGTTGATAAATGAATGCTGTGAGACACGATTCTCACAAGTGTTCCAGTCCAAACGTTTGCATACCTGTGTGTGGGCGTGTATATACAGTAGGCCCGTTAAACAAGAAGAACTTGAAATGCACCCCTTAATTAAGAGTGATAAAGTGTCATATTACATAGATTGAGTGTGATGAGTGTACTGCATTTTTAATTACAATTAAGAGAGAATCCCAGAGAACACGACAAGACAATTTAGCTCTATAAATTGTTGTAGATCACAAAGCTGCATGCAAACCAATTTTTGTATCCTCTTTCAGTCAATACTCTACATGTTCAAAGTATGTGTGTCAGTGTGTGGTATATCTGTACCAAATGCTTAAACAAAGAGCTATGTTGTACTCTTTTACCATTGCACAGAGGTGTTACCAATCCTTGAGAGACAGAAACCAGAACGTAAGAAGAAAGCTAAATGTTTGTGTGTTATAAAAATCATTATCATTTTGAAGAGTAATTAGATAAGCTGTCACAAGTAGGCATGTGAGTGTGTTTATAAGTACATTTACTCCATTTGTCAGGGTGTCAACCACCTATTCTGAACTTTAAGTGTTTGACAACTGCTTATAGTATATTTGAACAAATCGTGCTACTGTTTCACATCAAAACAAGGAAGTTGGTTTTAACCCACAGAAGTCAAACCAAAGTCACGTGTGTGCTTTGTTTATAGCCCTACAACAGACAGTATAATACAGTCCACTGGGGCTGCAACTAGCGATTCTTTTCATTACTGATTTACCTATCAGGAAAGTAAAAAACTGTCCCTCATAATTTCCCAGAGCCCAAGGTGATACCTTCAGATTTCTAATAAAACTTTTAAAGCCCAAAGATATTTCATCTACAACTATAGAAAACACAGAAAAGGAACTATATTATACATTTTAAAAGCTGTAACCTGAGAATTTTTTCATGGTCACTGACTTTTTTAATAAAAAAATCAGAAAATGAATTGATTATCTAACTCTCTGCAGGTTGGTATTTGGTCTACAGTCCACTAAATTAACATTTGGGATGGATAAGTCGCCATGGTTAAGTCATCATCATTAGTATTATTACAGAGAATTTAGATTCATCTTCAAGGAAAAGCACCCTGACTCATATGTAGCAGCACCAATGCCTCACAACTCTGTCTCATTGACTGTTCAAATCCGTCCTCTCACAGCCAAAATGTATTGTGTCTGGCGTGTTGATTGTCCTCTTTGAGTCATCAAACTCATGTCCAGTGAAAAGAAAAGAAAGCTCCTCACTCTCTTTCTTTAACAAAGTGCATTGTCTTTCTCTTATGGGACTGTTTGTCAGCCCTCTTGCTGTTGTCCGTTGAATTGAGGGCATTTCAGTGTGGCAGACCCTCAGCAGGTGGCCAGGCCCCTGCCTGCCTCTTGTCAGCTGTTGCATGTGAATTTTGTGATTTAAATTTTGTATGCTATGCAAACAATAACTAATTTAAACATTTAAGCACCAAGAGAGCTTCTGTGGATGTTCAGTATAAGTTCAGAGACAATATTTGGCTTTGACACTACAGAACAATAACTCAGTGACGATGTGATGTCTATTGTGTTAAGACATTTTTGTTTAGCGATTATCCTGTCGTTTTGCTCAGTATCAGAGTGTGAAAGTCTGCACAAAAGGCGCTATACAAATAAAGTCTGATTGATTGATAGTATGGAAGGAATCATAGAGAGGAGTGATTGTTGCAGATTAGCCTCCATTCATCTAGTACAGCTCAGTGCTGCATGCTAATCTATTTATTCTAGTCCTGGTGTACACACCGTGCACTATCAAAGACAATTGGCTGAATGTCAATCTTGCTTAAAGAAAGAAAACCAAATTAAGTTAAAAAACTATATTCAACAATATAACCATAAGCAAAATAATTTTATTGGAAAACAAAAGTCCAGGAACATTCCGGGACAGAGACAATCAACAGAGACTTTACTGCTCGGCTGAGGACGAGTAAATCTCATTATGTAATGTCCAGTCACAGACCAGGGGTATTCAAAACAACTATATAGACTGACATCACACGTCTCTATTGAGAGCCCCACAACACAAATAAAGCTCACCTTGCTTCTCTCTTCTTCATTGGAGTAATGAATATATATCTGAAGTTACAAAAAATACAGCAATTATCAGTTGTATTGTCAGCAGCACATTGTATTCACATGTTTTAGATCGTCTAAATTTCTCCAGATTATCTAAATTACAGTAAAACCTATTTTTAAACTCATACCACTGCAACAAAAACATATTTTTGCATCTAAAAAGTTCTAGTAGTAAATTAAACTCCTTTATATACCAGCTGGTTCTTCATTGCCAAGCCCTGTCATGTGTGTATTATGTCTACCGTACACCTACATCTTTAGTGTGCCTGGTTCAAAACACATTGTGATTGATATGCTATAAAGTTCTCCCATTTAACCAAACTACAGCCTAAATTAACAGACTGGAATAACTTACAGAACATAACGATTTCAGACGACTTTCAAATGACCGAATATTGGGTCTTGAATATGTTAAATAGACATGAAAGACCCTGAGACCTTAATCATAACAACCTACACTGCCAAATATCATTCACCTCCATCCTGACAGGCAGCAAACCCGTTGTTCTCACATTTACGGTATTCCTCTATCTTTGTTTTCCCATCTATACCTGGGCATGCTGTATCCGTCCTGTGCACACTTCTTTTGATCACGCTCCCTTCTCTCTGTTACTCCCTCTCCTTCCAGCTACCCTGGCTTCCAATTAATCCCATTACCATCAGAGAGATTTTGAACCGCAACAGAGCCACCAGTGACAGGCAGGGAGGGACAATGAGAGAGAACATGACAAGAAGGGAAACTGGAAAGCAGACAGGCATGAGAAGAGAGCCGACAGAGGAGACAGGACAGTGTGATGACACAGACGCCAGCAGCTGAGCACGACAGACAGGGTAGCTGAGAGGCAGGGTCAACTGCATCCAACACACATTCAAACACAAACTGGGGGGACAATGGACTCTTCACTGCCGCTTAACTGCCCCCCTCTAACTCGCCAGTCTCGCCCCTTAACATATAAACTATCTCTGCTTTCTTCATGTTTTCCTTTCTTTCACAAAACACTCACGTCTTCAATAGAGTCTTTTCTCTGTTTTGTTCCCATTCTGTCAAGCAATCTTTCATCACCCCCATTTTCCAGCTGGTTAGGGTTGCTTACCCCGTTCACTAGTGAGGGGAGTCCATGGTCAGCAGTCCCCCTCTTTCCACCAGCCAAACCCTCATCCACTGAAGTCATCCACTCGCCCTGTTCACCAGGGCTAAGTCCGTTGTCTTGGCTCTCTCTCACACACACGCACACACACACACACACACACACACACACCACACAGGTGTTCCCTTCAAAGGCAAGAGGAGGAGGAAGAGTCAGGATAGTCCAAAGGGTGAGTCCCCGTTAGTGGTATAATCCAAATAGAGGCAGAGGAGCAGAGCAGGATGTGTCGTTCACTTTAAAAAACTGCACCGGCTGCCTGGCTTCTCCTGCACCGACAGAGACTGCCTCTCTCTCTCTATCTCACTGTAACACATACACACACACACACACACACACACACACACACACACAAACACACACGAACACAAGCAAACACAAGCACAGACTCTGGACCTCACACCCTCACACACTTTTCCTCTCTCGCTGACTGGTTCGCCGGCTGACTTGCATTCACACAGTGAGAGCTCAGATCAGGCAACAGTTGTTGAATTCATGGCTCCTCCTCCCCCCCTTCTCCCTTGCTGGTGGTTGCTTAGCAACTGGCTTTTGTGGGCGGGGCTTGCGAGAGTCCTCACATTGCTGCACACTGTGCTCTCGGCTGCCACCTACTCAGGCTATATTTGCATTTCAAGCCCTTCCTGCCTCTCTGTCTGTCTCTGCTGCAGAAGAGGCCAGTGCCTGTGTGGGCTGCAAAGGAGGGGAGGGAGGTGATAGTTGTCACTTGAACTGCAACAGTTTGTCTTCAGTGATGCAGCAGATTCCGCAAGAAGGGTCAAAAAGAAAAGGCATACTAGTTAGTCGCAAAGGGAAGGAGAAAAGTGGGATGGAAGCATTAGAGAGAAGGAGAGAGGTGACGACAAAGCAGCGTTTTCCACTTCACTCAGCTAAAACTGTCAAATGAGTTCAGAAGATCATTTGCAATGCAATGTGTCCTAAAAACAGGAAATGACTGTGAGCTGAAACAATGAATCAGCAACTACTAAATAATGGAATAATTGTTAAAGTGATTTTTCAAGCAAAAATGCCAAAAAAAACTCTGGTTGCAGCTTCTCCAATAAGAATCTTTGTTGGTTTTCTTTAGTCTTTTCTCATATTGTTACTGTAAACTGAATCTCTTTATGACTGACTCAGATGTAAAAAGCAATTTGAATATATATCAACCTGGGCTTTGGTAAATTATGATCAAAATCAATCATGTAAATAATCTTTCGTTGCAGCCCAACACAGCATCAAAATAACCACAATCCAATCCAACATCAACTCATTACAATCCAGTTACTTCTCTCATCCCAAGGAAGGTACTGTTGAATGAAACTGGTTAATCTAATGCAAGAGACGTTGCCAAAATGTTTGCATTTTGGCTTTAGGACAATATGATTCAAAGTTTAGAAAATCCTTAAATCCTTTCAAAAAATGCATGGAGCTCAATAGTTGTGAAGCTGTTTTTCCATGGTCCCTCAAACGTTGACAATTTACAGATACAATGGGTTGTATTGATGTGATAATTGAGGAATTATGTACCAAAACTCCAAGTCTTCATATTTATCAGAGTTGCTCATTGGTTTATAAATCATCCAGGGACACTAAGATGAACAACATATCAGTATATTTAGAATTTCATGTGCCGAATGGATGAATGGAAACTCCAGATTCCCAGAAGCAAAGCAAAGCAAAGCTATATTCGCTATATACTTCTTCAAAACAACTTTTTCTGCATTGCCACTTCTATACTTCTAAATAATTTGACAGAACTTAAGGTCTAACTGATGTGCCCTTGAGCATATAATTTATTCCTCAAAGACCGTACACAGGCTTTAACTAAATGAAGGCAGATCTTCGCTGAGAGGGCTCTCCATAATATTTACCATTATTTCTTTTTCAACTCTTATCTCAACTCCGCAGGACATTTCAATCATTCTTTCAGCTGCCACTCCGTGCTTTTACTCCTCACTTGTATCTTTTAAATTGATCCTGTTCTAGTTAGATGCTGACCAGACTCTCTTATCAGAGTCAGGGATACAGAAAACAACTTGAAGTCAGCACAGAGGAGCCCGGACTTCTTCTAATTAGAGCTCCAAAAATATCATGATTGGTGGTGTCAATCTTTACAGTTCCAAGCGAAGCCATTCTGTATTAAAACTTGTTTTAAACACGGTCTATCTTGTTAGCCTAGTGAAAAGCTGCATGTGGCTGGAGTTTACTGTATAGGCTCTACCATTATAAGATCATAATCTCAACCAAATTTACACCCCCCCAGGCCACAACTTAAATGAGGACCATATGAACATTACGCTGATATTACAGCAGATAGAGCGCTGTACACTAATTCCAGACTGACAACAGCTGTTTTAACTACCAGCATATCTGCGTTTCTGTGAAGCTATCCATTTTTCACAAGGACAACGAGATGACCTGGTTTCAGTTGCGTTGCACAAAGCAATACAAGCTGTGGATAAAATAAACAGACCAGTAGCAATTCTAAATCTCACATGGACTTCTTGTGCTCCTTATATTTTGTCTAGAAGGGGCTAATGAATTCAGATTATTATTCAGATTGTGTTTTACTGTCAATGTGTAAATGTGGTATATCAGTGCATGTTTATAAATGTTGTGAACATTAAATCCTTAACCTTGAATTTAGAGTTGTCGCAAGTAGCATCCTGCATATTATCTTTTTTGTGTGGGTGCGGAAACCATGTTCTATATTAGTTAGTCTGAATCTATTAGATTTTTGTTTGTTTTTTCCGCTTTATTCCGTGTGTTTGTTTATAAATGCTATAAAGAATGTATCACAAACATGGTTAAATTTCACTGCAAATCATTTCCCAGTTATAATTGCTATATTTCTGCATTGTTTTGCCTGACTGAACAAGCTAGTATTACGATCCACTCTCTCTAAATATTGTCATCTGAGAATTTCCCTCACTCCCCTATTGCTGTTGTCCTACTTACATTTGAAGGACCTGTTACCCATGCTGTGGAAACATAAATCACACAACTCTACTGCCATCATTTCAAATCCCCTCTGCTCTCCATGCTACTTGAAATAACAAGAGACTGATGACAGCTTCTGTATGTTTTTTTCTCTTTCTTCTCCATGCTACTTTGGTGCACTTATTTTTTATTTCTCTCACCTTCTGAATGTCTTTCTTCACACTATGTTTCACCCAACCATTAGATTTATCTACATGTATAATGTCAATTTAACTATCTTGTGTTTCCAATATAATGATGGTGTAATCTCACACTTTCTGGGTGAATGTCTGTTTATATGTTGTTAGCTCAGGTTTCACCACTTCATGACTCAGCAGCTCCTGGCAAAAGCTGACGGTAGCTTAGCCAAAACCTGATCCTGCAACAATTACAAGGAAATGTCAGTGAATGTATTACCATCTTGCTATCTCTCTCTCTCTCTTCCGTCTGTTGACATATTTTCAGTGTTTCAATGTTAATTTCATCACTCATACTTTGCATGCTGGCCTCTGTGTCTCATATCGTATGTGTCAGAGAGTCATAGCTGCTTGAGTCCTGAGTACTTTTGTGCTGAAGGAGTGATGAGAACAAGAGGGAGAGGTGGTGGGAAAGATGAAAAGGAGGAAATAGATATGATCCAAGCCGAGGTAGCCAAATAAAACCCATTTATGTGGAAAGGAATGCACCCTTCCTAAAGTCTCCTTTCTCTCTCCCTCCCTCTTGCTCTCTTTCTCCGTCACTTCTCAAAGATGTTGGCAGTCCCTCAACCAATGGCCTGTGGCTATTTGTTTATGTGCAATTTGTTAGAGGACTGGCCCCTTTCCCCCTTTTCAAAGAAGCCATTTACAATTCTATTCATGTCTACCTGCCTCATTCAGATGGCAACACACAGTTATGGACAAAAGGCTTGGTTTGACTACGTGCTTTAATTAAATATGAACACAGTTTTGTCAATGCTATTCAGAGAGGGAAAGCTATTTACATTACTTTCTGTAATGGTGTATAATGGAGAGACGGGAAGTGCAGTATTAAAGGGATGAGGGTAGGTGGCAAAGAGGAAGGCGGCGGTTGGGAAATCTGCAACACACTCCTCATAGGTAAATGGACACAGGGCTAAAGCAAACATATATATATATATATACACCTTCAGACACACACCCTTAAGTGCACATACAGTAGTATTAAAAAAACAAACCTGACAAATGTGTGTCTTGCAGAGTTCAGCTGAAACAGCTCTGTTGGGACTCTCAACCAGCTGCTGGGGTTCGCAATGCAGCAAGACGAATGACAGTGAGGAAGAGGGTGGGGGTAGAGATGGATGGAGTGAAAGAGGGAAAGGCCCGACAGAATAAGAGAAGGAAAGCAGAGCAGGTAAGGATACTCAGGGGCAGGTAGGCTGCTTATTAGGCCAGCAGTTCTGCCATGTGTGGTTTAACTGCTTTGTCCCACAAGCCTTGGATATTCAGCACTACATGCTGCAGTTGTTTCTCCAGCCTACTGAATTCTTTTGGTGCTCCTGCCCCCGATAATTTCCATAAACCCTATCTGAATCATGGTATGGACTGGGCTGACTACTGGACCGTGCCACATTAAAATATATGATATTTTTAAATGGTGTATAATTTCTGGGATAATTAATAACTACACATAATTTGAAATGTTGCACTTTAGATGACATAATTATCCTCTATCATTATACAGGGTTAGGATTTGAAGGGGTATGTTAGAAGTTGAAGTTTGTAGCTGTTACAGAGCTGACAACATGCAAGCATCAACTTCTTCTAACTATGTGAGATTGACTATAATGACAATGTAGGCAGTGGAGGGGGTGAGAGGAAGGGGTCAGACAGAGTGTGAGCAAGCAAGTGAGAGAAAGACTGAAAGAGCTGAAATCCACAGTCTCATTTCTGTTGCTATCTTGAGTTTGCCGGGTTTGACAGAAAAAGTGAGACCATGAATAAATGAGTCTAAAGGCGTGTGGTTAAAAAATGTAGAAGAGGAAGGGAACACATGAAGACAGAGCAGAGAAATGCAGCTATGCAAAATGAATTTTCAATTCTACTTACAGCAGCTATAGCTATATATATATACAGTACATCAGGAGGCAAAGCACACAGATTGTACACATACAGTGTGTAGAGAAACATGAGTCCCACTAACACACTCTTTCACACATGCGTACATATAAAAAAGGATATGAAATAATAACATAAAATAACAGGTATGACATCTGATCATGAAAACTGGTACTTCTTGAAACAAAACGTACAAACAGTTAGTTAGTATCAACTTCCTCAAAACTTATTTTCGCACTTCAATCCATGCAACAACATACACCACTGTGTATAGACAATACGACGCATACTTTACAGGAGTAGCATAGCATTGCATGTATTCAACAGTATCTCTAGTTACTGTTGATATTGTCATAACAACAAGGTCTGAAAAAAGGTTTGTAAAATTGAAATATAAGCAGTAACTTATCAAGTAACACAGAGAATATTTTGAAGGAATCCTGTTGGTATGTAAAGGATGAGCCACTTCCTACAGCAAGATACATCTATCTACTGGTGATTATATGGGTGTAAAATGAGTGAAATTAGGCTACTGGGTTAGTGTTGCCTACGGGGAAAACCCACATACAGTTGTGGATGTATTGATTACACAACCACATGGTGAGAATGAAAGGGACACATTGTACTCTGACATAGTTATGAATGTCCACAGTATAGTCTCCAGTATGCATTATGATTTAGACTCCACTCAGACAGCATGGTATACACTTAGATTCAGTCGTGATGAGTACAAAACCCTGTTTGTCAGACACCTTAAGGTCTACAATAGATACAATTGCGAGAGCTGAACAGATCAGTTGTTGCAATTCAATAACTGAAAACCCAATTGCATTGCAGTTAAAAGTGCTTTCAGTAAAATGTGGCACCTGTAGCAAACTACAAAAGCATACACCTGCTTTTAATTTTTCAAATTTTCTTTTCATTTTCTTTGGTCTTTTCTTTTTTTTGTTGCAAATTTTATGTGGCGTTTTGACTTACTAATTCACATTTATACCAGCTGTGACCAGAGTTACAGATAAAGTGCTTTAAGATAAGATGTTGGGCCCCATATCAGAACAATGTTAAGTGTAATGTCAAACTGGCATGCATAGATAACAAATGGATGGATAGATAGAGGTGTCTATGTCTCCACTATGAGGCAAACTGACAAGAGTTATCACTCACAATTGGAGTTTCATCAATGTAGGCCTATTTTCCTGATATTATGTAGCTTCTATACTGGAGGCTGCAATTTCAGGACCCCCCCAATCCTGGGACCGCAGTTCTAGGACTGTAGTTCTTTTGCGACAGCAAATATAATGGAGTATTGGTGGTAATGCACAGTAACATGAAGGAGGTTAACCCTGTCTGCTAGCACGTCGGCTGTGAGCTGTAGGTTTAACCGGTCAACATGCATGTAATCAATAACTTAAGTTTAGGCACACACTCTGTGATGGTTGTGGTAAGGGTAATTGGCTTTGGGGGGCTGTTAAGAGTAGCATAGCTAGCTAGCCAGACAGCTAGCTAGCTATGCTAGAGAAAAGAGACAGCCAACCCACAAAAACTTCTCTGTCAGCCTGATGAGCACGCCCCACTAGCAGGTGACTGACAACAGATCAGAGCCTGATGATCAATACACGACCTGACCAGCCATCTATCAAATCACTAACAGACCACTGGGGCAGTCAGAGAAAGAGGGATCAATGAGGAAGTGAGCAAGATAAAGACAAGTCTGATTAAATACTGAGATAAGAATGGGAGAGTGAGACCAACAGAAAGAAAGACGAAGTAAGGGGATGGTATGTGTTCAAGACAAAAAATTAAGACACAAAGTTTTCTACAAAACTCTTATATCAAAACTGTCTATTTGCAGCACAGAGCTGAAGAAGAAGCGCTGCAGGGCTTCAGTACAATGTTCAGGCTTTGCTGAAGGTTTTCAGTTCTTCTTTTTAAAGGTTACAGTGGGTAAGGAGGGAACTTTGTGTGAGCTGAACCAAAACAATGCAACTAGACAATGGCTGCTAATTAGCCTGACAGACAAGAGGGGAAAAACACTGAACCATGAAGGGTGTTATTGACCAAGGTCATGAAATATAAATGGACTTTGATAGATATTTGAAGATATGAACAAGAGATACACACAAATCACACGCACAGTGGATAAGGTGGGACCAATAGACAGATTAACTGTATTTTCAAAGTCTCAACTGTTCACAAACATGTTTTAGTTTTTTATCCTAAATGGACACATTGATTGTACTTTACAGTTCACAGCTGCCACAACAGACACACTGTACTAAAGCACAAGCAGGTACTGTTGGCACATACTGTAACAGAATACTGGACATGCAGCACTTGAACCAATACCAAGCTTATTTCCCTTAAGAGCAAAAACAGGACACTAGTGATCGCATGTTCAACATGTGATGACCAACTTGTATTAATAGTTTAAAGTGTGTTATTTTGTAGTATCATTCCAGTTTCACAAAATTGTGGTTTTAAGACACCTGGGTGCTGACACAGGAAACATTTAAACCAAGATGTCTCCTTTCTTTCACTCACAGTTCTCGTTTATGTGGAAAAAGGATATGAACCGGCTGTGTGGTGATAGTGCATCTTTGTGTGTAACCCTGTTATGACACTGTGAACAATGCTCTTTTGCAGAATCACCTGGTGAAACAGTTTGTGCAAGCTTTCTGGCTTCCTTTCTGGCTTTTTTGTAACCCCAGAGGTGGAGGCAACATTTATGTGTGAAATTGCTTGTGAACTGTTCATCAGTCTATCTCCTCACAACTGTGACACATTGGTGCTAGAAGGATATTAATTCACTGTCATCATTGATATTATAAATATCACAATGCAAATATCTGCAAAACACGATGATAAATGAAAGGAATCTGAATGTATAGAGAAGAATATCATATGTGCTGGATTGATCCTTGCTAATTCCAGGAGGCCTTTTTAATTCAATTGACAGCGTATTTAATAAAAAACTAATATTTAGCCACTATTCTCTTTAATATAATCATACTTCTTGGGTGTGAAGAATGAGGAATTGCAGTTCTGAATTGTGTTTATAAGGAGAAAAGTTATATTTTCCTGCTGGGGATCTATCAAGTTTGATCTCTTTTATCTTTTCTCATTTTCATCAGCCAATATTTTGATTTCAGTAGTAAATAACTGTGGTCATATACATCATGCTGTTAAATATTATGATAGTAAACATCACACTAAATTCAAAACAATGCAGTCCCTTATAGGTATATGGTCATTTCCAGCCAGTTTGGTGGATCAACCCCGAAGTGTGATGCAATGCCATAACTCCTACTATGAGTGGGAGTGGGAGTATATCTGTGTTGTTTATAAAAGGAGAGAGAGAGAGAGAAATGGAGAGAAGGAGGAGGCAATTATCCAGAACTGACCTCCTGTGACAGCTTTTCTATTCAGTCCACACATAACAGGACAATCAGCGACCTAATTAAACAAACAAAAAAGAGAATGAGGGAGCAAAAAGACTAAAAAGAAAAGAAAGGAAAGATGAGGGGAAGAAAGAGAAAGTGATGCTAGAGAAAAAAATAGATGCACTGATTGAGAGCTAGTGTGAAAAAACTAGGGAGAAAATGTGGATCAAAGAAGCATAAAACTGCAAAGAGGGGGAAAGAATGAGAGGATATAAAGAGCTTTGTACAGAAAATCAATGATTAAACCATACAAGGCCCAAATAAAACATGTGCAGTAGCATAAAAAGAAAGTAAAGTAAAGAGGGATGGCAACAGTGGTAGCAAGGAGGGGTGCAGTGTTTTGCACACTGGCCTTGAGCAACATGAGAAATGCTGGCTCAGATTTGGGGGCAGAGAGAGAGCGAGAGTTTGAGGGCAACAGTGCTGTAGCAAACGTTGCAAGCGTCAGTTTATCTGCTCTTAAAAAAAAGGACGACAGGGTCTGGACACTAATTATGGATAACAAGACAGATAGACGGACAGCAGAGCTTTGCCCAAACCTCCAGCACTAGTCAAGGGAGATAACAGAGGAGAGGGATGACAAGAGAGAGACATCAAATTAGGAAGGGAGGGATTAGACTGGGCCAGAATGTAAGAGGGAGTTGATGATTGATTTTATTTAATAAGACACAGATTATGTTTTAGTTTTTTTTCCCACTACCACAAAGACCAAGTAGTGGTACAATTTCCTGTCAATCCACACAAGTAAAAAAGGGGGGGGAAAAGCACATTTGGATACCAAGGCCAGACTAAATGACCTGATGAGTTACACAGATTCAGCTATCTGACACTCACTTGTAAGGCATCATTTAAAAGCACAGTGCAGTCTTTGTAACTGTTCTTAACATTATACAGGTGCTGGTCATAGTAATAATAATAATATATATATATAATATAATAATATAATTCCGGATTTATTTCAGTAATTTCATTCAAAAAGTGAAACTTGGATTTTATATTCATTCATTACACACAGACTGATATTTCAAATGTTTATTTCATTTAATTGTGATGATTAAAACTGACGACTGATGAAAATCCCAAATTCAGTATCTCCGAAAATTAGAATATTACTTAAGACCAATACAAAAAAAGGAATTGTTGAAAAAAGGAAATGTTGGCCAATTGAAAAGTATGAACATGAAAAGTATGAGCATGTACAACACTCACTTCTTAGTTGGGGCTCCTTTTGCCCGAATTACTGCAGCAATGCGGCGTGGCATGGAGTCGATCAGTCTGTGGCACTGCTCAGGTGTTATGAGAGCCCAGGTTGCTCTGATAGTGGCCTTCAGCTCTTCTGCATTGTTGGGTCTGGCGTATTGCATCTTCCTCTCCACAATATCCCATAGATTTTCTATAGGGTTAAGGTCAGGAGAGTTTGCTGGCCAATTAAGAACAGGGATACCATGGTCCTTAAACCAGGTACTGGTAGCTTTGGCACTGTGTGCAGATGCCAAGTCCTGTTGGAAAATGAAATCTGCATCTCCATAAAGTTGGTCAGCAGCAGGAAGCATGAAGTGCTCTAAAACTTCCAGGCAGACGGCTGCATTGACCTTGGACCTCAGAAAACACAGTGGACCAACACCAGCAGATGACATGGCACCCCAAACCATCACTGACTGTGGAAACTTTACACTGGACTTCAAGCAACGAGGATTCTGTGCCTCTCCTCTCTTCCTCCAGACTCTGGGACCTTGATTTCCAAAGGAAATGCAAAATTTACTTTCATCAGAGAACATAACTTTGGACCACTCAGCAGCAGTCCAGTCCTTTTTGTCTTTAGCCCAGGCGAGACACTTCTGACGCAGTCTTTTTCAAGAGTAGACACAAGGAATGCGACAGCTGAAACCCATGTCTTGCATACGTCTATGCGTGGTGGTTCTTGAAGCTCTGACTCCAGCTGTAGTCCACTCTTTGTGAATCTCCCCCACATTTTTGAATGGGTTTTGTTTCACAATCCTCTCCAGGGTGCGGTTATCCCTATTGCTTGTACACTTTTTCTACCACATCTTTTCCTTCCCTTCGCCTCTCTATTAATGTGCTTGGACACAGAGTTCTGTGAACAGCCAGCCTCTTTAGCAATGACCTTTTGTGTCTTTTGGACAGCTGTCAAGTCAGCAGTCTTCCCCATGATTGTGTAGCCTACAGAACTAGACTGAGAGACCATTTAAAGGCCTTTGCAGGTGTTTTGAGTTAATTAGCTGATTAGAGTGTGGCACCAGGTGTCTTCAATATTGAACCTTTTCACAATATTCAAATTTTCTGAGATACTGATTTTGGGGTTTTCATTAGTTGTCAGTTATAATCATCAAAATTAAAAGGAATGAACACTTGAAATATATCAGTCTGTGTGGAATGAATGTATACATTATACAAGTTTCACTTTTTGAATGGAATTACTGAAATAAATCAACTTTTTGATGATATTCTAATTATATGACCAGCACCTATATATTGGTCTTGGACATACCATCAGCTTGTTAAAAACAGTACAACCTCTCATTTCAGCATTTATGATGACAAATGCTGATGTGTTTTAGTACCTCCACTGATAAGTATTGACATATTTGTGATTTGGTGTTTTATATAAACATGTGTATGAAGAGATATGTCATATCAGTGTTTACGTTTGCGACAATGTAGATGATCTGTATCACTTTTCTGTGTTCTTCTGAGTACTGTGAAGCTTCCTTAGCAAAGCTGTGCCGGTTCATATGTTGTCTGTTCTGCATTCTGTTCTGTCTTGCAGGGAATGATGAAAGAGGCACCCAGGCAGAAAGAGAAGTTGTTTAGATATTAACAGCTAAAAGTGATGGCAAAGCAAAGTGTTAATAGGGGTGTCATCAAAAAAGGAAGAGGTGATCACCCACACACCGACAAAGATGGACAGGGAGGACAGAACAGCTGCATAAGCACATGCAGTACTATATAGACTTTCTTTATCCTATCAAGTCTCCCAAATTAAATGACACAATAAGTTGTTAAAATAAAAAAAACAGCAGTGGTACTGCAACCCCATTTAAGTTTACTGTTTGGAATTATGTTTTGGTCACTTGGGGTACATAATTGTACTTCTGAAGGTACAGATGGCACGTGTACAAAAGTTGACTTTAAAATAATACCAATAAAATACTAATACTGGAAAATATACAGTAATGTACTTATATAGCACACTGCCCCAGCAACAAACCGAGGCATAAATCACTGTGTTTTTCACTGTAGGCTTCTTCCATAATTGTACCATTTAGAAATTTAAATTATGTTCTATGTTTCTCTGAGAGTGTACAATACAACTCCATTCTCTCCACCCAACACGACAGAATGCAGAGACAAGGCAAGAGCAAAAGAAAAGAAAAAAACATGGCCCCACAAAGTTAAAGGTGAAAAAGAGTTGTCATCTGACTGCCTGTGCAGATTGCATAGCTGTATACTTACATTACAGAATTTATAAGCTTCCCTGTAAGCAAGCATACAGACATAAATGCAGGTATGCAAGTGTGTGTGTGTGTGTGTGTGTGTGTGTGTGTGTGTGTGTGTGTGTGTGTGTGTTTAAAAGCTCATGCTTCATGGTCTCTACCCAGATGCTCCTGGCAGGAGGTGACCTCTGTCCACTAACAGACGGTCTGGACCTGTGGCAACACACACTCACACAGGGATACAGAGGCTCAAAGGCTTCTCAATGCTCAAAGTCAGAATAAGGTCACATAAACTTACAGACTAACTAGCTGAAGAGGAACGGCAGAAACAACTATGATGAAACCACCTCCTTCAGCTTCCTCTCTGACTCCAGCCTTGCTCATCACCTTCATTGTAGCTCTCTTCCAATTGCTAATTCCTCTCACAACACTGCCTCAAGCTCAAAATGTTATGAAATGTAATATTCTCATATCAGCAATATGGATGTTGCAGTAAAAAGATTTTAAGCACCTAGTGGAGTCTGTAACTTGTTAAATATTACAACTCTGTTCTGAATAACAGAGAAGAAACAGCCCTGGGAGACACAAACACACACACACACACTACTTCAACATGGTGGGACCAGTGAAAAGTATCATTTATCAGAAAGTGGAAAGAGAATTACTTGCATGTGATGTGCAAGTTTACTGATGCTCTGCAATCTGGCTTTCAGAGACGATGAGGGTGAAGGGAGAGAGAGAGAAGTGGAAAGACAGGGTGCTCGACAACACAGAACATATGAGAGTATTAATGTAAAATAACAAGGTTGGTGCATATGCAAAGCCGATAGTATGCATAAACATTAAACTGGGGAATAGACAGCACAACAGAAATTAATGAGACCCAGTTGTGTTTAAGATTTTTAGCCATTGCTAGTCAGTGAGATCATGGGAGAAAGGCAATTTGTGTGTGCATGTGTGTGCACGAGAGAGAGAGAGAAAGAAAGAGACAGGCAGAACAGAGAGTGGGACTGTCTCAAGGTGAACGACTGAGGTTTCTGTTCATTAGCAGTCCTCCCTTATACCCGGATAGTTACAGGATAAGCATGTCTGCTTAGCGGCGTTGTGTCCTTGAATGTCATTGGTGGGACTCTGCAGGGCCTTGTCTCTAATCCTGACTGTGTGTATGTTTTTGTGTGTGTGTCTGTATTTGTATGTGTATGGAAGTCTTTCAAAACTTTAATTAACCAACTAAGCCACACACATTGGTGCCAAAAAACTGTGAGACAGCAATGTTTGTGCTCTTCCAAATCAACAAAATGTCTTCCTTTCCAATCAGCCTACTGTGTATGCATTTCCAGTCCTCTGAGAATCTGATGTAAAACTGAGACAATAATGAACAAGTGGATTATTCTGCATTAAATATTTTTATATTTAACTTTTTTGGGAAGTAACAATATGAAGAACCAAGAAAAATTAGTATAGAAAAAGAAAGGAGAAAATGGTCCATGGTTACAGATTCAGTGTTGCAGCTAAATGCACCTTATCCCATTTTCACCAGGAAGATTCGCTGCATTTCTTTATTGATTAAATTTATTGATCACTCTCTGCTCAAACAGTTTTGGAATGATTTTGCCACTCCACAATATTGGGTTGACTGGCTGCTTTTCTCAAGGGTATTTTGCAAACTTCTGCAGCACTGTGATCGATGGGTGAAAATTGAGAATATTTTCACAGTCACAGTTATTGTTATTTTACATGAGTTTTTCCAAATTCTGGAAATGCAGATGTTCCGGAACTCAATTCAGCGTAGAGAGACACAGATAACCTACATCAAATAGCTTTAATAATGCACAACTCAAATGCAACATTGAAGAATAGACTACACTAGATTTTTACTGGAAGCTAAGCCTGTTATTGCCTCTCAAAATGAGATCCCTGGGCTGCCTGCAACTTCAGACCTTTTAAATGTCAGAAACAATGCATTAAAAGCTTTAATTTCAATAACTGTAACAACACTGTAAAATCAACCAAAGATGAAAACACTTAAGACAATATAGTGCATGTAATGTTTCTCTCACTAACCTCTCACAAGTCACAACCTGTCACAACATAGCAAAAAAGGAGATGAATATAATTAAAATGTAATGTTTAATTGCACTGCAGACTTTTAAGATCTTCAGTTAACATAATTTAATGCATCTTCAGGGTCTGTGGACACCGTGGTGCCGAGCAAGGCTGCCACAGGACAGACCCCATATGCTGTTTCTGGCTCGTCCTGACCATATCATTCGTTCCTCTTTCCATCTGAACAGAGAAATTCCAGTGACTGATGAGTGTCACCTTCACTAATGGACGCTGTCACTCATAACTACTGGCCAAATGGTTCACCCCCTTAATAAATTAGATAAAGGTGCTGCTTAGTTTATCTGATTCCGTTGTGCTTCTGTTCTTCCTCTTCATCCACCTCTTATCTTTTCTTTGTTTTCTCAGTTTTTTTCTGTTAGGTTTCCCTTTCGTCTCTTTTCAGACTCTCCCTCTTTGTCTGCATTCCATCTGCTGCTCTTATCTCTTTCCAAACTCTCATTCCCTCAAATCCATCAATTCACACTCGACCCACTGCATTCCATCTATCTTTCCTTTTATCACTATTTTCTCTCCTCTAACTGCCTTCATTTTTTTGCCTTGTGTCATTGTATTTTCTTTCTACAGACATCACTACACAATCATTTTCTCCTCACTTGTTCAAGCAGGTAAACAAAGCTCACATAGTCAGCATTCACAAGCCCACTTGCTTTCCATAACCTCCTTAAGTCAATATATTATCAATATAACAAACAAATGCCATGAATACCAATTGATTTTTTAGGCTGTAGGCAATATGTGCTACAGCTAGTTAATCCACATGCTAAGCTCCTCCTATAGACCATGACAGAAATGCTATTTCAGCTGAATTGTAATGTACACTCTATATATCGCTATACAAATGTGTGTGTAAATGTGTCTGTATCTATGTCTTGATCTATGTCACTATAGTTACTATACCTCCTATCGTAAAAAAGTAGTTTGTACGACGTGTTGTGTGATTTGCTAGTTCTGTAATGAAAACTAGACCTGCAAGGTATTAATGGGGTCCAAGACTCCCAACTCAAGCCGCACCCAAAGGTGATGCAAGTTGGACCTGCAGTCCCACAGATGTGATGCAATGCCCTGATTCAAAAAGCGGGTTTAGTGAAATCTCTTTAGCAAGAGTACAACCTAGTGGCCAACTGGCAGCATTTTTTTTCATAAAGTCTCTGTATGGCACGGGAAACTACTGACGCAACTTTCACGTTAATCCGACAGGCCTGTATGGAGATATGAGATCACTTCATTTGTAGCGCCACCTAGTGGCTGATTGGCATCTTATTTAGCATATAGCCTTTGTAGGATATCGGAAGGCAGTGGCCAAAGTTTTGTGTTAATAGGACAGACCTATGGAGATATTTGATATCTCCTCCTGTTTGTCTGCAATGTACAAAAAGTGATCAATATTGTTTATAGGGTCAATAGATTCTACATGCAAGGTTTCATGCAGATCAGACTCACCACCTAGGAGAAGTCCTAAAAAGGCACATTTCATGAAGAAACATTATACGCAGAAATTTACCACAAGATGCAGGGAACGCGTGCATCTAAGGCAGGGGTATTCAATTAGATTTCAAAGAGGTCTAGTTAGAGAAAATTTCCCGAAGCAAAGGTCCGGAACATCAAAACGACAAACTTGCGTTATCATTCAGTACTATAACCTATAGTTGTATCAACACATGTTTTAGTCAACAACGGACTGTCAAATCAAATAATATTTCAGTCAGTTTTCACATCAAAGGGATAATAAATAATAACTATTCAAATAATAAATTCTAAATTTAAGTAAATTAAAGTGCCTAATTTTTAGAAAAAATTTAATAAAAAGTGTAGCTTGAAGTGATGAAGTGTAGTCTTAACCAATTTTATAATAAACACTCAACACATCATAACAAATGAACAGCTGTAATGCCTCCTCTTCTCTTTCATTTCCTCTTACAGAGCTACCACTTTCCTACTTTCTGTTGTTCAGTGAGAAACGTGAGCTCCAGCTAGCATATTGGAGATCTATGAGATATTCTGGTTTTGAACTGCCCGTGGGAGGAATGTACATGTAAAAATCTGTACATTCTTGATTAAAAGTCATGTGAAATCTCTTTTATCTTTCGTCTCCTCAATTCGGGTGTGTTTCCAAAACGTCTCAGGTGAATCTCGCGGACTCGACTCGCAAGCATCGGTATGCACAGATTTGATTGGCTGAGCAGCGTCACATGAGACGATTGGAGCACATGCGATTGGTCTGTGAGTTTCCTGGTCCTCTAAACCAGTACAGTAAATGCTAGAAAAGCTGCGCGGGTTAAAATAGAAACGCTCCGTCACGAGGTAGTAAGTCTCAATAATAAATGTGCTGTAGGTCGGCGGTCCGGAGAGGACGGCGGCTGGGTCCGGATCCGGACCGCGGTCCGCCTATTAGTGACCTCTGATCTAAGGTTTTTGAATGTGCGACATACTATGTGGGAGTTACAGGTCAAGTTTTTACCTTGATTGTACCCTACCTGCTGGTGGACAGGTCATTTTTTGCAGTGAGAAGTGAGTGTGAACGTCAGATTGTCGGTTTTGGAAAGCAAAAAAATGGTCAAACACAGCCCACCCAATGCAATGGAGAAAATAGCGAGGTAGTCCACTATACTAAACAATGCACTACTGTACATTACTGACCCCAGTTCAATCCTAAGTTTCATGTGTGTGTCTTATAAAGGATTTGTATGATTAACAAAGATTTACAGATCACACAGAGAACACGTGGTTGGCCAGTTTTTAGAAATATATTAACCTTCCTTAGCCCACACAGGGCTTATAACAGATGAAATATCACAGATTACAATCTGATATGATTAATACATCAATAATATTTATAATGGAATTTTGAAAAATCACCTAGCAGGAAGGAAGTGAAATTCTGGTTTCCCTGTATCAGCAAAGCAAGTGTAACTAACCATTGGTACCATCTATCCTAAACATTATCCAATTAATGCATAAATAAATAAATAAGATTTACTGTTTTTTATTGATATGTGTACAGTTTAACGCCAAGTCACTGCCTGGGCAGTCAAACCAGAACTCACGACTGATGCATGGTGGAACAAACAAAACTTAAACTTAACTTATCTGGCTTGAAATTTAGCTCTGTTCTATCTCTATGACATTTCAAAGCCCACATTTGGTTGGTTTGGTTACTCTGTAACTACAAACATTTCCATAGGGGTTAAGTGTCTTGCTCAGGGACACATTGGTTGATGTTGCAGTTGGTACTGAACCCATGTCTCCCACAACAAAGGTATGTGTCTTCTCCACTGCACCAAATGATTTGCAATTTTTTCTGTAAGAAACTCTATTAAGAAGTAACAATGTCTGTAGAGGTTCTCCATACTTCTATATAACATATGATGACAGCTGTCTCAAATTAAATTTCAAAATGACGTTAACTACAGCAGCTGAAAAAGGTCTGGGTCACTAACAGTCGTCACAGAAAAGGCACACACTGTCAGCGCTGTCCTCTGATCACAGAAAAAATGGTAAATCTGAAAGACAGCTTGTCATAATGTGTCATCGTATCACATCACACCAGATGGTTCACAGTGTGGCATCACATATTTTGAGGTTTCAATTGCTTTCAGCGGGGCTGTCAGTCAAATGTGTGACTTTTAATGCGGTCACAAAGTTCACCATGTTGGTTTTGGATTGTCCAAAGAACACGTGTCTGCAGGCATTCACACTTACAAGGCACTCTCATTTACGCTGCTCCACATGTGTGCCAAAAACATAGAACTCAAACACGCCAACCTCTAAAAAGCATACACGCAGTCTTTAACGACATCTGCAACAAATCTGACATGGTAGTGTGATTCTTAAAATTCTCACATAAGATATAATTATTTTAACAGAACAGATGCAAACAGATCAATAGTCCTGTTGTACATCCTGTAAAGAAACTTTTAAACTGTGGCAGCAACAAGGGTTAGCAGAGCAGCCTAAACACCGTGGCAACTTCCCCCAGCTACTCAAACTTACCTGTTGGGAGATGTAGTCTAGTTCTACATCTGCCCCAGTTATTGAAATTGGAAATTATTGAAACTAAAAACTACATGCTGTCTAATTTTCTTATACATCTTACTAATTACTGTAATAAGTCATGTTTTACCACACATAAGTCAACGGTATGACGGGTTAAACCAATCAGTCCTCCAAACTTAATAAATTAGGTGACTTCTCATTGCCTTTGAAGATGACACATACCGGATCTGTTTCAGATCTGGTGCCCCAATCAGCAGATCAATGTCTTTGACCAGTGCCTTATTAAAATTATCCACGGTCTGATGTGACATCAAGTGATACTGAAGACAGTGTATCAACATTTAGTCCTAGAGGGATGTAGCTGTTAGCTAATCAGTGTGGTTTATGGAATATATTGATTCACAGTATCAGCTGTGATATTACCTATGAGCTATTTACATCAATACATTGCTGAGAGAGAAGGACAATGCTAGCTAATGCATACTGCATGAACATAAACAAATTTCAATAAATTGTAAACAAACTGATGTTGACCTTTAGACGAACGTCCACTAACTCAGAGACGTACAGAGAAGTAGAAGAACTGTAAAAAGAGCCACTTCACAAACAGACGGCCAACACACAGCTCTGAGGAAGGCTTGTTGATTGTTATCATGAGGAAGTGTTCATGTTGCAGACAGTAAGAGGGATGTTGTTTTTGATACATACTCTGCAGTGCGGCTCAGCTGGCTGATTTTCCCATTGCGCTCTTGCACAAGCAATGGTAAACAAACATGCTCTTTGTACTCTCTCTCTTGCTTTGTTTTTTTGCTGGTTCCCTTTTTTCATCCCCTTTTTGCTTTTCTTTGTTTTCAATTATCTGTTGCTGTTATTACCCTCTCCTGACGTTCGTCTTCATCATCGCCTCTCTGCCTCAGTTTCCTCTCATCTCAGTTCTTTAATCAGACCATGAAATGACTGCAGAGCAATCTCCTCCTCACTGTTCATCTGAAGTGCTAATGTGGAAGGAGGGAGCAGAAGAAGGATGATGGAAGTGGGAAAAGATGGAGAAAGGAAGGAAGGGAGAGCGAGTGGGAAAAGATGGAGAAAGGAAGGAAGGGAGAGCGAGACGTAGACAAGCAAGGGGAGAGAGGAGGAGGAAATGAGTGGATAGCAGCGAGAGAACTGAAGCAATGAATAAAAAAAGAGAAATCTAGAAAAAGATGAGAAAAGCACAAGAAAATTACAAAAGGGTGCAGCATCGTGCTGGGGAGTGATGGATAATAAATACAAACAAGAGATGTGCTCAAACAAGAGCATATCTAAAACGGAGAATGGGGGACAAAAATAGAGTGGAGCATAAAAAATAGAGATGAGGGTGACAAGATGAAGTGGCATCAGCTTTTTGTGCTGACATCTGACCTGCAAACCCCACTTTTGCCGACCGCAACACACACACAAACGAAAAAGAGATCACCGAAACAAGCAGGAGATAAAGAAAACACACTGGGAAAGAACAGACCAGCTATGACAGGAAGGCAGATTAGATGCAGACAGCAGATGATTCCTCTGACATGCTGGAAACCCTGAGGAGAAAAAGAAATTTCTCTCCATGTGAGGACAAATGAGGTGTAAATTATTGATTATTTTTCTGCAGCGGCTACAAATCTGGGCCACCACACAGTTTTCACAAGTTTTCAGCATCAGGTTCTTTGAGGCTCCCTGCTGGTTTATGTATGTGTTAACGACATGAGTTAGTATTTAGGCTTATAATTACCTCGCACTGAAAGTGAGGGGATAGACTGAGATGTTAAAGATATCGGTCCAAAATGTTGTGTACACTCGTGTGCATAGATCTACATTTTCTAAAGCATATGAATATAATCTGAAGTGCTGGTAATTAAATAATTGCCAGCATCACAGTTTAATTTCTCACTTTGAGATGAAAATCTGTAATCTTTCTCTGTGGGCGTTTGCTTGCAAACTGTCTCTAAAGATATTAAGTTTAATTGACCTGAATATGTAAGCGAAATGAGTATTAGCAATCTGCTATCATTATCACTATACCTCAGATGTTTCACTCCTTTTTAGTGGTGACAACTCTCTGGCAAATGTTTGTTTCCAGCTGATTAGGAGTGACAACACTAAACAGGCAGATTTTTGTAAAGCTGCACTAATCAATTATAAATGAACAACGGGTCAAATGACTGTGTAATGTGAAGGTGCTCACTCGCAGAGACAAAAACCACAACACACCTCTCTATGGAGCATTTTAGGATCTTTCAGCCAATTCTTTTGGTTTTATAGCCCACGACTAATTACTATTTTGATTCACTCTCACCGCTTGCATCGACCTCATTTCTAGCAGCAGGCGGCAACAGCACACAGACAAAGTTACAGTGCATCTACACCGGAGATGTTCCAGCTGCATTCTTCAGTTATCCCTCTAACATCTATAGAATATGGTTACAATAAATTGTTCACTCTGTCTGCAAACAACAATCAATAAGATTTTGTCTTTTTGTCTTTTGTTTCAGTCCATAAAATAAATAACTTACACCCTCACCCATCCCATCTCCTGCTGATCATGCTATCCTTGTTTTTTTTTACTCTGGAGCTGAGCATCTAGGCCAAGACCTGGCCACACATATTAGCAGACAAACACACACATGCACACACAGGATGTATGTATCCTCCTAGCTGCTTAGTACACCAGTTTAATCTGTCTTTGCTGCATGCTTTGCTGTCTTTCCCCTGTACTTACTAATATTTGTGTATGTGTATGTGCGTCCAAGTGTATGAAACCAAGCAGCAGGAGAGAGCAAGCTAATAAATCCTCTCCTACAATGCTTCTTGCAATAATGAGACACTTCTCACCTTTCCTCCCTCACACACACACACACACACACACACACACACACACACACACACACACACACACACACACACACACACCTCTCTGCAGAGCTACCCTGGGGAGCTCTGGGATTCCTTCCTCGCCTTGCTATGGCAACACAACCTTCCTCCCTCCTGAACATTTTTCCCACAACTGGACACCGCAGCACTCAAATAACTAAGCCTCTACAGATCATAAATATTATTTTATAAAAGAAAATATGCAACATGTCTTCATCCAACAAAGGGTAGAGTAGCCTCTCTAATGGGAAAATGAGATAAGGAGACGTTTACAAAAGAACTCCAGCTGAAGAGGCGTTTTTAAAGTGCTTGCAATCAGTGAGAAGGTTAAACAGCCGTTATTAGTTTCACGCTATCTCTATCCAGCAAAAGAGGAAAAACTCTCTTCTACAAGAAAACTGGATATTAAGCCCTGCAAGACCGATAGATGGACCAGAAGAAGTAGCCTACCTGCAGTTTACACTTAGCATTTCTGTACCGGAAACCAACACTGCAGCATCGACTGGCTGATTTGTAACACTGCACATAAGCGCCTAATGAACCGAGAGATATAATACCAATAGCTGCTATAGTATAAACAGTATGGCAACTTCTCTATTGCCCTACCCTATTGTCAGTGAACAGACTAACAGCTTTAACTACAGTTCAAAAAGTATTTCAGTATTTATTATTATTTAACAGCTGAAGACAAAACAAAAACACATTGCATCATTTGTCCTCAGTCTGTCTCTAGTAAGTCACAAGCATAGTTTCCTTCTGGGCAATGTCTGATTTATTGTTTTCCTTCCTAGCCACTGCGAGACATTCCAAGGCTCAACCATGCAACGCACAGACAACTAAACCCATACCTGCAACCGCAAATCACACCTACCTGTCAGTGTGGAGGAACAAAAACAGTGAAAGGTAATCTTCCTCTTCTTGGAATATAAAATGGTATGACTGCTTGTCTGTGAGAAAATCATTTATAACCATGTTTCACAGGGAAGTCCGCAAATGACACAGCATTTCCAAAAAAAGAGAAGTGTTTTCGTATTGCCCGTCAAAGAAGCCGTAGGTAGAGACCGTATTGCATTTCCCTCAGTGTGAATATTTTAAGAGCACTTCTCCATTGGTATAATGAAATGTAATACTGTACCAATAGGTTCCTAAACCTGTGGAGTAAAGTTAAAAGACAATCTAAACCTAGAATACAGATGCAAACTGTTATTTCTCAACTATTTATTTGACTTTGTTGCTGTGCAAAGTACTTGTTATTAATACCAGAGGGAGCAGTATTGTACAAAGCACCAAATATCCCAAGAGACAGCCCCAGGACTTCATGAAATATGTAACATGTAACACATAGTGATCATTCCTCTCAGTGAGATGTATTTCAATTAAACAATTATCTCAGCAAACCCGGAAGTCAGTTGGACAATAAGACCATCTTAAAAACCTGAAAGATAAATTGGGAAAAATAAATGTACTTCTTGTGAAACTTTCAGAGAAGACAAGTTAGCGAAACAGTTAAATCATTTCACTAAGGGGTTTTAAATGCCAAACTTATTTTGAAGCACAAATCCAACACGTTATAGAAATGTACCTAATCCAAGAACTCATTAGGAATGTTGAGAATATATAAAGTAAGTAAGTGTGTAAGCGGCGTTACATAATCAGGATACAAAAAAAGTAACTGTATTCCGTTACAGTATAGAAAGTAACTTTGAGCAGAAAGTTTCCATGAAACAGAAAACGTAGTGCTATTTGCCTTAGTATATGTTTTTTAAATAAAGTCTATGGTATATGTACGTGTGTCTGTAAAAACACAAAGCTAGAAAGGAACCGTCGCAGATATTGATTGGCGTTTACAGTCGCCAGTAGCTCAGAATGTGTTACGCCGCCACCCCGTCATGCAGACTCTGTGCAGACTGGTTCCAGCTCTCAGTGAATGGACATGTCAGCCCGACCAGGACCCAACACAGACTCCAAGACCGACAGAGGCCAGTTTGACCACTGATAATAAAGTGGTGGGGTTTAGCTCACCCCGGGTACTGCCATAGTGGTGACATAGTGCAAAGCATATCATATAAAAACATTTAAACATGGATTTTGGAAATGGGATATTTTATTATTCTATGTTTCTCTAAAAATACACTGAGCAGACAATGCATCATTGATACTTCTCTTGTCTTCATTTGCCTATTTGGCATTGAAGTAATCCAAAAGTAACTAAAAGTAATCGGATTACATTTTTTGGTACTTGGATTACATTACTGATAAAAATTAGTAATTGTACCGGATTACATTTTTAAAGTAATCCTCCCAACCCTGTGTGCCATTGACATATAGAATGTGTGCACATCTGCAGATAAATACTGCCACCCAGTGAACACAATAGTGAAGTACACGCTACACTACACAAGCTATGGAATTCACTGCAGCATTGCTGCAGCTGCTGTCATGACTCTCAACATGGCTGTTACATTTTTGTTAAATTGTTCAAACTGCCCACAAAAAATGGTCTTATATTGAGGGTAATTGAGGATTAACATTTAGCACATTTTCTTCCACTTATATGCAATTTATTATTATATAAAAATTACCAACAATTGCACCCATCTACCTAAACTCAATAATACAAGCTTATGTTCCTTTCCGGCCGCTGTGCTCTTCCAACAAACGCTGCCTGGCTCTGCCATCCCTACACACAAAGCATTCTCAGTCCCGGCTGTTAGTCCAGAGTAGGAGCGTCCCTCTCTAACTTTAAGAAGTTCTTCAAAACTCATCTTTTCCGATAACACTTCTGGGGCTGGTGACAAACTATTATGTGTTTTACGTATCATATCTTCTAAAATGTTATATATACCACAAACGGTATGCTGGGACTCAGCTTCAACAACTGCTCTCAACTGGACTGTAAAAAAAATTCAGAGGGAGTCACAGGGAAGTACTTTCTGGCTGTACCACAATTTATATGCTTCTCACTTCATGTGCTGTAGTGCTGATATTAACCTATTTACAGCACTGGCAGAGATGTGTAAAATGAATCTACATTTTAGTCTTCATTTAGGCAATGAAATATTTCAGTGAGTCAGCAAAACTGGGCACTTAAACACTGAATGAAGGATACAAACTAAACACTTTAAAAACTTACCCGAGAGTAACTCTTAGCTGTCTCATTTGGCCCTGTGATGAACTGTGCTCCACTTTTCTTTTTTAGGATCCCAACATAGCCTGCAAAGAAAAATGCATGCATGACTCATCTCAGTCTGTAAGAGATTCTGTAGGCCAATCATTTCCTATTCAAGAAAATGAAACTGTACGTGCTGCTCAACACAAAATATATTTCTTGATACAAAATTGAGAGTTCAGGTTGGGATAATGCACGGGCATACTTGTTTTTGTGGTTTTAAGTGATTTAATATGTTAGGTTTTCAATTATTGTTATTCACCCGAATACCATTACTTTTATTTACTTTCAAAATGGCATACTGAAAAGGGAATAAAAGTGAAAAATCACATTTATTAGCCACTATTTAACAGAGTTGTCAAATTGTCTGTCTACGTTACAGTAAGCATTACAACTGTTTTCTCCTGAAGAAAATTCTATCCTTGTCATAGCACACTACTTGCTTACAAGCTTACATGTTAAAAGAACACCATAATGGTTAAGGCTACTGGTAATGTATACAATGGCTTTGATTTTTAACATGTCTATGTTCTGCAAACCTTTCAAAAGCCCCAACAACCAGACTCTTCTGCTCTCCTGCATGGTTTAGAGATACACCCAAACAGTTTCATCAACAGTGGGTCAATATCAGGACAAAAACATAAACACTCACTGTGATGAAATTCACAGTAGAGAGCAGATAAGTGTAATTTATGAAAACAATCTACAGTAGTATTAAAGAACCTAAATCTGTTGAGAGAAAAACATGAAAACAGAAGTTTCACAATGTTTTTACATTATAACAGTCATTCAAATGAACTGATACTGGAGTGTTGAATGAACATCTTATTATTAATGAAGGGTGGGGATAGCGCAATAGATAAGACACATGCCTTTGATGTGAGAGACCCGGGTTCAATCCCCCACTGTGAGACATCCACCATTGTGTCCCTGAGCAAGACACTTAACCCCTAGTTGCTCCAGAGGTGCGTGACCTCTGACATAAATAGCAATTGTAAGTCACTTTGAATAAAATGTCAGTTCTACTAAACAATGCAGCTGGGTCAACAGCAGGGGGTTAAGCTGACCTGGTTTTACAGAGACTCTCAGTCTGGGCAGAAAAGGAAAAGATATGCAGAAAAAGAAATATGAAATATGATGAGTTGGCAAATATGCAGCTTAATTCCACTTGGTTAAGCAGGGTAGCACTAGAGCCACACATACAACATATAGTATACGCAGTAAACACATTCATCATACCATCAACCACCATGATTGTCGTTGCAAAATACATAAAAACGAAAAAATACTAACTCCAAGACATGAACAAGTTTTCAATCAGTCAGTTTATAGTTCAGATTACAGTGAATCACCACATGCATAAAGCCATCAATTGTTTAAGCACTGAAGAGATCACATGGAGGACCTAAAAAGAGAAAGAATTATGCTAATGCTGAAAAGGTTCTGCTTAGTAATGTAGCAAAAGTACATTTTGACTAATAAAGTTAATAGAGATGGAAATGTAGCCTATGCTAAATTATTCCCAATACAGTAAAAGGAAGCAAGACACTGTTTATTATAGACATAGAGTGCGTTATCTAAACCAATATAACATGTGCAGCCCTTAAACTATTAATTCTCTGCACTGCGACTAGTTTCCTCTTTCATGATTTGTCCTCCTACAGGTGGGAGATTGACCATCTGGTGACCTGGTGCAGCCAGAACAGTCTGGAGCTCGATACTCTGAAGACAGTGGAGATGGCAGTGGATTTCAGAAAGAGCCCAGTCCCACCCACCCACGTCACCCTGTACAACATTATAGTCAACACTATGGAGACCTTCTGCTTTCTGGGAACCATGATCTCCTAGGACCCCAAGTGGGAGCTGAAGATCCATCTTTACTTCCTCCATCCATCTGGTACGCTGCTGCCACTGCCGAGGACAAAGGCAGATTGCAGCGGATCATTTGCTCCACAAAGAAGGTGACTAATTTCCATCCCCCCAGGACCTGTACACCTCCAGGACTCTGAGGCAAGAATGTGACCGACCTCTTCCACCCCGGACACAAACAGTTTCAGACACTCCTCTCTGGGAGGAGGCTACAGTCCATCACGACCTAAACCTCAGCCACAAGAACAGTTTCTTCCCAACTTCAGCTGGCCTCATCAACAAGGCCTGGGCCCCCACTGACACTGACTCTCTTGCCCCCCAAACATCCCCCCTCCTTCCCCCTTTTACAGTACATACTGTAAATTTTATAAATATATATATATATACAAGTTATAAAATTGTTATTTTATAACTTGTATATATTGTCTATATTTTTACATTTATACAGGTTTATGTAATCTATGGTTTATTGTCTATTGCTACACACCCAAAGCAAATTCTTTGTATGTGTAAAAACTATTCGGCAATAAAGCTGTTTCTGATTCTGATATGAGGTCATTCTAACCTTTCATGGTGAGGACACCACGACAGAAGCCTTTGAAGTTGATCCTTCCATGAGAATCGGGGGCTAGACATTTGGCCAACTTCTTCACCTGTGGAAAAGCATGGAGAAAACACGAAGGCTATCAGAGCACACTAGAGCTGCAACAATTAATCAGTAAGTTGTCAACTATTTCAATTAATCTGTTTTATTCCAGCTTATTAAATGTGAAGATTTTGTCGTTTCTTTACTCCTTGTAGACAAAACATTACATTTGAGGATGTCGTCTTGGGCTTTGTGAAACACTGATCAACATTTTTCACCATTTTCTGGCATTTTATAAACCAAACAACTTTTAACAAATTTTAGTGTGTATAAATACACACTAAAATTTGTTGAATTTTTTTGTTCCCTGTGTCACTTAAAAACATTTCTGTCTGTATGAGGTCCTGCAGAGCAATAATTTGGTATCCATGATGTCAAAACTGCACATGCTCAGAAATGCTCAGGGAAAGCACATGTTTGTGCAGTGATGGCTGCGTTCCATTCAGGTGTACCACAACAGACATTAGTGTTATTAGTTACATCTATGCTTTTCTTGCTACACCAACTCAACATGTGTGCTGTGAAAAACTATTCTCAGTATCCAGGTACATTAATATGTATTTGCATGTGTGTATGTGTGTGTTAATGCAGGTCTGTGCCTCCCACTTCCACATTAACATCAGTTGGTTTTCCAGATAGAGAGGTGGCTGATAAGTAGCCTACAATTGAGTTATCAGTACAGGACTTATCCTCACTTTTAACATTGCACCAAGGATCTTTACAGAGATGCACAGTGCTATAAAGGGTTTTCTATCACTAGCCACACTAAGTATGACAGGGATAGTTTAATAGTCACAATATTATGTCATATTGCATCCTCTCTTTTCATTATTCATGCCATGAATACTGTACGGTTTTTCAAATGCATAGCTAAACAATACATTCCATGTTTATATTAACAACAACGTATGTCTCTCGAACAGATCACCATAAACTTCTTTTTTCTTTCAGAAAGCTGAAAAAAAAAGGGTCATATCGGATGTTATAATATTATAACCCTGTAGGATTATAACCCCAACAATAAATGTATAAATGACAAATGTTTCTTTTATCATCTTGAAAGCAAGACCATGTTAACAGCCCCACTGAAGTCTGAAGTCTGTGATGTTTATTACACAGCAATATGCTAACGTGTTTGACCAAAAAAGATACACATAAGGATGGTTGTGATATTCCTAAAATTGAGGGTCAATTAGTTAGCCACAAGTTTGTCTAGACAAGATTGTCTAGATCATGACGGCAGAGAAAAAGGAATGGGTTTATTTAAATCAACATAGTTTATCACCTTGGGACTTTGTGTCAAACAAATTCATGGCAATCTACCTATTAATTTAGGAGATACTGATGGGCAAACTTGGTCTGACGGTGGTGCACAGATGTCCAAAATGTACAGAAATCAACCTCTGGGGGCCCATTACACTTTCATATTTTCTTGAGTAAAAGTGGAAACTTTGTCCTGATAATGACACTAGATGAAAGTGCAAGAGGTCACCAAAATCATTAGAAAATATACCTCTGGGAGCCATGATAATACACAACAATGTGCATGGACATTTGGCCAGTAGCTGTCTTCTTCATTTAGACCAGTGTTAATGTTAAAACAGACCACCCTTAGGGCCCCACTGAACCAGAACTGCTTACAATACAAAAATTACATGTAAATAACTTTTAGCCTGAATGAACCACGACTGCAGGATCTCACATACTTCATGTGCAATATCACACATTTGTATAATGAAAGTGGCCAAAGCACATGCACACACTGAAGAGGGCTGCTGCCTTTAAGCACTCTACACCGCTGCTGAATAATGCATTGTTCTCTTTGAAAGCTACCCGCAGCCATTTCAAATTTAACATCACAAATTTAATAAAAGGTTTCTGACTGAAACAACTTCAGGGTTTTACCAGGTTAAAAAGAACAACTTAGGTCAGACCTTCAACTTTAAGAGGTTGAGATAGTGCTACAATAACAGTTGACATAAGACATTAGAGATATAGTGTGTAACTAATTATACATCGCTCAAGTAACCAAGTAACCATTATCCTGGCAACTGGTATTACCAGTATTACTGGTTTTGAGGTGTTTTGAATTGAGGTTACTGGAGAACTTAGATGAATATCTATTGATTTGTATATGTCAGCTGGTCCTGATCAAGACTGTTGACGGCCTAGATTATTATTACTCAGCCTTTAAGGACAAAGTAAAGGAGAAAGAAAAGACGTCAGAGGAGAAAACTTTAGGATTATGTGAGTACGTGCACATTTGCATGTGACTGTACAACTGGGAGAGTGTCACCTACTGTGTACAATAGTAGGTCAGGTTGTCACTAAGCAGCCTGTGGGATTTGCTCATATAGGACAACGACGTGAGAGGGCAGCTCATGCAGTGGAACTAGGAAACTGCTTAATACGGTACATCTCTTAAAAAATTGAAACCCAACAGATTAGGTGTAAAGTGTGTTTGTTTATCTGTACACAATCTTATTGGGGTCACATGATCATCATAGAATAAATATTGTTTAGGGTTCTGAATTACAGTACTCCCAAAAGAGTCTCACCATTATAATTGGATCACAACAACAGAATTAACCTATTTAAATAATGATCAAAAATAAATAAAAAGTTACAAATGGTAATGCACAGCATTATGCAAAATTATCCTGTATAGGAACATGTAGGTCCTTGAGTTACAAATAGCTTTTTCCAAGGTCAGTGACAAGCTTCCCTCAGGAACTAATCAGTGCCCCTGCAGTGTTCCTGCTGATGAGCAACAGCACACTGGGGAGCTAACGGCGTTCAATTACCCTGACATGCAGTGAGACATATACAGACACGAGGGATCTCAAACGATGAAAAACATCTAAAATACTACCAATAATATCCCTTGTTCATCACAAACTGACCTAGTTACCACATAAGTTTCAACTTTGTTTTTTAGGCATGCCTTTCATACTGATCTCTGCAGCATCCTGATCAAGGCTTAATGGAAAAACTGGAAGGAAAAATATGACTTTTTTTGCTTACATTAGCCAGTATTGGCATTCAGGATTGTAATGTTACGAATATTGATAGGAATAATCCAATACAACTACAGTTTGGCCATTTGAAATGCATGCTTGAAAAAGAGAAACAGCAGCTTAGTAACCGTAGCAGTTAATGAGAAAGAGGAGAATCTGTCCTGGTATTTTCCCAACGACATTCTCAAGCAGGGATTTGAGCGAAGCTAAATGTATGTAGTAATCAATAAACCTGTTTGGATTTCCCATTTACTCCAAAATACACTCATACACTAACCATTTTCTAAACTGCTGATCCTGTTCAGCATTATTAAGGGCTACAGCTGTCTCAGCACCAGCACAGATTGGGTGAGAGGCTTGGCACACCCACCCCGAAATGTTCACCATTCTACTTTTAAACACACTTCAGATTAGAGCTGCACGACATAGTTAAAAAAAAGAAAAAATCTTATTGCAATTATTTTGGCAGATATTACAATTTGCAATATGATTCACGATTAGTGGGAATGATCATTTTTGCATCACAGTAATTATTTTCACTGGAAAAAACAATTAAAATCATGATGGTTTGACATAAGTTGGTTTTTGTACCAAACAAACATATTTTCTTACATCTGGAGAACAGGAGTTGCATCTCAGCAGCACAGTACAGTACTTCATTATAATGCTGTTTTGCCACATATTTTACCTTAATAAAAAAATTTGCAGCGTCTGAGATTTGGATATTGCAGTTGGCCATGTTGCAATTTCAATAATATCTCTATTAATTGTGAAGCCCTACTTCAGATGCAACATTTTAGGGATATCCTTTTTATAGCTTGACAAATACTGGATTTTGATTATAGGTATTTTATAGTTTAAAGAAATCTAATTAATATATATCAGTCAATAGCTTTTTAACACATAATAGAAAGAAACTCTTTTGATAGACATACCTAAGTGTGGTTATAAGAGAGTTGTTACTAAGAAGAGATTGTACTATGTGGGACATTTTACATTTGAAAGAACTTTGTAACTGTGTCACATTATAAATCCCTACAAATATAACATAGGTATCAGTCAATACATTTCAGCAATAACCTATGAGTCAATTGATCAGCAGTGTTGCTGATCCATCAGTCTACTTCTCTTTATATTGAGTTACAGTCCAATTTGCACTATTCACATCTCAATTTGCTCAATAGGCATCATGCTCTTGCTCCTCTGGTTTATATGTCAGCTTCATCTCCTTCTATTATTTGTTTTCGTGCATAAACAACGGGATAATAGTTTTTTTTTTAAAGTTACTTTCCTACTTCAGTAGAACTTAACAACTATCTTAATCAAGACACAACTTTCAGTTAAGGCTGTTTTTTTGGACTGTGATTAGCACCTATTCACACTGCATTGCTAAGGAACAAAAATGTCTTTCTGCTTTGGCTCCAACCTGAACAATTTTAATTAGGAAACCCTTCTGCAACAGTATGCTATGTACTCCAGGTCCAGCTGAGCTCTTCCCAATTAGCCTCTCATGTGTCAAAAAATAAAAGTGGAACTTTATGTAAGCTTTTTCATCACATAGCAACAGAATTTAGTCCGTATTAGTTATAAGAGGTAAGATAGCCTACAGTGTAGTCTATGAAGTTTCAGAAAATAATGAAGGCAAGTGGGAAAGACAAGCGTTATTCGGTTTAAGGGGGAAAGAGGCAGACGAAGCATGTATGCAAAAATAAGCTATTAGGCTACTGAAGGTCCGAGACACATGTGCTCACCTGTTCTGCTTGACCAAACTGTGAACCCAGCTGCACCAAGTGCGCAGGGCGGATGAAACCGTCTGAGTCCTCGTCACACACGTCAAACACTGCTTTGAGTTTCCTCACGAATGTCAGCAGATGCTCCGGCTGAGGAACAAAGTTTTCTTCCATCCTTTATCGCTTTGTTCTTCTTCATGCGGTATGCTTTACCCCGACGTGAAGCACAATGGCACCATGTTGTTTGGAAACCGCTCGGTCTGGGCGTGTGACACAAACTGCAGCGCGCGAGAGGAAGAATGCTGCTGATGGATGGGACCGGGAACAAGTCCCAACCCGGAAGCAAAGGGGAGCACAGAAGTGCTTTCAGAATCACAAAGTAGAATCAGAAATACTTTATTGATTCAGTACATTACCCGTCATGTCCACTTTTCTTTCACCGCCATCACTTTTTCAGCTTTTTCAGTTAGAACAGCTAATTGCCTGGCAAACACTGTTGCTAGCAATGTGTCAGTGAGAGCTCAGGATGGACACAAGTCTCTAGTTAAATCCACATGCAGTTTATTATACCCATGCCATGCCATTACAACAATCCATAGCACAAAAAACTCTTATTAAGAAAAGGTCATTTAAGAGATTTAGAGAAGTATAAAAAGTGGTGTGTGAATAAAAACTGAGAGGTCCTGATCTAGACAGTCTCCAGATGCCATGATACTTTGGCTTTCTTTGGCTTAGCTAAATGCTAATATCAGCAACATCCTCAAAATTATAGTTTTTTTGTTTTATATATTAAGTATTAGGTCATAAGGCAAAGATTTGGACAAAAAATGTTTAGACCTGTTAGTGGCACTAGAGGAAAAGTGAAGGGATCGCCAAGATATTTTCATCCTTAGGGGTACATCCATGTGCGTACCAAAGGGCATGGTACTCCATCACATAGTTGTGAAGCTATTTCTTGCAAAGCCACTTATTTGAGCCTCATGGTGGCACTAGAGTCAGCAGGATTTACTGTCTGGTAGCTATGAAAGTCTGTACAATATTGGGTGCCAATCCATCAAGTAGATGTTGAGATATATCACCGGATAAATGAACGTCTCCCTGTTTAGCATTTATAAGCAGTATATATAAACATTTAGCATTTATAACGTACCCTGTGAAGACATATGTCATTTTATTATAACTGTTTTGTATGTTGGCATTCATTATTTGTTTATATGCCAGCCTCCACTTACTGTATATGTACCCAGAAAATGAGTTATATTTGTTGACAAATGTATTAATAAACACTTATATCTTAATATATAATATATGAAAGTTTAGAGGGACGGCCGGGTCTTCGTAGATTTGCAGTGGTCTGATACTCCTTCCATTTCAATATTATCGCTTGCACAGTGCTCCTTGGGATGTTTAAAGCTTGGGAAATCTTTTTGTATCCAAATCCGGCTTTAAACTTCTCCACAACAGTATCTCGGACCTGCCTGGTGTGTTCCTTGTTCTTCATGATGCTCTCTGCGCTTTAAACGGACCTCTGAGACTATCACAGAGCAGGTGCATTTATACGGAGAATTGATTTCACACAGGTGGATTCTATTTATCATCATTAGTCATTTAGGTCAACATTGGATCATTCAGAGATCCTCACTGAACTTCTGGAGAGAGTTTGCTGCACTGAAAGTAAAGGGGCTGAATAATTTTGCACGCCCAATTTTTCAGTTTTTATTTGTTAAAAAGGTTTGAAATATCCAATAAATTTCGTTCCACTTCATAATTGTGTCCCACTTGTTGTTGATTCTTCACAAAAAATTACAGTTTTAAATCTTTATGTTTGAAGCCTGCAAGGCACTGTATCTGCATGGATGAAGGCTTGCCTCCTTCAACTAAACCTCTCTAAGACTGAACTCTTGGTCATTCCAGCCAAGCAATCTGTTCACTATAACATCAAACTACAAATTGACTCCTCTACCATCACTCCAACCAGGGTGGTGAGAAACTTGTGTATCATGACTGATGACCAGCTGTCTTTTTCAAACCATGTTGCTGCTGTCTCTCGGTCATGCCGCTTTGCTCTATACAACATAAGGAAAATCAGGCCCTACCTCGCTCAGTATGCCACCCAGCTTCTGGTACAGGCCATGGTTATCTCTCGCATCGACTATTACAATGCCCTCCTTGTAGGTCTTGCAGCTTGTGTGGTGAAACCCTTACAAATGGTTCAGAACACAGCAGCGCGTCTGGTTTTTGATCAGTCCAAAAGGACTCATGTCACTCCATTACTCAGTGACCGCCACTGGCTCCCCGTGGCCTCCAGAATCAGATTCAAGTCACTAATGCTTGCATACAGAGTGACTACTGGGTCTGCACCCATCTACCTAAACTCCATAATACAAACTTACGTTCCTCCTCGGCCACTACACTACTCCAACGAACGCTGCCTGGCTCTGCTATCCCTTCACACAAAGCAATCCCGGCTGTTTTCATCTGTGACACCACAATGGTGGAACTTGCTACCACACACCATCAGAGCAGGGGTGTCCCTCTCTAACTTCAAGAAGCTCTTGAAAACTCATCTCTTCCAATAACACTTCCTCTTATAACACCTCTAACATGCACTTCCTGTGCTCTTCTTCTTCTGTCCCCTTACTTCCTTCCCTAGGTATTTACCCATTGATGTGATATGAACTATGAGCTCTTACTAGTATTTATTGCTGCTCTTACTAGTATGTATTGTGAGTTGTAGATCTCATGCTGTATTTGATGCTCTGTTGATGCTTGTACGTTGTTCCTCAAATGTAAGTCGCTCTGCCAAATGAGTAAATGTAAATGTAAATACCAGTTAACATATCTCTTGTTTACAGAATGTGGATCAGCATTTCACAGAGCTGTGGTAAAAGGGTTCTTAAATTGTATCTACCTTCTTCCTGATTCTGGTGGCATCATTTTGGTATTTGTATGGTTCTATTTGTCAACACACTTTAATTTTGGCTTCTTATCATAGAGACAGTTCTACACCCACGATGAAAGGTGAATGCTAGACAATACCACTTCCTGGATCACATGCAAGAACCACTCATTATGAGGAGATGCTGTGCTATTGTCAAACTATTTTGTATTGTATTGCATGCTGAAAGTAGGCGTTACGATGCTGAAGTAACCCACAATTTGTTTTGTAAATAAGCAGTGTAGTATTCTGGGGGGTCAACCTGAACATTGTCTCCTGATGGATTTGAGAGATGCATGCATTCAGATCCCACAGTTTCATTCGAAACAAGTGTGTATTTTTTTGGCACAAGGAATGTCTGTACTGTATTGCCTTAAGAAAATAATTTAGTCTCTTCCTGTACTCCTTCCAGTAAACAAGCACGGTTCAAATGGAGGAATTTTAATTTTATTCATCAGTGGCATTTATAAAGAACAATAACTAATTTTCTTCCTCAAATATATATGGCAGTAGCCACTAGTTTTTTTCTTCTGCTTTTGACATCCGCCATTGTCTTTGCTTCCCTGTACATATTTGTTTGTGAACAAGCGCTTACAAAATATTAATCCGTAGAAGAGGAGACATCCTGTTAAACCCAATTTCCTTAATAAGCATGGACAAATAATGTGTCTTTAAGGTTTTAAAATGTTTATGGTCTTGATCGGCAGGGCACTCTAAAGAATCTGCACTTATATTAATATTTTTATGATGAGATTTACTACTCCTCTGTAACTGGCTTTAGTGTCAATGAAATGGTTGTGGAGCCAATCTTCCTTTTGATGAACTGATAATGAAAAATTACTCTCTTCATTTTGTTGGGTGTAAGTAGACGTTCCCAGAGTAATGTTCCCAGACTAATCTCCTCTCATCTAGAAATATTTACCACCTTGAGATAAATCACATTTATTTCTCTTTTGGGCCTGAGTTCTAGTCCCTCTGTTGTGTAATCTAAACTACTTCTGCTTCACAGAGATTCAACTTTGGAGTTGTTGATATAGTTTATAAACATCTTGTTCCATCTAACAATGACCTAATTCTTGGTCACTATTCTTCGATTTTCTTTCATCATCTGCAGATTTTGCTGTCACAAACTTGCCCCATTAAGCCTATCCTTCTTTTTGCACAAAAGAAGATTTTTATACAGACACTAATAAACTTGTTTTCAGGCCACTTTTTCAAAAGAATGCATAAAATAAAATAAAAAATGTTGTACTTTTGGGGAGATGCAGGCCAGTTTGTTGAACTTTTTGTACTCTGCATTTAATCTATAATAATATTTAGTCTTTATTTCTACAAGTAACAAAACAAAACAATAAATCCCCCACCAATGGGGAATGAAGAAACAAGAAACCTAATGAAATAATACATCATTATGATCATATTTACTGACGCAATTGCATTAATAATCTTGCAATAATCAAGCTGTATTGAACATCTCAGTCTTATACTTGACTCACAACAGTTGACATACAAACTTAAAATATAAGACAAAAGCAATGATTGAATTGCAACACACCTTTAACTGAAAATAGATGATCATGGACGTTTTTGAGGAGAAGAGCAGCTTATTAGCAAACATATCTCTGGCACTGCATTGACATGTTGGTGATCATTGTCATAAATTTCTCTTTCTCTCACTTAAAATGGTGACACAGAAATAGATTTAGATGTGGTTAGTCAGATTGTGAGATCTGCTATGATTATTATTCTCATTACTTGGCGCATCTGGCCAATGGACTCCAAAAAAGGAAGTGTGTTTACAGGGTCAACTTCCTCCATTGGAGTCTTCAAGAGGATGTCATACGTATTAAGAAAAGAGAGAGAGAGAGACAGAGAGAGACAGACAGAGACAGAGAGAGAGAACAGCCCATGCTTGTAGGTGCTTTCTTACTATAACCATTCAGTCTTCTTCTTGTGTCAAAGATGCAGGTTGTCAGTGGTGGAAAATTACTTTGGATATACACTCTGCTTTTTACTTCTCAACAACTTTGGGGTAAGTGTCATACTAGGTCTGTAGTGTTTTTAAACACATTCTTTCTTTTCTTTTGTATATAACAACTAAAATATATACAGTATATATCCACTAGAAATATCTATTAAAGTTACGGGCAATATCTCTATTTCAAGTCTCATGTTCAATTGTAACTTTTTCATCAGCTGCAATCATCAGTTTGGTAAAAAAGTGAGCGTCACCACATGTCACAATCACAACAACGTTTTTACGTGCCTTCCGCAAAAAGCTGTTGCTCCAGCTTAAAATGAATTTGTGAAACTCAGCTGATTCCTGCTGTATGTTATATGTTTGTCTTTTCTGTCTAGGAAGACTATCAGCTTCCACTTCCTCTCCCACTCTTCTGGCACCTGAATTAGACATTTATTTAAGGTCAAAGGACTCAGTGGTTCTGGTCTGCCGGACCCCGGAGGGCCACCGCGGGGTTCTGTTCATGTTGTATCGGTTAAGAGAAAAGGTAATTGTTTTGAGGATGTGTGTGTGTTTTCTGTTGCGCCTTGTGTTACCACTGGGCTCCTGTGACTTAATTGCTCTCTGTATGTCTCTTCATTTGTTGAGGTGGACTCTCAGGAGCTGCAGTCTGGTGGTGAGGAGGTCCGGTTCACTGTGAGGATAGAGGAAGGGGAACGTGAACTCTTCTGCTGTCTGTACAAGAACCAGGATGGTCGTTACAGCGCATTCAGTCCCTATTTGCAGCTGGAGCCCCAAAAACGTGTGTCTGCTTTACTTTGCATTTCAACCTATTACACACACTTCATGGCAGCATTAAAAAGAAAAATATACCACACAAACCATTATTATAATAAATAGAGAGAATCAGGACACTGGTCTAGGCTGTCTTGAAAGTGGAACAAAAGAGTTTGTAGAGTTGATCTGTTCAATCTGCACCCAGTCGTGATTCTGCATATAAAAAAATAAACACTCTCTTCCGCTCCTCTCCAACCACCAAAAAACACTGCTGCATGCAGGTGCTCTCTGTGGTCTCTTATTGTCCTCCACTCTGTGGGTGTGTAGTGGTAGTTACATCCTGCACTTCATTTAGAAACCACACACACACACACACACTCACAAAAACATCAAACACAATGTGTACTGGGTTCCAGTGTTGACGGTTAAAGAGGGAGGTTTGGCAAGCAACTGTGGGAAACCAATGTTGTTAGCATTATCTGAGGTTTTACATGATTTTTGCCAGCGAATGCAATATGTAAAAATAATAACATAGAGATAATTGTTTCATTTTCCTCTCCCTTTCTGTACTTCTCTAGCTGCTGCCCCCACTCGCTCCATACCCTCTTTCCCTCCTCCAGTGTTGTCTGTGAAACCCTCCACTGGTGTGGTAAAACGTGGGGAGATGTTATCCTTCAGCTGCTCAGTTCCCACTCTTCAGTCCCGGTCTCAGTCCCAGTCTGGCCATAACAAAAATCCAGTGACCTTCCTTTTAATGAGGGCTGCTGAGCCAGCAGGGGTGACATCCATTATTCTCCAGCCTCAGGCCAGTCAGGCATCAAACCCTGAACCCCAGTCGGGATTCTTCAATGTGGGGCCAGTGTGGGGAGGAGAGGAGGGCGAGTACATCTGCCTTTACCAAATCACCAGAAAAAGGGCATTGGTTAACTCAACTGTCAGCAACGTGGTTCAAATCACTATTACAGGTGAGGATGTCCCACATGACAACTCTGGAACAGTTGAAATAAACCTTGTCACCACTGAGTTTGTTTAAATCTTTACTAAAAATTTATTTTTCTAAACCTGCATCTTTACGCCAAGCTTTTTTCTTTTGATACATTTGGTCTCATCATTCAAACTAGTTTACTGATAAACATTTTTCTTCCCTCCTGCCCAAAGCACTTTTAAACATTGAGTTAAGGTGTTAAATATTGTAACTATTATTGTGACCCTGGCTGAAAAATGATTCATATAAAATGATTAACTGCTTTATGTGTGGATAAAACTAGCAAATGCGATGAATCATCATCATTTTTTAATCTGCTGTTTTTTTCTCAATTAATCAATCCTTTGTTTTGTTTTTAAAAAGCAAAAAAATAGTGAAAAATGTCCACCGTTACATTTCCCAAAATCCAACTTCCAAATATATATATATACTGTATATATATATATATATATATATATGTGTGTAATAAGATACACATGGCAGTGTCAACGGTTAATGTTTTCTCTGATTTTGTCGGTTGCCAGATGCGATGCCAGTGCCCACCCTTGTTCTCCAGCAGCAGACAGACGTGTGGCACTTGCTCTGCATAGGGTCTCCTGCATACCCGGGCTCTGTGTTCTCCCTTTACTTGGCTGATAATGAACTTCCTATTGCCACTCACCATGCCACCTTGATCCACCATCAGGCCAACTTCCCAGTGCCTGTCCAGGACACTCTAGTGGCTTTGTACCAGTGCCAGTACAGTGTCCTCCTGGAAAGAAAATGGATACATTCTGATCGCAGCCTCCCTTTGGCTGTAACCAGAGGTACAGGTTTACAGCTGTAATGTCTGTGTGTGGCTTGTTCAGGGTGTAATTTCACACAAAATCTGACGGTTTGCCTCTTTTCTCCTTTTTCAGGAAGTCCTCCTCCATCATCACCAGGTAGACCTACAATAGCATGTCATTATTTCATGTGAAATTTTATGTAATATGTATTTTTAATGGGCAGGAAGTAAATGACAAAATGTATCACAGATGTCTGAAGAAAAGTAACTACAGTTACCCTGAATCGCACTTCTACTCCAGTGACCATGAAAATCTCTCACAATCCTTTTTGTATCTCACAATAATGCCATGTCTGCAGATTTGTCTGGCGTGGACTGGCCTCTTGTACTGGGCTCTTTCTCTGCTGTGGTATTGTTCCTGTGTTCAGTGGCACTTGTGGTTGTGGTGGCACACAGGAAAGGTATTTCACATGTGAATCTCTGCTCCCTCACTGTTACATTTACGCTGCAATGATTGTTTTCCATTGTGAAACAGATTATTTTCTTCTCTCCACCTTTTTTTAACAGTAAAAGCAGCAGCCGAGGAAAAGAAGAAAAGGTATTCTTTAGTTCTCATTAGGCTTAAAGACAGCAAGATTTAGACCAGTAAATGATCAATGTTTGTCTATCCAGAATCAATGTATCTTCTTAAAGTTGTTATAAATGAGTCATATTTTACTACGAGTACCGTGACAGCCATGACACACGAGCAACATTTAGAGGCAGCATTAAATGCAGATATTCTCCTCAGTAACAACATAAAAACTGTTTAAAATTGCTCAGAATTTGCACGAATATGATATTTAGTTTAAAAATGTATCATGGCCAGCAGAGAAAAGTAATAGCAGTTTATTAATCTCTCTCCCACAAAAATATATGCATTTCACATTATAGGTTTTGCCCTTACACAGCTCCGATTTGGAGTTACCAAATAAATTTCATATAACTTTGTACATAAAATGTATTATTGCATAAAATGTTGCTGTGCTGAACTGTTTCAGACAGGAAGCACAGTTCTGGACTCAAGTTCATGCCAAGGACCATGTTGTTGGTGAGTTTGCGATCATATTTACAGCTAGTTAATTAATTTCCTCTCATATCTTGCAAGGCAATTGTAATAGTTCTGCAGTATATCGCATGGATGTTCCAAGTAGAGGTATATACTGATGCAAACCACTGCTTGACAATGTGCTTTTTTTTTTCTCCACAGACCTTACACTCAGGCGTACAAGCTTCACCTCTCAGGTAAATATTAACCTGAAAGTCCAATTGCTAATAAAAATTCTTGGATGATTAATCAACTGTGATTGTAGCGTGCAGTAGCTTCTTTTTTACCTTTGTACCTTTCTATTACAACTCATTGAGTTAAGCGATAAAGCTGGCTGGCTTTTTGTTATTGTCAACAAATCCCATGAAAAAAACAAAACCAACAACATGTTAGCCCATCTCTCCATCTCTCAATACTTGATGACTTCCTCAAGCCCATTAGTTCCTTCGGAAGACGTAAATCTTTTTAACAGGTCACAAATATATAGATTCATCTTTTAAAAAGGCTAAATATTTTCCTAAAACAGACAGAGTTCTGGGCAAACAGTACTCAAATAGGAGTAAATAGTACATTTGTTGGGGACTCTTCAGCAGTGGATTAATACACATTTGGTGTTTTGAGTATTGTTATATTTTTATATTTATATATTTTATGTATTATTGTTATGCACCAAGTCACCAAAGCAAATTCCTTGTATGAGTAAAACTACTTGGCAATAAAGCTGATTGTAATTCTGATACTTGGGATGAACTAGGATCAGTTCATTTCTGGTTTTGGTCTTTTGGTCTTTGCTGACAATAAGAAAAACATATAATATCACCAGACTTATCCTTTAAGCATTTTAAACTTTGCAATATGAATACTGATACAGAAATAAGGCTGTTCATGTGCAGTTTTCTGGTCTGCCTCTTTCTTTTGGTATTTCTGGAATTTCTGCAGCCTCCGTGTTTCTCCTGTAGATTCAGTATGACAAATAACTGTAAACTTCCATGATCCCTTTGCAGTAAACAAACACACACACGCACAAACATACATGCACACACACACAAATGAACACACACATCCAATCACCAAACATTCTGTCAACCCACACATGTTCCTCATTAGCGCTGTTGCGTAGGGTTTGGGTCTGCCTCTCATTAGTTGTAATCACTTTCATTAATTATCTTGATGAAGGGCTCTCTCCAGGCTCTCCTAGAGGACAGAACGCAGTCATCACCAGCTGACATCCAGCTATCATGACAGGCACGGCAGGGACTGAATATTTAATAACGGATGTGTCTCAGTCTTAGCAGTGATCCTGAGTGGCTTACCTTTTACTTAAAGAGCAGTCATTTTATTAAGAATTGCAGCAATTTTGGGCTGTAGTTTTGTCAGTTGTGTCTCCTTTGCTGGAAATAATTTCCTATAATTACTAAAAGCATTGGTCCAGTATAGAGGGATCAGTTGGATCTATTGTGGTTAGCCACAGATAAAGACTTGATAGTGAAATGACTCCATCGATGTGAAGCTTCTTCATTATGCGTAGGCCCATTTAAAGATGGGAGATAGGAGTCTGGTTGCTGGTGGTGGTAGAGTAAAGCCTTGATGTGGAGGTCAGAAAAACAGAATTGCAATGATATTAAAAGAGCAACATCCAAGGACTGATCTGGGGTCTATGAACACGGGCAGAAAACATCATCGATCTGTTATTCTGATGTCAGAAATTTTAATTATGGGGACTTTGCAGGGACAGTGTGGGAAAGAAGTGACAGATTAGATTAGAACGGGGGGGGGACAGCAGAAATTCACCCATAAAGGCAGAACAGAGAAAATATCTTCCTTATTTCACTTTCGCTCAAGTGCTATTTCAATAAAAGTTAATAACTATATTCCTCATTACTCCAAAGACCAAAAGCAGACTTTCATCTACAAATGAAACAAGAACGGAGACCACACTCATGTTTTTTCAGTGTCAGAAAATGTTTGGGATGATGTATTGGGAGTGATGAAAGTGATAATAGGTTATGAGATACCCAAGATATATATTTTTCCGTTTTAAGGTGCCCAGACATGTGAAGGCCATGTCAGTTAATGCCACAGGAAACAACCTTATGTAGAGATCTTTAACATATCTTACATGTGGATTTTTGTATATATATGTGCAGGAATGGGCCAATGAGGAAGCAACTACAGAGACCGCCTCCAGATCCCCTTTATGGAACTCTCTCTCCACATTCACAACCCCGATTCATCCGATCCATTAGAAATGTTTGTTTTTTCTCTCCCTCTGTCTCTCTCTGTCTCTCTCTCTCTCTCTCTCTCTCTCTCTCTCTCTCTCTCTCTCTGTGTTTATACTTTATTTCAGAGTTTATCAATGTAGCATCAGTTGGAGTTACACAGCAGGACAGGAAGGGCTATTTCCTCAGTTCCTATTTCATGTGTACCAGTAAAAATTGTACAATTTGACAGGATATGATGTTTGTTTGATCTTACATGTTACTGAGCCAGTGAATATAAAAAAAGATTTTTATTATTATTACATTTCCATGTGTTTTGTGAATAACTTAATTTAAGCTTAAAGTTTGTCTTTGACCTGAGATTAAGCAGATGACAAAACCTCCTTTTAGTAGCTGTTCTGGATGGGCAGATGCAATGTAAAACTGTCTATACACTTTTTAACTATATAGAGAGCTCTGAATATTATTTTTTTGAGGTTGCATGGTCACAACAATAATAAAAACAATACTACTGTATCAAAAACAGAGATTACAAAGTGCTGTACAAGGAAAAAAGACACATAACACAAAAAACACAAGAATATAAGTTCTTCATACAAACAAAACATGCAAACATACCAACATACATGTTACAGCTGGATTACTTACAGTAAATACACCAACCTGCATACACTTAAATACACATTTGTGGACAAACTACCCTAATTAAATAGGGTGATTTAAAAACATATTTTTATACATTTTCAGAAGGGACTTATAATTTTGCAAAGCAGGCGGGAGTTGAGGTTCCCTAACTGCAATACATTGGTCTTTGTTAGTCTTACACCTGAGGACCTCTGGGCCCAGGCCAGGACATAATGATGTTTCTCAGAAATCAAATGTGCTCACATACAGTACAAGAGGTGTGTAGTGACTGTGGAGGAAAGGGCAAGCCTTTCTGGAATAGGCCTGCTGTAGTTTTGCTGAATATTCTGCAGAGGGCACTGTTTAGACATCATTTGAATTTAAAAAACACAACTTCAGTACAGCATACAAAACAACAATGTGACATGCATGAAGCCAAGCAACCTTGTTGTATCTACAATAATACACTAACCACGGACAGCTAACTTTTTACCATGTGATAATGGGACAAGAATCAACCCATAGGACATTATGTTTGAGCCCTTATATATATATATATATATATTTGTTTAGTTGTTTTATTCTACATTGCATGTGAAAGTGCACATGATCAAATATCAGTAGGCTACCATGTGAATGTGAGCAAGTAAAAAGACTCAGGAGGGAGATAACCCTCCCACCTGTTTATGTGGCTTTTATGATGGACAATAACAGGGGTGTCATTGTACTTCTGGAAGCAGCAAGAAAGCCAACTCAATTAGTACTGAGTTTTATTACATTTTACTGGCCTCTGTAGCAGCACAGGGCTTTCTTTCAGTTGCAGACATGCACACAGAGAATGTTTTTATTAATTTCTCTTTCATTCACACAGAAAAAAAAACCCAGATGCAATGCGAGGATAGACTTAGATTAATTTAAGGGTTGCAAAGTCTGCATGATGTCTAGCTCATATTCAAGTCTGAGTCATAGTTTACTGTTCCTGTGTGGTCAAATGCAACCACATGCGCGCACAGTGAAGATATTCTGCTCCAGATAATGAGGTTAGCTGATCTGTTTAAAGAGGCACAATAATGATAAGAGGCCTGAGCGATATGAGTTTGACATGCTGATGAATTTAAGTGGCACCTTAATTTGCAACCACAGCACACTGGCGTGTGGCAGCGTCACACTGGGTGTGTATGTGTGCATATATGTGACAGACTGAATTGTGAGTCAGGTCCATATAAAGTGACATTAGCAATCTTGAAACTCATGATAATTGCCCTTTGAAGGCCACCCCATGCTGTGTCTCAAATGTATTAGCTAAAGGAGTGTATGCAGGGACTGAACATCAAGGTGTGTGCTGAAAAGAGAGGGAGGTGATGGCATTTCATTACACCCTGAAAGTTTGGGCAGACAGTTTAGGCTCATATTTTCACAGAATCTGATGCAATTCACTTATTTAATTTAGTAAGACACAACTAAAGTGAGGATTGAGATTGGGTAGTAAATCATCTCATGTGATATCTTCAATCAATTATGATGAAGAAGTTGCTTTGTCCCTTTTTCTGACCACTTCGGACACATTAGCTCAAGGCCTTTTGATTGCAGACAGTTCACCCGTGTCTATCAGTGGGTTTGCAGGAAAAATCAGGCAGCAAAATGTAAAATAATTCTTATTTCAAATGCAAAAGAAAATGTAAACTATTGAGCGTAATATTTTTCAAGCAAACATACAAAGCATGAAATCTTTAAAGATAATGTTTTTGCACACTTCACCAACTGACCGGGAAGTCGACAAACAGCAGGTGTTTAGCTTCTTTTTCAAAAGCCCAGAATCTTTTAGGTTTTTAAAATAACTTAAACTTTGTTTCATTTCCCCTCAGTCTCTCTGACTGGACCAGTAAATCAATGGAGCAAAAGTTTTATTACTGGGGAAATTTCGCCATCTAGTCTAACCCTAACATTGTAATAGGGGGTTGTTGTCTTATTGTGTGTCTAATTCATTCACTCATGTGATACGCAGTATCAGGGAAACCCTGGACAGGTGTTTGCAGCTAGAACACTGGCAGCAGTGAGTGAGTTGGTAAGGTGACTAACCTAACATGTATTGCTGGCTAGTTAGCTAACGTTAGCTGCGGTTTTAAGTGAACGATGGGAGCCGCTCCCATCTGAGAGCTGGAGCTCCAAAGCTAGTGTCAAATTTAAACTGTATATAAAAAGGTGTCAAATAAAGAATATCACGTGACTGATGATGCATGAAGCTTCACACGTCACTGGCACTTTGCACAGCATTCAGTTGGACAGTTTTGAAAAAAGCTAAACTCTGTGATCAGCACATTAGTAGGATAAGAAGAAGGGAGAATAATAGTGAAATATGGCGAAGTACATTAGAAAGACATAACCAAGTATGATGACATTTCCTCCTGAAGTAATAGGCTAATTTGATGAATTTAATCACACATTGTGACTCATATTAAATATCACTTAAATGTCAACCATAAAGTTTAAAATCATGAGCCCACAGTGGTACACAGAATAAACTACACCAAAAAGGTACATATAGGCTTTTTGCACAGTAACATTAATGAAGCACTTCTGAACAAAAGTGTATAGGTTTAATAATAACACAAAGGCTTCTTGGACTTTTATAGCACACATATGAGAGTATCAATATCAGAGAGGTGTGGTGGTGCTTCGGCCGCATTTAACTGGTACTGTTCCTGATCCTTGATTTGCTATTAGAACAGACCAGATTTATTATGCCATGGATTCAGATTTGTCATCTAAACATTAATTCTGTGAACTCCACTCAAGCATAGTATTAAAAAAAATTGGTTTTAAGATTAGTTACGCTATTTACGCCAAATTCCTATCCCACCTATGTTATGTAGCTTTAAAAGAGTAACATCAGAGAATTGCCTCTTTTTAGGTGGCAGGGGTGAAAAACAGTCATCCTCAATATTTGTTGTGTTATGGTTTCACAACGATGAAGACAGTTGGAGAACAATTCAATAAAAAACAGGATTTAACGTCTAAAGGATGATTTTTTCCCCCGGACAACTAATATGTTTTTCTCAAATGATGTACAGATTTTTAGACAGTCTATTAAAAAATAAATCTCCCTGGGAGAGCACGCTTCTGGACCCCCTAGGTTTGGGCTAAGCCCCCTAATGTTTACATCTGCCTCTGCCTCTAAAGTCAACTGTATATGGCAAAACTTACAAGCCTACATTACAGCCTGGTTTTTGACCCCTACACATTTAACAAGTGTTTCCAGAGTCATTTGTCACATGTCTGATAAACCGGGGGCTTGCAGAACTTTCCCAACCAATTATTATTCAGTTTAATTATAACATGAAAAAGATGTAATTAGTTCTAACAGTGTCAATGTGCAACATGGTTAAGGCTGGAAGTACCTCCCCTAGTAATCAGTAAAAGTTTGGAACGTGCTGTAGTGGAACAGAGGACTTCTTGCTTATGCACACGGATGCAACTTAAGAAGTTGGTAATAAGTTATTGAGTCTATTTGTGTTATTAACTGAGTTTAAATATGTTTTATTTTTACCTCCAATAAAAATCAGTTTGTTCAATGATTTTCTGCAAATAAGTACACATTATATTTTTTTTAATTTCTCTTAATATCATATCAATATTACATTGTCAAAACTCTTCACACAGTCAGCGAAAGAGAAGTGTATGTGGACCAAACTGTGTGTCTCTCATTTTTCATTGCTTTCACACAAAATGCATTCAATGACCACTTTCTTCAAAATCCAAAATCCAACTCTTTTCCCATTACTACTTCACCACTTGCAAAACACTATATATTTGCAGCACATTTTTCAAATGCTAACACACTGTGTCCAAAACTGTTAAAAGCACGTTCAAACAAAATGTTTGCAAATTTCCTGCATTTTTGCTGTAGCTGAACAGATACATATAGAAAATCTTTGCAGAACATTTACATCCATTTTATGTTTTAGAGAAATATGTGTAATGTTTTGAATGTGGTTTTACTGTAAAACTGCAAGCTGAGTGTAAAGCAAGAAATGTGCTTATATTTTAGCAGAATTGGTTCAAGCGGATGGTACATCAATTACCGACTGCGGTCATTGGGTTTCAGGTACGAGTGTTAACTATGTAAACAACTGAAAAAAGTGTATTGCAGCACTGAAATGTCAGGAACTTCTTTTTTTCCACAAGTAAATTACTGAATGCATTTCTGATTTATTCTTGTAACATATACTATTGTACAGTCAATAAAGTGAAAATATGTTACAGGTTTCTTCCATTTTTTCTCAGTCGCTTTGGTACATTTGCAAAACAATTTGTATTGGTAAACTATGGCTAAACTTTCGATGACAATGATTGAAAATGCACAGGGCTGTACTTTTTCTGTATGGCATAGATCAATTTCAACAGTACAGAGTTACAGTAAACATTGCAAGAGATTGGACAGGACTCACAGTTACACTTTTACTGTATGCACTGTAATTTGTTGAGTATGTCAACAGTGTGAAAATAAAATAAAAAACAAGGATATTTTACAGCACTGCATAGCACAATGGAAACAATTACAAAATAAGAAATGGAAACATGAAAACACCCCGTCAGGTTGATGTTCTTGTCTATTGGGCCACAGATTCTTATTCACAGCACAACAGATCAGAACTTCATCAGTTTACTGTAGGACACATTTAAAAAACAAATCTAATAGACATATGTAGGAAAATGCAGATTATGATGTGTTCAACCATTTTGCATGAAGTGACTTACACAATGAACAAAGAACCAGTGTACTGTAATACATTGTGATCAACATGACACACAGTAAGCAATTGATAATGTAGGAAACAGCAGACAAATGTACATAATGCTTCCTGTTGTTAGTGTTTTGTAGGTCTGTGTGTTATGAGTGACAATGTATGCTTTCTGAGTGGGTATTGTTGCCAGTGTTTTGGCTGAACGAGTTTATTTTGAGGCTTATATGAAGTGTTTTGGTGGTTTGAGTGACTTTTGGAGGAGAGATTAACTGTATGGCCAGGATGCATGTTCATAATGCAGACTGTGTGAAGAGTTTTGAAAAAGTGGCTTCAGTTATGACCATTGCATCTTAGCAATTGAAAAAAACTGTAAATAGGTGCTCTCCTCCTCTCCATACAATAAAACACAGACTGCATGATATTTGCTGTCGTAGGTTTACAGTATGTTGATTCTCTGTGACTCAACTCTGCCCCTCCCCCTTCTCTCAATCATCAAAGCAACAGAACGCACATCCACATCAAGCATTATGAAATGCAAAAGGCTCATGTATGAGGAAATCAAAAGAATAATCTGTGAATCTCTTTTGTTGCCTGTTGACAATACACACATATGACACATTTGACTGGAGACTGGAGGATCAAACACATTCTACAGTGAGATAAACTAACCCATGTTCGTTACATGATAACGTTACATTTATTGCATTTAGCCAATGTGATACATCGGCGTTAGCTGGCTTGCTGCTTTCCAGTAACTAACATTACTATTTATGTGTCTTTTCACCAGAGGCTCAGCAATATCAACACTAGCTAAATGTATTGAATGATAATGAAACGGTTAGCGAGCTAGACTTATTATTATAAATGAGATTGTTGCTACACTTTATTACAGAAGCCCTAAGCAGCCATCCATTCAAAGTTTTTTTTTTTACTAATTTTCTTGGGATCAAGAGGTAACAAATGTTGTTTTCCCGTGATAACAGGATAATTTTCTCATGATCTGTAGCTGGCTGCTCCTGCCTTGCATCAACGCTACTGTAAACAAATCACTCCATTTGCTTTGAAGCGTTACATAATTTCTTGCAGGCTAAAATAAAACAATTTGACATAATACCTTTGGTACACAGGAAAGTAATGTGGATCGTCTTAGCTGGTGAAGTAATGTGGAAATCCATAACGTTACACATTATATATTGCACCAGATAATGTTAGCATCTGGTAGGCGTTGACGTGACTCTCTCTGTGACTCCAGCCTTTCTGATGTTCACTGTTTTCACCCTACATATCTGATTCTCGTCGACAGCGGATGTTGCAAGCAACAGAGAAAACAGGCTTCAATTCTAAGTGAGGTTCCAGCTCATTGACAAAAATGCAGTAAAAATTTGAGTTTTCAGTTTTCATGACAAAGAAACATTACCAGAGGCTGCTGTCTCACACAGTGCTACTGTGATGACTTCATGCCAGCAGGACTTTGGAAGACAGTGATAATGAAATATCATGGAAATGAGTCTGGAACCAAGCAGGTGATAGACATGTGTGCAGCCTTGTTTGTGGGTCACCACATCTGAAGAGCAGCCAGATTAGATATCAGAGAGAGAGAGAGAGAGAGAGAGAGAGAAAGATAACTTGGAAAGTACAGTTTGCTTGACCTGCTTGGATGGGTTGTTTAATGGTCTAAGCATAATAAAAATCTTTGGTCTTTGACTCTGACATTATTTGTGGGTAACAAAACAGAAACTATCTGTGTTATAACTCTTCTCCTCAGTGTCAAGCTTTGGTTTTGTAGGGAGTGTAGTTCGGTTCTTTCATTTTCAAATATGTTGAAAGACTATACATCACTTGCTGTAATGTCAAAACTTTTGGTAATGTGCCATCAGACTTGGCAATGGGGCAATATGAGGTAGGTTGCCTAGTGAGGAATGAAGCTTATTAATAATTTTGAGCACTTAAGTTGCTGCAGCTCCACCATAATAATAATGTACTATGTCGCTGGGCTGCGTCCAGTCAGAATGAGCTGATGAATTATTCACAGGAGATTGGGAGGTCACTAAACCGTGGTCTGCTGATCTCACCTACACACACACACACACGCACACACACACACACACACGCACACACACACACACACACACACACAGAATGAAAGGTTCACTGGGGCATTTCTGTTTAATTCTGGCACAGAGAATCTTCCTAAAGCTGTATCCATGGTTACACATTTATCTTTGACCACTGACAGTGTGATGGATGCAATGAAAGACAGAAGATAAAGCACGCAATTGTTCATTTATGTTGTGGCCAACACATAGGGTCAGTGCTAATAGGTCAATCCCTGAAGGAGACAAATGCACTTAAAGAGAAACTGCTCACACAGGGCTTCATTATGGACTTCTGCTCACTCATTTTTAAGTCTAGACAATTATGAGTTAGTAGATGAGTTGGTAGAATAACCAATAATATCACTGAATTGTATATTACAGTTTTTTTCAATTGCTAACCTGCGTTGGTCAAAACTGAAGTCACATTGACAAAACTCTTCACACAGTCAGTATGTGTAACAAACTGTGAATCATTTTTCATTGCTTTCACACAAAATGCATTCAGTGACCCCTTTCTCCAAAATTCATGAACTCTTTTCTCATTACTACTTCACCTCTTGCAAAACACTGTATCTGCAGCACATTTTTCAAATGCTAACACACTGTGTCCAAAACTGTTGGACACAGTTGGACACTGTTGGACACAAAACAGATTGATGGTAAATGTACTGCATTTCTGCAGTGACCAGACTGAAATAAATAGAAAATCTTAGAACACAACACAAACGCAGCTGATAACAATTTCAGTTGAAAGCCTACCCAGGTGTGCTGTGTTTAGTCTTGTTACCACACAGACAAAAGGGGACAGCTTCAGATGGCAGAAGTTTCAAAACATGGAGCAAGGAAGACAGGCTGGTGGGGAAAGAAGAGTGGCAAGGGGAAGGATTCGTGGAAGACAAAGGAGAGAAAAACCAAGACCGGTGGTCTCTGATGAGATAAGGGCCACAATTGATGACCATGTTGTAAACCATGGTCTCTCTTTGAGAGAGGCTGGTTTAAGGGTGCAACCAAATCTCGAGCGTTCAACAGTTGCATCAATAGTATGGATTTTCCGGCAACGCATCCTCCAATGATAATTGAACTACATATTACGGTACAAATCAATATTTTGGAATTTTTACATGTACTGACATTTTACAGTAAAATTTATTGATTGTTTTGTGTTTTACTGTAGGATACAAAGGTTGCCTCCCACAGGAGGGAGAGGTAGAATATTGTCAGATGTGCAAGAAATTGCCATTGTTGAATTGGTAATTGGCAACAATGCAATAAAACTAATGGAAATTCAGGACAGAGTGCTGGCAGACAATATCACTTTTGGAAATGTGAATTCGGTCAGCACAACGACAATTGCCAGAGTCCTGGAGAAACATAAAATAAGGACGAAGCAGTTGTACACTGCACCATTCGAGAGAAACTGTGAACGTGTGAAAGAACTCCGTTATCAATATGTCCAGGTAAGATGTCTGTTCAATAATCAATCAGGGAACATACACAGTGATGCATAATGTGAAGTCCTGTGTATTTACTGTATTTTAGAGAGTAATGGAGCTGGAAGCCTGGGAAACTGCACATACATTCATCTTTGTGGATGAAGCTGGATTCAACCTGGCAAAAACACGCCGCAGGGGAAGAAAAGTGATTGGACAGAGAGCAACCGTGGATGTCCCAGGGTAAAGATGAGCTAACATCATGTTGTGTGCAGCCCTGTCCAATGATGGTTTGCTGTTACACAAACCACTCATTGGCCCCGACAACACGGAGAGGCTCATGTCTTTCCTGAATGACCTGCATAATCGCCTTGTGCCAGCGGAGGAGAGAGGAGCAAGAAACTCCCCTATCTTTGTTGTTGTGTGGGATAATGTGGCATTCCACCACTCTGCTGCAGTTACAGACTGGTTCGCTGCACATCCCAGGATGTCAGTGTTCCTGCCTCCATTCTCCCCCTTCCTAAACCCCATAGAGGAGTTTTTCTCTGCATGGAGGTGGAAGGTGTATGACCACCATCCACATGACCAGATGACCTTACTGGATGCCATGAATGCGGGATGTGGAGACACTTCTCCTGAAGACTGCCAGGGTTGGATTAGACATTCCAGAAGATACTTTCCAAGATCGCCAGGAAAGACATAAGATGTGATGTTGATGAGAACTTGTGGCCAAATGCAGCAGAGAGGGAGGACTAGCACCCTGAAGTACTGTACATTATGAGTTTTTGAGGTGTTATTTGTATTACTGTTTGCAGACCTGGAATTACAGAAATTTGTGGGGGGGTTTTTTGTTTCAACTTACAGTAAAATTTTTCACAGTTTACAATACTATCCACAGATGTAGAACAAATAAAGGTTATTGAAGCAAATTGCTGCATTTCTGATGCATTCTTGTTACATATACTTTAGTACCGTGAAAGTGTTGTTGTAAATGAAAACCTAATTTATTTGCTCATGCTTCAAAGATAAAAGTTCTTACTCCCTGTTTTTAGTGTTTTGTAGGTCAGTGTTATAAGTGAGACTGTATGCTTTCTAAATGAGATTTGTTGCCAGTGTTTTGGTTGAACGAGTCTATTTTGAGACTTGTACGAAGTGTTTTGGAGGTCAGATTAACTGTTTGGCCAGGAGACTGTGTGAAGAGTTTTGAAAAAGTGGCTTCAGTTGTGACCATTGCATCTTAGCAATTGAAGAAGTCTGCCTCAGTCAGATACAAAAAAATAAAGGAGACAACCAAGAAATGTGTATCAAGTTTCATTCCAAAATACAAATGAAAAATGTAAAGTCTAACGACAGAGCAGCTGTAAATTAAGCATTAGGTGTGTATTATGTGGCATCATTCAGCTCTGAAATACAGAACAACTTTGCACTTTTCTGAGAGGGTGCTTTATTGCACCATCCAGCTTTCAGTAGTGATGCATGAAAATGACAAAAGGAGCAGCTTTTCATGGATTAAGATTGGGGGAATAATTCAGATCACTGGCCTTATATACAGTGAGTTACCAGTTTATTCAGGACACCTCAGCAACTTGATCATATACAATAATGCTAAAATTAATTCTCTTTGAGAAGCCGGTCATTTTGGGGGGCTGTAGCGAGTGCTTGTGTTGCGCTGGGCTCCATTATGCAAAGGTATTTCTAACTTTCTGCCTTTTCATATAAAGTAAATGGATTAAATATTAAAGTTGCATTGTATTGCAGTCAAATACAATCCCTACTATACTATCTATAACCTCTAAAATGACTACAAAGTTGAATCAACGGCTCTCCTGACAGTGTCAATAAAAGTAAATGGACCACCAAGGTAGAATTTATTGCATGGCTATTATATGGGAATGCATTAGACTGTACAGGTGTAATAAACTAGTAACTCAGTGTAAGACATCATTAAAGGCATAATTTCTAGCTTTTTTTTTTACAGTGTCAGATACTCAGTCTATTTTCATCAACAAAGAATAACTCATTATTTCAATAAAAATGTTTGAAAATCCTATTCTTACTAAATTTACATTTTTCCTTTTCTCCAGTGCAGTGGTATTATTTTTTGCCTTTTTACATTCATTAGTCTCAGAGTTTTCCTATACCAGAAGGAGGCTGAGTGCTTATCTACTAATAGGTGGCCCTCCTCCTCCTATTCCTCTCCTCCTCGCTGAAGGATTCTTCAGGGTTTTTAGTCCACCACCAATCCTTTTCCTTGCTCCCAATCCTCCTGACCCCCTTTGTAGCCTCAATCCCTGACCTCTTTCTGGCTTCACATTCTCTCTTTCCTCCTCTAGTCTCTGAGCACTTTCCTTTTGCTGCTCTCATTTTTAGCTCACAGTCATTCAGCCCTCCACTTCAAAAGCTAAAGGTCTTGGTTAACCTCCCTCCCTCCTTCAGTTCGCTCTGTCAACAACTCCTCAGTCATCTTCCTCATTGTGTCCATTGACCAGACCTGACTCCCATCGCTGCACCAGAGGCGTCTTCTGTCTGGGGGCCCGGGAAATGCAGAGGACCTGGGTGAAGAGACGGGACATCAGAAGTGGTGATTGCAAGCCAAAACAGGAGGGGAAGTGGGAGTAGAAAGAGAATTAAAGAGTAGAAACATCATGTGGGAGCAGGAGGCGAGACCAATAAGCCAACACAGGAAAAAAGGAGCAAAAAGATAAAAAGAGAAGGATGAATTTATTTCCTCTAGAGGACATCTCTTTGGATGAACATCATTAGCTCTGTTAGTCAAAGGGAGGTTAATGCAACTGTGATCCAAGGCCATGTTCAGTATGACTAAGTCAACAACTGAGGCCAATTTCTCCAGCAATCCTCCGTTTATTCCTGAACTGTAATCAGGAACCAGGTCTGTGCAGAGAGCAGATAACCAACCAGCAGAGAGAGAACAAGGGGGGGGGGATGCGCAAGGCAGTGAGAGGAAAGAGAGCCAAACATTACTAATGCTAATGTAAAACTGAAGCGAGCAGCTAAATCCCAGCATATCAATGCCAAACTGAATTAAAGAGCTAAAGCCACGGAGCAGCACTCAACTCTAATCAGAGATACCACAGTTTCAAAGAGATGCAAGACCCACAAGGCAGGTAACGGAAATCAGTGGGATTTTCAACTGAATTTTCTCTTTCTCCGCTATTTACACACACACACAAACCCACTGTTCAGACTCGGTCTCTTCCTCCCTCTCTGTCTCAGGGCTGTTTGCCTCCTTCCCTTATCTATGAAGATAAGCGCCTTTCTGTGTGTTCAGTATGTTATCAGATGTTCAAGGCCCATATTTGGTGCAAAAGAGATGCTTCATTGGACCCTTTACAATCCAGTGCAGTTTTAAACATGCGTTCATATTCATGTGGCAGAGAGACTCAATGAACCAAAAGAGCGACATTGCAATTCATGAGCTCTCAGTTAAGGAAGCTTTATGATTGTGGAACCTGATTTCTTCTTAGCTGCACTGGAGGGAGACGTGGAGGAAGGTGATTTGCCTACATTTTCATTTCCTAAACTGAGTCTACCAGATAGGTAATGGTTGGTGTGTTCATTTATAAAGCAGAAAAAACTAAATAAACGTCATTATGAGGCCTGGTGTTTTTTATGTTATAAAACTTTCAGAAAGTCATTGCAAGCAGTCATATAAAGAAAACTGTAATGTCTGAACTTCATTTCAATGAGGCGGCTGGCATCCCTGACTCACCTCTGGCCGGTTAATCTTCTGCTCTTCGGCCTGGGCTGGGGGCCACATGCCGAACGTGCCAACTGACTGGCGTGCTGCATGAGAGAGAAAGAATAAAAGGTGGCTGAGGGCAAGACGAGCAAGAGCGGTGTAGCAATGAGGCAAAGGTGCGCCAGTGATTGTATTTTTGTGTGCCACACTGTGAGAAATAAAACCTCCTTGAATCAAATTAAGAATGAACAGCAGCAGAGAGAAATGAGAGGAGAGGAATGCTGAGGGAATTAAGGGAAAGAAATGGGTTTGACTGAACATGAGCATGGTGAAATAGAATATGACAAAGGTTATATGATTCATTGTCTGTCAAATAATACATTATTGTCTATTTCCCAACACTGAGTCATGGTCATTCAGGTCATGTAGTGGCACACCCTGATCAGTTTGTCACACAGTTGTTAAACCTACGACGACGGGTGATACTTTCATTCATATAGGGTCACAAAAAACACATTGGCAACCATTCCTGCCAACAAAACACACTCAAACATACACTCAAACATACTGTACTGCAGTTGTTCCCACCACCATTTTTGTCTGAGGTCCCCCCAGGAACCTGCCAGAGTACTCATTCATCGACACTATCTTTTTTAAACTGGATGTTTTTTTTAAAACTATCACTTATATAAAAGCTGATAGTGTTTCATGCAATGTAACTGTCAATGTCTGCTCAAGTTTGCGTTCCTACTGCAGTTGGAATAGAAGTATTATTTTTAACTAACTATTTCAACAATGTATCTAACACATTTAGCTTTTTCACCATTCACCCAATATAAAAAACTGTTGATTCATTTCTTTATGTACCCATTACATTATTTGAGTGCTAAGCTAACTATTTCAGCCGTTTATCCATACTTTTAGCTAACTATTAAACTTCTCTGCTCAGTAGCTTTCACACACTCTCAGTCGCAACTAGTGTGCGGCTATTCCAGCTGACTCAACATGTGGATGTATTTGTTTAATCAAATTGTAATATATACACACAATGTAAGCAAAGTTGAAATCACACTTGAGAAACTTGTTCTCTCATATAGGCTGTATTGGCAGCCCTGTATTTCACATTTGCTCTTGTCGACACTGACTCTATATTATCACAAGAACTAAAAAAACAAGTTGCATGCACTTTTTGAATGCCGGATTTAGACTTCATCTGAAAATTGGACTCTTCCAACTCTCTCAATTCTTGCTGACACAAATGTTGAGATATGACTCAGGACTTTTCCTCGCCTCAACTTTTGTAATTAATGTGAAAGACCAGATGCTTTATTTATTGTGGAGTTACAGAATTTTATTTTCTTGTCAGCCAACTCATGGTCTCCAGTGCAAAATTATTGCTCACATCCACTAACACTGGTTTCGATTGCTGTTTGAGGTTTTCCACTGACCATGAGAAAAATGAAATAATGTGCTCGCTGGGCTGTTTCAGGGGGTTTTCATCATCTCATCACCGATATAAAAACTACACACATACCCACACAGAAGCATCCATACACACAAACACATTGTCTCTGTGTGCTTGTGGGTGCGAGCAGGATCATTTATGCCCCACACACACATTTCTAGCCCTAGACCAACACTCAGCACTACACTAACCTGCTGGGGGTCCATTTACTCCCCTGGATGAAGAGCCAGGTAAGTCAGGAACAGCCAGTTCATTCATTGAAGAAGAAGAAGAAGACAAAGTGGGACTCTTTCTTTCTCTGCTGACTGGCCTACCTCCTCCTCCTCCTCCAATCCCCCCTCCTTTTGCACCCTTCATGCCCCCATACACGCTGATCCTCTGCTTGTGAAGCTCCTTCTCCCTCTCTTGAGCCTCCCGGATGTCCTGCTCCACTTTGACTAAATTTGTGGAGGAGCGCAGCTTGAAAAAGGGGTTCTCCCTGTGTGCCACCTCCTCCTCTACCTCCTCACTTTCCTGCTCTCTCCCTTTAATCCCACCATGTCCTCCTGTGTTGGATGATGAGAGGTTAGGACTTCCAGAGTCGACTGCAGTGATAGGCTCTGCCTCTGGTTTGGCGTGGTAGCGTTTATGTGCTGGGACACTAAGGTTATTCTCTAGGATGATGACCTGACAGTCTGTCCCCTCAGAAAAGCCTCTTGGAGTCAAAGAAGTGGAACCCCCTCTTTTGGCTGAGTTAGGGCTCTGTGTGGAGTTCCTATCCACATATGAACCTCCTAATGTGGATGCCTGTGATGAGATGTCGTCCTCGTTCTCCAGCATTGAAATGTCACTGGCAGAGGACCAGGACGTGGCCTTACTCCTGGATGACACAGTCAAAGTTGAGTCATTGGGTTTCTGAAAGGCCTCAAAAAGCTGCTTCCTCTCTTTGAGCTGGCGTACCGTGCCTTTGTCATAGAAACCTGGAATTTTCCCAAGCCTGACCAGATCCTGTTCCCTCTGGACCTCCTCGTGGATCTCATGCTGCATCTTTTTGCCTGCCAAGTGCCTGTCTTTGCCTTGACACCTCTCAGACTTTGCAGTTAGTGACTGGGAGAGAACTGTTTTCCTCAAAGGGATCTCTACATACTCTGGTGAAGTGGGTGGATTGGGAAGCCCTCTGGACCTTCTCAGGCTGTGTTCACGTGCTATAGCCCGTCGGATCTCCCTCTCAATGGGAGTCTCTTTTGGTACAGCTGCTAGAGTGACTGTAGAGATGGTGGTGTTGCCCTCCAAAGTGCTACTTGGGGAGAAGTCCGCTGAAACTCCACTGTCACTCTGACTATCATCACACGAGTCACTCTCCATCCTGGTGTGTTTAGAAGTCACAAATTTGAACTTTTCTATCTTAAACTCTTGTGTTCGGACAGTTTTAGAAAATTTTAACAGTCCACTGCCGCGTTGCTGCCCAACCGTCTTGTTCCCTTCAAGTCCACCTGTTTGCTTGCTTTCTCCGTCTGTCCTTTCCCCCGCCCTACTGTGCCTTTCTCTCCCAGCTACAACACAACCAGAGCCCTGAGAACCTGCCCCGCCCTGATCTGACTGCTCCATGGCAACAGTAGACAAAGGTGAACAGCCCTGGCTGAGCACCTGTTGTGCAGCTTCCGGGTTTGCTCTCTTGGGGGCAAGTTCATATTGGCTCTGGGACAACAGCTCCTCCTGCTGTTTGACTGAGGGAACTGTAGGCATGGTTGAGATCGGGTCTTGTTCAATACTGGCAGAATATGAGGGCTGGAAATGCTTGATTCTTTTATCTAGTCTAGTCAATTGCTGCTGACAAAAAATCACATCAGTGCTAACTTTCTCTTCTTCCTCACTTTCATCAGCAAAAGGAGGGGAGCAAATGGTATATTCATCATCTGAGTTGTTTCTGTCAGAGGGAGAAAGATGAGCAGTTGAATTTCTTACAGCCACTGCAGCCCCAGACATAATATTTTCAGCTACACTGTTGTCAAAACCATCTGGTAAGAAGTTGAGCTGTGTCATCTCCTCAGATGTTAAATCTACCTCTATATCAACTGGCTCAGTGAGAAGAGGTGGCCATTCTTGACTATTCCAGCTATCAGGAGACAGGAGGTCTTCTGTTGGGTCTGAGATGATCTCAGCATCACTGATCCACTCAGCGACCTCCCCCTCTAGGCAGGAAAAGCCATCCTTCTCGAAGCAATCTTGTGTTAATAAAGAGCTGAGGGGAGGAGGAGGTGGGAGAGCATCCTCACATAGATCAACGAACTCTTCAGATTCCTCATGAGCCTTTAATGCTTCTGATCGTTGGGCAAGTTGTTCTAATTCTGTCACCATCTCTTGTGTCTCCCTGGGGGTGCACAGACTAATTCTTGTTAATTCTTGCTTTTCCAATTTGATTGCATCAGCTATTTCAGCACTCGTGAGTGTTTGGTTCTCTTGCTGTGCTCCAGGCTCCGAGACGTCTACGTCCTCTTCAGACTCTGCCCTGGGAGCCTTTTTGTCTTGCAAGGGGGAGTTGTAGCTTATGACTGCAACTACTTCACCTTGTGCTCGGGACTCATTGATCCACTCGTCTTGTGAGTTGACAGAGCCCCGTTCCTGCCAGTCCACGGGCTTTGTTGCCATGATGACAAGTCTGCTGATGTAAAACCGTTTGGAGCAGTTGGGATGTCTAAGTGAAAGCAGAGGAACACAGAAGTGAAAGGGGAACAACAGAGTGATTAAGAGTTCAACAACAAATACGCATTTTATATCACATCATTTCAGCGCAGATAAAGTGACTAGCCATAGTATTATCAAGAGAATAAATCATCATACTGTGTTTACTGTGACATTTACTGTAGAATAGTTTTGAGAAGCTGCTATGTTTTCATTTCTGACCTCATTCAACCTGTGTTGCAACACTACAGCTAATAAAAAGGAACTCTAAAACAATAATAATACAAAATATATAAGAAATTATACAAACAGTTGCTTTTTGTCTTGTCTAGACATCTGACATGTGCACCTGACCAACTGCATCTCATATGCCTTACTGTGACACTAAAGCTTTTGGAGCAGGATTATAAAAAACATCTAGTAGATGTGTATTTGTAAACTATTTTAATGGCAGATGCTGAGTAATTTTCTTATTGTATAACAGGCAGGCTTTGGCTGTAAGGTGCTAGCGCTACCCCAGTGCAACGTATAAAGTTTTCTGCTGAACACACCTTTCTTTAATCAGCTTACAGGCTGGGGAATGGCTGACAACCACACACACACACACACACACACACACACACACACACACACACACACAAAGGGTGTTCAGCACCTCTATTATCTATTTTTCTTTAATGCACACACTCTGTTTGCTATTTGAAACTTGCCCTGCATCAGTATTGTTGCCCTCCCCGCCCCCTCTCTTATACACACAAAACTGCTCAGTTGTCGTCTGATCAGCCTGCACCCTGACAAACTCAAATTTCCATCCATGCTGATTCTTGCCAAGCCACACTGGCTGGACTTCAACACTGACTGATCATTGAGGGGAATGTAGAACACAGCACTAGGGATGACTTGTCTCTGATAAATTGGGGCAGATGGACAGATACAACAGATAGATAGTTAGATACTAACAGTACATTTCCCCCTTCATGTAGCGATAATAAGGACTGACAGTATGACATGACAGGATGAATGGGGAACACTGTAGTAACAATAATGGCAAAGCATGTAGGCACCACGGCAGAACAACGTGGCCTAATGCTGGTAAATTAGGATGAGAACAGCGAGGGAACAGTGAGTCATGACAGCTATGACAGACAATGTTTACAATCAACAGCCGTTGGTGTAGTGAACCAGTCACCAGCTGCACACTATCACTGTATTTGGGCTGTCATTGGTAAGAATATGTATTATACTCCACCTGCTGCTGTGGCAGACATGGTAAAATGCATTTCAACATTGTTTTCCATTCTAAAAATATTAATAATTTCCGGCTTGTTTCCTGTCCTATGTCTACATGATGAACAAAACAGCTTATTAGAGTGGACTCAGAATGTGCCACTGACATCATTCAGAACCCATTATGAAAAGTACCCTAGCTGCTGTCAGACTCGCCGTTTTCTCATGGGACGGGAGTGGGAGGGGGGAATGAGATAGTTGGCATTCCCACAAAGTTATCACTGTGTCTAAATGAAACCTCAAACCTCAGCTCATTAATTGAGTATATGCACACTGCTCCTTTACATATTCCAGACACAGAAAATAATTGGAGAGGACTATATATATTCAGGTACCACTTGGGTAAACTACTACCTGCCCTGTTGTACAATAGACCACATGTTGACAGACTCACTCTCATGCAATTCATAAAGGTAGCATAGTATGTCACTCATTAACGGAGAGTTCTCAACATGAAGTTTCATTGTGAAATGGAGCATGACAATGAGTATTTTGTCACAGTGAGAAGGAGATTGTTGCAATGGTTTAGACGCTGGTAGGAAAACTATTGCAAATCTTTGCTTAAACAATTCTATTCACCCACACCTGCTGATTATTGTTGAAAATCCTGTTAAAAACAAACAAGCTTAAATCAATTAATACAATGATCCTGCAACGCTACAGTAGCAAAACAATCCCCTCATTTATATTGTGGCATGGTAACGTAATCTGACTACTCTGAGTGTAAACTTTGGCATGCCCTAATGAGATATTTCCCTTGTGCACACTTGCTTCAATAAACTAATGGTATTATATATCTAATATGACACGTTGTTTTTGTATTATTTTCTAAGATGCTCAGAGAAAGCTGGCAGAATTGAACCAAAGGTTCTCCAACTCTCTCAATGGGTAAGTAAGGTTGCAAGAGATTGCGGATTAAAACAACATTACATAACAGACTTATGTTATGCTCATTATCTGCAAAGGGGGCTCACTTTATCAAAAGAACAACAAAATCATGATCATCATTAAAAATACATCTGCGACGGGCTTTACAAATAAACTTGCCCTCCTTTTTGGGTTCAGCAGTGTCCTAAGGTACTTTAAGATCTAAGGGCATTTGACAAAAACGCTAATTAATTTAAATAAAAGCAGCCAACTTCATCACTAATTAGAATTAGTTCTGTTGCCATCTAATGGTTGCTGACATAGTTTCTGGCAGTCACTTACTTTGATATGCTTTAGTCATTGTGGCAAAAAGTAACACCATAGAAAGCTGGTCTCTGCTGGCTTGGCTGTTTAGAATAATTTTTGTAATACAGTTGTTTCTTTTGTAGTAATACTTTACCTGATTGGAATTAAATGGTTGTATGTGTACAAGAATTTCTAATTTCAAAAAAAGCAGAATAAACTAGTGTTATGTCACCTTGTGTAGAGCCACACAAGCAGTGGACAGAATAACTAGGGTCTACAGTTTCACATACCTGTTAACAAAATGCTTCAAAGATGCCCTCCAAATGACAGACACACATTTCTGAGAACACACACTTGTTTCAGGTCACTGATGGTTAATGAACACAAAAGGAATCTCTCCGCTCACGGCTCTACAGCCTCATTACCTGTATCTCCTCCCTTGTGCACACTAACACCCTCAGTACACCGTTCGTGCACGCCCACATTTGCATATAATGCTCACACACTAGCAACCATTCACTAATACACTGATACGCGAAGGAGCACTTGTGCATGCACAAACACATGTGCTCGAGGCTTACCTTACTGTTGTGGATTTGAACATGTATAGTACTAATCCAATTAGTGAGCAACACACACATTAATTATTAAGCCGTGCAAGTGAATGAAGAATGAACCAGAGGGATAAGGGGGTGATTATATCACTGCACACTTTAATTTTGTCCTCTTATATCTGGGGAAAAATGGTGTGATTGTATTAAGCATTTTAACATATTCTTTACATTGCAATTTGGCATAAATTACAGAAATCTAAAAGGTCAGTGAATATGTTCAAGGTGTAATTCACAGTACTAATGAATACATCTATTTATTTTTAAAGCATTCAAGAAAATTTTATTCATATAGACCAAATTCACAATTCACAAATTTACCTCAAAGGGCTTTACAATTGGTACAACACTGTCAAGACTCCTCCCCTTTTTTTACCATACTGTGTGACCGAATATCATGTACCGATGTGCCAAAGTCTCTCATGTCTTTTATTCCTCTGTTTTCTCCTCAATCTGAGCTGCTGCTGCTGCTGGTTGGCTCTCGGGTTGCTCTGGACAAAGCTCCTTGGTAGGATCCATCACAACAGGTGTAGGCAGCTGATAGCACTTCAGCTGAACTCTGAACTCCTCCATCTCCTTCTGCTCCACCTCCCTCCTCCTGCTCAGCAGGTACAAGTCTACAGATAGCCTCTTCTTTGACTTCACAATCCACTGCATCACGAGACAGTCCAGACAGGACGTATTGAGGAAAGACCCAGTGAGGTCGAAGCGATTCCCCACATCAAAGGTGAAGGTGCCGCCTTCTACTGAGATGTTGTAGGGCAGGTACTGGCATTGATCACCAAAGCGGTTGATTTGGGTATAAGAGAAGGTGGAAGTTTCACTGGAGTTGGAGAAGTACATGGTGATGCTGTCTCTCACTCTCAGGGCCTCCATGGATGGTGGGTGGTTGAGACTGCCTGCAATTAAAGCCCATCTGCCCTCCAAATGATGAGGATCCAGCTGATTTATAGGCTGGACCAACTTCTTACAGACCAGAGGAGCTGAATGGCTCAGAGAGATCAGGCAGGGGAGGAAAATGGCCCACACAGGAAACATATCTCTAATGATTCTGTTTAGATATCCCCTCATCATCTCTTTACTAGTTTTTATGTCATCAAGAGTGGAGCTGCTTTTATAGTACAAATTGCATTAAGAAATCACAGTTTTGCAACACTATCAAAAGTCCATGATCCTTTATCCAGCTGTTCAGAAAGTTAGATTATTTTGGGAATGATCATTATTTGCATTGCATCCTCCAGTACTCTTTGAACATGCAATATCCACTTGCCTCTGGTTTGGCGAGGGTTACACAGAGCAACAAGCAACAGTGTATATAGCAATTATGTTTTACTGGGTTAGCGCTACAAATAAAACAAAAGTATTTTTATTATTGATTAATGTGCAAATTATTTTCTTTATTAATTGTATGGTCTACACCTTGTCAGACAATTGTGAAAAAGTTCAAATGAATCCTCGGCGAAATCTTTAAATTGCTTGTTTTTTCTGAGAAACAGTCCAAAATGAAGATTAATCTAATTTGTTGCTTATTTTTCAGCATGGGTAATCTGGTAATCAAAGTAACTGAGTAATCCTCTAATTGTTTCAGCTTTATTTACGGTTACAATCAAGACATTACATCTATATTGTTAATTTTATATAGTTCACTTTAGGCAATTAACTCTGTGTTTCTGTTAGAAACACTCAAGGACTTTCTGTTATTCCCTAACTAGAAAGAAAGAAACAGTGTTGGATTTTTGAATTTGAACCACTTTAGGAAATATTACTCTGGATACCTCGGCCTTTCTTTTTTAAAATGTGTTTTAAAAGTGCCCCAACTTTATGGAAATGCAATGATGAACTGTTGAAGTGCCCATTTAGTGACTTGGCATCAAGTACAGAACAATGTAGAAGTGTGGAAAAGTACCACAGTTGGTTTTATTTGCGCACATTAATTCATTTCTTGAGTTCAGACAGTGCAGTTTTGATTTTCAATGATTCAACTTGACAATGAATACAGCTGGAAGAATTAAATTACGTAAGAATATGCCAGCTATCCAAGGATTGTGCTGCTTAGCCAATAACTGAATCTTATTCTCAAAATTTTAAAATGTTGTCATAGTGAGGTGGGAAAAAGCATTTCCCACTTGAAAAAGAGCCCAATCACATGGACATGTCTTTTATTTCATTCATAGAATATGACCAAATATCATGAACCAAAGTATCTTTTTCACCACAGTCTGAGCAGCTGCTGAATTGCTAACACTCTGGTCAAAAGTCTCATCACGACCCTGAGCCCTAGACTCCTCCATCTCCTTCCACTCCACCTCCCTCCTCCTGCTAAACAAATGCAGGGGTTTCTTTCACTCATCAAAATGCATCACCACATAGTCTGGACATACAGGGGACCATCACAGTGAGGTTTAACTGATCAAAGGTGAAGCTGCTGCCTTCTAGTGTGATGATCAGAATCAGAATCAGTTTTATTGCCAGGTATGTGTACACATACGAGGAATTTGACTCAGGATTGTACATTGCTCATGATGTGCTTACTTATACAATAATAAAATAATAATATAATAATAAAATAAAATCAGACACAAAGAGTAGACAACACTAATATACACACTATGAACAAAACAATATAGACATATTGACAAATAGTGCAGTAATCAGAGTGCAAAGGATGCAAGAGTAAACTATTCTCATTATGTACATGTTGAAGGTGGATATGATATACAGGTACACATACACATACATGCATACATGTACACATGTACACAGTGTGATGGAGCATAGTGCAAAGGATGCTGGAAAAAATAAATAAGACCTATGACCTTATGACCTGAGGTAGGTGTATTGGTATACAGTATATACAATATGACATAGTATGAACATAGTATGAACAGCAGTGAAATAGAGAATGGTGAATAAATAAATAAGTGGAAACCAGTAAACAGCTTCTGATTAGAGACAGAGTTACTGGGTTATTGCACAGGAATTGTTCCTGACACTGTGAGTCAGAAATCAACTGTTCATCAGAGTGATGGCTTGTGGGAAGAAACTGTTCCCGAGTCTGTTGGTTTTGGTGTACAGTGCTCTGTAGCGCCTACCAGAGGGGAGGAGCTGGAACAGGTTGTGTCCGGGGTGAGATGGATCTGCAGTGATGTTTCCTGCCCGTTTCCTGACTCTGGAAATGTATAAGTCCTGAATGGAGGGCAGGTTGGCACCGATTATTTTTTCAGTTGTAAGATGTAGTCTGCTCCTGTCCTTTTTGGTGGCAGATCCAAACCAGACAGTGATGGAGGTGCAGAGAACAGACTGGATGATGGCTGTGTAGAACTGGATCAGCAGCTCCTTAGGCAGGTTGAGCTTCCTGAGCTGATGCAGGAAGTACTTCCTCTGCTGGGCCTTCTTGATGATGGTGTCAGTGTTGGGCTCCCACTTCAGGTCCTGGGATATAGTGGATCCCAGAAACCTGAAGGATTCCACAGCAGACACAGGGCTGTTGAGCATGGTGATGGGGGGCAGAGTGGGGGGAGCTCCTCCTGAAGTCCACGGTTAAGCTCCAGGTTGTTCTGACCGCACCAGAGAGCCAGCTGATCAACCTCCCGTCTGTAGGCCGACTCGTCACAGTCCCGGATGAGGCCAATGAACGTTGTGTCGTCAGCGAACTTCAGGAGTTTGACAGATGGGTCTCCTGAGGTGCAGTCGTTGGTGTAGAGGGAGAAGAGCAGTGGGGAGAGCACAAACTCCTGGGGGGCGCCAGTGCTGATAGTCCGGGAGCTGGATGTGATGTTTCCCAGCCTTACCTGCTGACTCCTGTCAGTCAGGAAGTCTGTGATCCACTGACAGGTGGAGGCTGGCACAGTGAGCTGGGTGAGTTTGGCGCTGAGGATGTCCGGGATGATGGTGTTGAATGCGGAGCTGAAGTCCACGAACAGGATCCTTGCATATGTCCCTGGAGAGTCGAGGTGTTGCAGGATGTGATGCAGACCCAAGTTGACAGGATCATCCACTGACCTGTTAGCCCTGTAGGCAAACTGCAGGGGGTCCAGCAGGGGGCCTGTAATGTCCTTCAGGTGGGCCAACACCAGTCTTTCAAAGGACTTCATGACTACAGATGTCAGGGCGACAGGCCTGTAGTCATTCAGTCCAGAGATGGAGGGGGTTTTTTTGGGACCGGGATGACTGTGGAGCGTTTGAAGCAGGAGGGAACTTCACACAGCTCCAGTGATTTGCTGAAGATCTGAGTGAAGATGGGGGCCAGCTGGTCCGCACAGATTTTCAGGCGCGATGGTGAGACACCGTCAGATCCAGGAGCCTTCCTGATCTTCTGCCTTTGGAAGAGGTGGCTCACGTCCTCTTCATAGATCTTTAGATAGAGAAAGTTTGGAAGCTTCGCTGGCATTGGCAAAGTTAATCTTGACACTTTATTTATGTTTTGTACCAATATTCAAATGGTATATAATATATAAACTGAAATTTTCATATCAATCTAGGTATTAAAAGGAATAAAATTGCTTTAAACTAAATTATATGAGAGGTTAATAAGGTTGACATACAGATACAGATTGAACAATAAACTCTTCATGGCAAGTTTTCTTTATCCTATCTAATTTGCTTCATCATTTGATTTGAGCAGATTTGATTGACAGTGACAACTCATTAGATTTTGATTCAGATTTTGCTGAACCCTGAGTAGTACATATAATGTGCGAGATGAGCACAAAGAAAGGAAACCTGTTGTAACTTTTTGTGTTAATGTGGGAGCCCATTGCTTAACATAAAAAGTTGATACAGAAAATGTGTTTCAATGTAACGTTCAATACAAATATATTTTAACAATAACACTTACAAAAGTGACTTTGGATTAACCTAATACTCCAGTGTGTAATATTTAGGAGGATCTACTGACAAAAATGCAATATCATATACATAAAAATGTTTTCAGTGTTGTATAAAGACCTTACACAATGAACCATTATGTTTTTATTGCCTTAGAATCATTTCTATCTACATACAGCACTGGTCCTCTCAACATGGAAGTTGTCATATTGTGCAACACAATGTTGTAAATAAAATAGCATGTTGTAATAGTATATTTCCACTGGCGTGTCCAATAAATTTTGTCTCTTTCTCAAATGAGGGATACAAATTTTTAATTGCTAAATGCTTTGTGTCACAAAATTGGATAAATTGATTGAAGTAAGTTGATAAACAAAGACTTCTCAAAACGTTGCATAAAAAAACTAATTTAACTGTGGTTACAGATTTGTGAAAAGGTAAGAAACACATGTGTCATGTTTTCCGAAATATAACCTCCATCCACTGATTTTGACATACAATTTATCAAAACTGGGTCACTAATTATTTTCTAAATGTCTTTCAGTCCTTTTGTCCCTCTGTTTTCTCTTCAGTTTGAGCGGCTGGATCGCCGGCCGTCTCTTCTGGACAAAGCTTCTTGGTAGGATCCATCACAGCAGGTGGAGGCATATTCAGACACTTCACCTGAGCGCTGAACTCCTCCATCTCCTTCTGCTCCAACTGTCTCCTCCTGCTGAACAGGTACAAATGCAGCCGCTTCCCTGATTCTACATCAAAACTCATCAGTATGCAATCATGACAGGATGTACGGATGAAGGTTGTGGTAATGTTGCCATCTTCAAAGGTGAAGCTGCTGCCTTCCAGGGAAATGTTGTAGGATGCATAGCGGCACTTGTTATCTGAATGCATGCTGCGACTGAAGGAGATGTTAGTGTCAGCAATGTGGCTGGAGAAGTTTACAGTGGCACTGTCTCTTTGTTTGAATCGCTCCAGGTATGGTAGATGGCTCAGGCTGCCTGCAATTAAAGCTCTTCTGCCCTCCAAATGATGAGGATCAAGTTGATCCAAAGGCCGGACCAAGTCTTCACAGGCTAGAGGTGCTGAATGACTCAGAGACATCAAGCAGATGAGAATAATAGCACATGCAGGAAACATATCTCTGTATGTTGAAATCATGATCTACTGGCTATTGTAATGTTTGCAGGCAGTGGGATCAGTTCTCAGTTGCACATGAAGTATCTATGTTATGTAGCTGGTTTTCTGGTTTTATAGTTCTTTCAGAAACCTGCAGTTTCACAATCCTGAAAATACCAGAGAGCACAGTCCTTTTTTTCACCTGTAGTTTCTGTGATTGTGAAATTAATGAATTTTGAGTACTATTGATCGTTTACACAGGAAGTTTACTCACTGGCTCTCATACATGTTGTAATGTTGTGGGTTCACGGTGTTAATCAAATGCAACTAGACCACTGTTTTGGTGGATTTAATTCTTCTAGATTTAAGTTCTGAAAATAGTCAGTGTTTGTGCAGTAATGATAGTGGTTTAATAAACTGCATATGAAAATGATAACTGCTGTTGATTGATTTGTGAAGATATTGAGGAACACCCTAGGAATATGCAACTTCAAACATGGAAACAAACAATGAGGTAGCTATGGGGACCCTCTTCTGGAGCCAGGCCTGGAAGAGGACCATGCTGGTGAGCATCGTCTGGCTGTGCCTAACATGCACGGAGCCTGTTGGGCTCAGTCTGCAGGTGTAAAATGGAACTGCCGGCCTTATGGCTAACCACCTGCAAGGTTGTAAAGGTTGGGTGCAGCGCCAGTTGAAGAGCAGGCAAACACAAGGACCTTGGAGTGCTGAACCCAGGCTGAGAAGACTGGCTCTCCAGATGTGGATACTCACCTCTCCGGTGGGGAAGGAGCTGGAGTTGATGTGGGAAGGGCACAACTATATATAGCTGGGTACCACTCCTGGTACAGTGGCTTTTCCTTAATTGCCCAGGGTGAAAGGTGCCGGTTGGGCGTGGGGACCAATTGTGTAACCTTGCAGGGATTATGGGAGTTCACCTATTCAATCAACATGTAAGTTGTGGACTTGGAGAAGGCTGACTGTGTCCCCCAGGGCATCTTATGGGGGTATTGTGGGATCATGACTAGCATGTTTTCTGTGGGCTTTGGCTCTGCCAGGGTTGTAGATTGCCAACTATTGTCATTGCGATTTTCATGGAGAGGAACTCCAGGCGATGTGGAAAGTGTCCGATATTGTGGCCTCAGGATTGCATCTCTGCTTACAACATGTGTCTGCTGTCTTCCTCAGAATGTGACCTCCAGTCCGCACTGGGATGATTTGTGGAGTGTGAAGCAGCAGTGATGAGGGTTAGAGTGCCACGAGGACTGTCAATCAATAGCCGCTTTCACACAGAGATTTCTCAATAAATGCAGAAAACAATGTTTGCTAATATGCTGCACTCGCTCATTCAACCTGAACAAAATATTGTGGCATAATCTGGCTTCCCGGGTTAGACCGTGAAAAAAATAGACTCTGACTTGTAACACAACAGTGTTGAAACGCCACACCTCTTCCGGCTTGATGGCTGTGCCTTTTCACACAGACAGAGAATCAGAATCAGAAGAATCAGAATCAGAAGGAGCTTTATTGCCAATTAGTGTTTTACACATACAAGGAATTTGCTTTGGTGATAAGGTGCTACACGTAGACAAACATGTAGTTGACATAAATAGATGTGGAAATATATAAATATGGAATAGACAATGCAATTTATAGAAGAATAATAGAAGAATAGAGAAAAATAATACAACTGTTTGCAGAGAAAGAACAATGTGCCAGATATTTACATGTGCATTACTCCGGTTTGTGTTTTGCAGACCTATTGCAACGGAAGAGGATGTTGTGCACATAAATATATAAGTTGACAATATAAAAAAATAAAAATAACAATAAAACAACAACGATTAACAATTTACTACAAATATGTGCAATGTGCCAGGTTTGTGCATGATATAAAATGAAATAGTATTTACATGTGCAGAGACATTTGTATTATTTGCAAGAGGGGAGTGTCAGTGGGGGACCCAGGCCTTGTTAATGAGGCTATTTGCAGACGGGTAGAAGCTGTTTTTGTGGCGAGAGGTTTTGGTCCTGATGGACTGCAACCTCTTGCCAGAGGGGAGAGTCTGAAACAGTTTGTATTCAGGGTGGGAGGGGTCAGCTACAATCTTTCCTGCTTGCCTCAGAGTCCTGCAGGCATACAGCTCCTGAATAGAAGGAAGATTGCAGCCAATCATCTTCTCTACAGAGTGGATGATACGCTGCAGCCTGCCTTTATCCCTGGCAGTGGCAGCAGCGTACCAGATGGTGATGTGGTGGTGTAGAAGTGCACCATCATTGTCTTTGGCAGGCTGAACTTCTTCAGCTGCCGCAGGAAGTACATCCTCTGCTGGGCCTTTTTGGTGAGGGAGGTGATGTTCAGCTCCCACTTGAGGTCCTGGGAGATGATGGTGGCCAGGAAGCGGAAGGAGTCCACAGTGGCGACGGGGGAGTCACACAGGATGATGCGGGCGGGTGGGACAAAAGTCTCGCTTTGACTAGTGTCAGAATTTAGAGAAATTTATTAGAATGGTTAAAAATGGATTTCCAAAATACATTTTAAAGTTGCGGTTTGTCATAATAATAGCAGCATCTTAGTTTATTTTGCATGTTTTCTGACGCTCATCATGCTCAAACTTATGTCTTATCCCTCTCCATCCAGCAGTTGACCCCAGCTTTTCACACTATCACCCAGTCACCTGGTCATCAGCTGCCTGCACATCGGCATTTGTCTAATCAGCTCTCTAATATACTAGCACAGTGCTCCCTAGCCAAAGCATTCAGAATCGGTTTTCCTGTTTGGACTTATTGATTTAGCGAATTGAAAACCTGTTTCTGAACTTATTTCTAAAACAAGACAAAGGAAAGTAAACTGCCCTTTTGCCTTACCTGTTCTGCCTATTCATCCCACTTTTGCTTTCACACATTTATCAGATTTATTCAGCGCAAGCCTATCAGTTTCAAGACAAATGCAACATCAAACTTAGAATAAAACTTCAGTATTTAGTCAATTCTTTAGACTGGGCATCCTACACTGGAAAACACTGAAGTCATCTGCAGACACATTTTCAGTTATGTATCCTGTAGATGATCTAAATGATCTGAAAACCAAACTCAAAAAGTTGCATCTTCAAAACTAATTTATTTCAGGTTTAAAAGTAAAATATACCATTTCCAATACATAACCTCTCCTGCATTACAGTTAGGGAATGTTTGCTTCATGATAAAACAGAGAAAAGGATTCAAATCAAGTCTTAAAGAACGTTTTGATAGTGCCGTGTTGATGTTGTGCATAATTATCTCCACAGAACATCCACTGATACTGAAACACAAATTATGAAAATGGTGGGGCTAATTGCCTTTTTACACTGTCTCTCAATTTTTTTCCCCTTCTGTTTTCTCTTCAGTTTGAGCGGCTGGATCGCCGGCCGTCTCTTCTGGACAAAGCTTCTTGGTAGGATCCATCACAGCAGGTGGAGGCATGTTCAGACACTTCACCTGAGCACTGAACTCCTCCATCTCCTTCTGCTCCAACTGTCTCCTCCTGCTGAACAGGTACAAATGCAGCCACTTCCCTGATTCTACATCAGAACTCATCAGTATGCAATCATGACAGGATGTACGGATGAAGGTTGTGGTAATGTTGCCATCTTCAAAGGTGAAGCTGCTGCCTTCTAGGGAGATGTTGTGGGATGCATAGCGGCACTTGTTATCTAAACGCATGCTGAGACTGAAGGAGATGTTAGTGTCAGCAATGTGGCTGGAGAAGTTTACAGTAGCACTGTCTCTTTGTTTGAATCGCTCCAGGTATGACAGATTACTCATGCTGCCCACAATTAAAGCCCATCTGCCCTCCAAATGATGAGGATCAAGTTGATCCAAAGGCCGGACCAAGTCTTCACAGGCTAGAGGTGCTGAATGGCTCAGAGACATCAAGCAGATGAGAACAATAGCACATGCAGGAAACATATCTCTGTATGTTGAAATCATGATCTACTGGCTATTGTAATGTTTGCAGGCAGTGGGATCAGTTCTCAGTTGCACATGAAGTATCTATGTTATGTAGCTGGTTTTCTGGTTTTATAGTTCTTTCAGAAACCTGCAGTTTCACAATCCTGAAAATACCAGAGAGCACAGTCCTTTTTTTTTTACCTGTAGTTTCTGTGATTGTGAAATTAATGAATTTTGAATACTATTGATCGTTTACACGTGAAGTTTACTCACTGGCTCTCATACATGTTGTAATGTTGTGGGTTCACGGTGTTAATCAAACGCAACTAGACCACTGTTTTGGTGGATTTAATTCTTCTAGATTTAAGTTCTGAAAATAGTCAGTGTTTGAGCAGGAATGAAAGTGGTTTAATAAACTGCATATGAAAATGATAACTGCTGTTGATTGATTTGTGAAGATATTGAGGAACACCCTAGGAATATGCAACTTCAAACATGGAAACAAACAATGAGGTAGCTATGGGGACCCTCTTCTGGAGCCAGGCCTGGAAGAGGACCATGCTGGTGAGCATCGTCTGGCTGTGCCTAACATGCATGGAGCCTGTTGGGCTCAGTCTGCAGGTGTAAAATGGAACTGCCGGCCTTATGGCTAACCACCTGCAAGGTTGTAAAGGTTGGGTGCAGCGCCAGTTGAAGAGCAGGCAAACACAAGGACCTTGGAGTGCTGAACCCAGGCTGAGAAGACTGGCTCTCCAGATGTGGATACTCACCTCTCCGGTGGGGAAGGAGCTGGAGTTGATGTGGGAAGGGCACAACTATATATAGCTGGGTACCACTCCTGGTACTGTGGCTTTTCCTTAATTGCCCAGGGTGAAAGGTGCCGGTTGGGCGTGGGGACCAATTGTGTAACCTTGCAGGGATTATGGGAGTTCACCTATTCAATCAACATGTAAGTTGTGGACTTGGAGAAGGCTGACTGTGTCCCCCAGGGCATCTTATGGGGGTATTGTGGGATCATGACTAGCATGTTTTCTGTGGGCTTTGGCTCTGCCAGGGTTGTAGATTGCCAACTATTGTCATTGCGATTTTCATGGAGAGGAACTCCAGGCGATGTGGAAAGTGTCCGATATTGTGGCCTCAGGATTGCATCTCTGCTTACAACATGTGTCTGCTGTCTTCCTCAGAATGTGACCTCCAGTCCGCACTGGGATGATTTGTGGAGTGTGAAGCAGCAGTGATGAGGGTTAGAGTGCCACGTGGACTGTCAATCAACAGCTGCTTTCACACAGAGATTCCTCAATAAACACAGAAAACAATGTTCGCCAATATTCTGCACTCGCTCATTCAAACTGAACAAAATATTGTGGCATAATCCGGCTTCCCGGGTTAGACCGTGAAAAAAAATTGACTGTGACTTGTAACACAACAGTGTTGAAACGCCACACCTCTTCCGGCATGCCGGCTGTGCCTTTTCACACAGACAGCGTCCAGGCAATCTTACTACCAACATTCCCGGCTCAGAGGCAGATCAAATCGGAGCACCCTTTCCGGCTCCGTCCCTTTTATACAGCGCAGTGAGCCGGCATATAGGCGTAATCATCACAGAAAATAAGGCTGTGTGAAAGCACCTAATTTTGCTCTCCATCATGCTCTTCTCTCCTTGTTCCTCTGCTACTTTTTGGTTTCCTGCCACCTCTTGATCTTCCCTGTCTCTGATTGGGCCGACTAGGGGAGAAATAACTGTTGTCTGAGTGCACACAGTCAATATTATGTAGCTGCAGTATCGGAGGCTGCAGCTTCAGGACCCCCACCATCCTGGGACTGCAGTTCTAGGACCGTAGTTCTTTTGTGACAGCATCATCTATTGGAGTGGTGGTGGTAATGTACAGCAACACGAAGGAGGTTAACTCTGTCTGCCAGCCCGTCGGCTGTGAGGCTGATGTGCGCAGCTGTAGGGTTAACCGGTCGACATGCATATAATCAATAACTTAAGTTTAGACACACACTCGGTGATGGTTAGGGTAAGGGTAATTGGCTTCGGGGGACTGTCAAGAGTAGCATAAATAGCTAGCCAGCCAACTAGCTGGCAGTATCAAAGTAAACAAGGGTCCTAGAAATGTAATTTATATAAATTATCTGATTCTGAAAAATTACAAAATATGTATCCTGTGCTTGCCAATTATTTTGATGTCTCTGCCCCTCCTCCCCACAATGAAATATCAAATTCAGCCCATTCACTATAACTAATAGAAATAGTATCACTGCAGTTTGTTATTGTGTAAATTACATACATTTTCTACATATTTATCAGTTGTGTCTAAAGATAGTCACACAATGGAGCAGACACACACAGACAGGAGAGAATCTCCTCCCTGCGGATCATCACACAAGGCGCTTTCATAGTTATAAAGCTAAGCTCTACGTGCGATTAGTAAAGAACAGGGGAGCCGAAATCACAGAGTAGCCTGGCTAAGGGGGAGGGGAGGAAGTGAAATGCTGCCTCTATTTGTTTGGAGCACATGTACAAGAATTACACATTGTACCTTTAAGGTTTCTCCAAAAATTCTGTTATTTCACAATCACAGTGGGATCGACGAGTGGAGAAGGGACATTGCCCTCTGGCATCGACAGTGTTGCAAAACTGGAGGATTCTAGTCCAAGTATTTGGGCACAAGAAAGTAAACAGATGATTCTAGTTCAGGGAAGTCCTTAATTCTCAGAGCGGTGTCTCACACAGCTCAATGTGAAGGAATACAATTTTTTTTCAAATCAGGAAAGCAAATTTGATCTGACAAGTTGAAAGTGAAAATTAATTCAAGCATTTGAAGCAGGGACATACTTACAAACAAATTAGTTGCAATATGCCTAAATAAACTTTTGTCCTAAGAATGAGATAAGTTCTCTAAAATACCATAAGCAAATGAGCGTGTGCAGATTGCATTCTCAGACAACCTACTGGTAATGGTGGTTTTATACAATCACAATCACTAATTTCACAAACTTATTATTAAATATTAAAATATTAAATCCCTCTCTGTCCAGCAGTTGTCCCCAGCTTTTCACACTATCACCCAGTCACCTGGTCATCAGCTGCCTGCACATCAGCTCCATCCATCCATCCATCCATCCATCTTCATCCGCTTATCTGGGATCGGGTCGCGGGCACGGTGCTCCCTAGCCAAAGTATTCAGAATCAGTTTTCCTTGTTGATTTAGCTAATTGAAAACCTGTTTCTGAAATTTTTTCTGAACCAAGACAAAGTAAAGTAAACTGCCTTTTTGCCTAACTGTTCTGCCTATTCATCCCACTTTTGCTTTCACACATTCTCAGATTTATTCAGCGCAAGCTTATCAGTTTCAAGACAAATGCAACATCAAACTTAGAATAAAACTTCAGTATTTAGTCAATTCTTTAGACTGGGCATCCTACACTGGAAAACACTGAAGTCATCTGCAGACACATTTTCAGTTATGTATCCTGTAGATGATCTAAATGATCTGAAAACCAAACTCAAAAAGTTGCATCTTCAAAACTAATTTATTTCAGGTTTAAAAGTAAATGATACCATTTCCAATACATAACCTCTCCTGCATTACATTTAGGGTATGTCTGCTTATTGACAAAACAGAGAAAAGGATTCAAATCAAGTCTTAAAGAACGTTTTGATAGTGCTGTGTTGATGTTGTGAATAATTATCTCCACAGAACATCCACTGATACTGAAATAAAAATTATGAAAATGATGGGGCTAATTGCCTTTTTACACTGTCTCTCAATTTTTTTGTCCCTCTGTTTTCTCTTCAGTTTGAGCTGCTGGATCGCCGGCTGTCTCTTCTGGACAAAGCTCCTTGGTAGGATCCATCACAGCAGGTGGAGGCATGTTCAGACACTTCACCTGAGCGCTGAACTCCTCCATCTCCTTCTGCTCCAACTGTCTCCTCCTGCTGAACAGGTACAAATGCAGCCGCTTCCCCGACTCCACGTTCATGCGCATCAGCATGCAGTCATGGCAAGATGTACGGACGAAGTCTGCGCTGATGTTGCTTTTAGGCGTCCCATCATAGGTGAAGCTGCTGCCTTCCAGGGAGATGTTGTAGGAACTGTACAGGCACTTGTTATCTAAACGGATGCTGCGAGTGTAGGAAATGTTGGTGTCACTGGTGTTGCTGGAGAAGTTTATAGTGGCACTGTCTCTTTGTTTGAAACGCTCCAGGTATGGTAGATGGCTCAGACTGCCTGCAACCAAAGCCCATCTTCCCTCCAAATGACCAAGATTCAGTTGATCCAAAGGCCGGACCAAGTGCTCACATGCCAGAGGAGCTGAGTGGCTCACAGACATCAGGCAGAGAATGGTTGCAAATAAGGTAAACATGTCTCTGGATGTCTATTGTCTTGCTGTTGGGATTTTGTCTCAGTTGCTCTGCCGTGTCTAAGTGAAAATGTGTCCAGTAAAGAGGCGTTGAAGGTTTTATAGTTGTTTCAGAAGCCTCCAGTTTCACAATATTGAAAATACCACAACAGATAGTCCCTTATCCACCTGTGGATTTTGTGATTGTGAAATGAAATAAAATTTTGAGTTTACTGTGGAGTTTTATTTGTTGGCTCTCTCTTACCTGTGGCAACGTTGTGGGTACACTGGGAGAAAACCATGAAATGCATTGCTTTGCCCTTTTACTTGTCCTGGATTAAATTTTGTGAAATTAGTACCTGTGTTTGAATACTAGTAGTTGAATAAACTGAATTAATATTAACTATAGGTGATGTGTGTATGCTAGCTGCACACTTTTTCTTATGGTATTTTAGTGAACTAATCGCAGTCTTAGGATTAAAAACAATATTTTGTTAGGCATATTGCAACTAATTTGTTGTATATAACTGCTTCAAACTGAATAAAATTTGAATTGATGACTTGTCAGCTCAAATTTACTTTCCTGATTTGAAATTATTTTTTCTTTCTTCACATTGAGCCGTCTGAGAAAGTGCTCTGAGAATGAAGGACTTCCTTGAATGAGAATCATCTATATAATAAAATAATACAAATGTTTATATTGTACATGCATAGAGGCAGTGGTAGCAATGTTTACTCTCTGTTGTACTGCATGCCCAAATACTTAGTTGGATCAGAAACCCATTTTGCAACACTGTTGATGCCAGAGGACAGAGTCCACCTGTCGATTATGTGATTGTGAAAGTTATAAAGTCCAATTTAATTATAGATAAAAGATGTACACATAATCTGAAACATATTTTTGTATATTTTTGTTGTGTGTGTGTGTTTGTGTTAACAAGCAAAACAAGAGATAAACACCATGAGACAGATGGAGGACAAGATAATTTGCTGTTGTCTCCCTAAACAATAAGGGCTAGGCTATGCAACTTAGTGTATATCCATATACAAATACACATGGACATACATGTTAGTATGAACACTGTACACTGTACATATATACCCACACCATTAAGAAAAGGTATATAATTAAAAAGTTTAAATACCCCCACCACTTCAGACTAAATTTCCAAAATCCAAAGTTTTCTTTGTTCTGAATTAATAATTTCCAACCATAAAAATAACCATTGTCTCTGAGACAACAAATGAAGGCTCTTCCTGCAAACAGCAAGCTGCTTTCTTTGCCCAGTCTCAGACTGGTAAGCAGTGGTGGAAGAAGTACTCAGATCATTCAGTAATTCCAGTACAACAGTGTCAACATTATCTGTTACAGGTAAAAGTTCTCCATTCAAAATCCTTTTACTGTTTTACCTGGTCAAGGTGGACCTAGTTTTAACTACTTTATATACAGTTTAGTCCAGTGAATAACAAGGTTAGGGTCAGGTCCCCAAGCAGTCACAAGATAAATTTGAGGAGTCATGATATGATTTATGGGGCAATGAGGAAAAACAACCATGTTGTTAAACGCCCAGGTGAAAAAGAAATATACTTAAGTTGTACTTTTTCTTGATGCACTTATCACAGTTTAATTGTACTATACTAAGTGTATATTAAATTTATTATTTTGGAACAACTTAAAGTATGTTAAGTATTCTTTTAGAAATACTTAAACTCAACTTTAAAAAAATTGCAATATATTTTAACATACTTAATTGTGTTAAAATGGAACAACTTGAACCTGGCAAGCTTTGTCTCCACACTGCCCTCCCCCATCTTCTTCATGCCCTCCTTGAACACTCTGATGGCTCGCTCAGCACAGCCATTGGAGGACGGGTGGTACGGTGCGGTTGTCACATGCTGTATGCCGTTCATATTAAGGAAGTCTTCAAACTCAGCACTGACCAGACTCGGCCCATTGTCACTGACAAGGATGGCAGGGATCCCGTGGGTGGCAAAAATACTCTTCAGCTTCTCCACAGTGGTTGCTGATGTTACAGACTGCATTGGGTGAGCCTCTATCCACTTAGAATAGGCATCAATAACTATGAGGAACATCTTCCCCTGCACAGGCCCGCAAAAATCCACATGTAGACGCATCCAGGGGCCACTCCCATGGATGTAGCGGTGCAGCTGCTGGGGTGGCTTGATGGGACTGACGTGCATGACATTTGCGCACTGCTGATTCCAAATCTGCATCCATGTTCAGCCACCAAATGTAGCTGCGAGCCAGTGCTTTCATCCTTGAGACCCCAGGATGTGCTTCATGCAGCTCCTTAATCATAGTCTTTCTGCCTGGTGGTGGTATTATCACCCTGCTCCCCCACAGGATACACCACTCCTTAACACTCAGCTTATGTTGTCGCCGCAGGTAAGGTTGCATGTCTGAGGCGGTGCACTCCAAGGGCCATGAGCCCTGCACCAGCCACTAGTGCACTCTAGACAGGTCCAGTCCCGGATCTGTTTCACTTGTAGTGGTGTGCCATTCATATACTTCATGAGCATCACCACTTCTCCCTCCCGTGATGCGGTGGTGGGCTGAGTTGGTAACGGGAGTTTGCTCAGTGCGTCTGCATTCCCATGTTTTGAGCCCTCATGGAAACCAATGTGTACTCATAAGCTGCCATGATCAATGCCCATCTTTGCATCTTTGCTGCAGCAAGGTGAGGGATGCCCTTGCCCAGGAGGCCCAATAGCGGTTTTTGATCTGTCTCAATGGTGCAGTGTTTACCAAACAATTACTGGTGGAATTTATTGATACTAAAAATGATGGCCAGTGACTCCTTCTCGAGCTGGGAATAGCCCCTTTCTGCTGGCAACAGTGACCTTGACATGTATCCAATTGGTCTGTCTGTGCCATCCGGATAACGATGGGACAACACCGCTCCAATGCCGTAAGATGATTCATCACATGAGAGAGAGAGTGCCTTTGTTTTGTCAAAATGGACCAACAGTTGTTCAGACTGCAGGCACTGTTTTGCTGCCCCATCTCCATGGAACTAGTTTTCTCAAGAGCTCGTGAAGCGGCTCCAGCACACTTGCAATAGCCTTGACTTTGTCAGCCACTGGATGAATCCCTTTGTGGTTGATTCTGTAACCCAGGTATACTACCTCGGACTCCATAAAGACGCATTTGTCTCTCCTCAGACACAGGCCTGTCGCTGAGAGCCTCTCTACCACCAAACCTAGGTTCTGCAAATGACTGGCATTATCGTTCCCGGTCACCAGGATGTCGTCTTATGACCATTTGGGGGAGTCCTTGCAGGAGGTTGTCCATGGTGCGCCGGAATATCCCTGGAGCTGATGACACACTGTAAGGTAGTCTAGTGTACTGAAAAAGGCCACGATGTGTGTTGATGGTGGTGAACTTTTTGGATCCTTCATCCAGTGGTAGCTGCTGATAGGCCTGTGACATGTCCAATTTTGTGAATTTCTGCCCACCCCCCAGCACAGCCAACAAATCCTCTGTTTTTGGAATGGGGTAATTATCCAGTTTAGACACTGGATAATAACATTCACATTACAACACACACATTAGCTAAAAAATAAAATGTCATGCAGCAAATTGCTGGTTCATGCATGATAGAGTGATTGCTGTGTGTGCAGACGCCTGCTGCACGCGCGAGTTTGTGTTCCAATTCCATTAATTGCTGTGATCTTAATGAATGTTAAATTATTTTTGTACCCCTGCACAATGAAATGTTGTTTGTCTTTATATGTTGTATGTATATGCTGACGTTCTCAATAAAGTCAATAAAAAATTTTTTTTTTTAAATTATTGCTGTGATCCGCCTGTGCACGCGCAACTTTCTGTTTAAATTCAAATTCTTTTGATGTGTGACGCTGTGCTTTGATGTGAATCAATACACATGATGTCCGTCCTGACTATATAAAGTGTGCTGGTAACTAAATTAAACATTCAGTTTTCACTCTTGACAAGGGACTTCCAGACCACAGTCAGAAACCATAGCAAGGTAGACATTACTGAAAACATTAAGCAAGATACAGTTTCCACGACAATTACTTACTCTACACTTTACGTTAAGTTTCAAACAAATGGAAGAAAAGCAGAGCTTTGTGAACAGAACATACCAAAATGGACCAAACTGGATTCCAGATGGACAACACTATCACACTTCTTCTGCCCATCGTAATAAAACATTTTCAAAGAATGTCTGTAGCACAGTGGAACATGTTAGCCGAAGGGACTTTGGACTCAGGCACACAAGCTACACTGGCTGATATGACACTCCCTATAGCCATCCTGAGAAATATGCCAGTGTTTCAGGAGCACGTGCACAGGTGTGCATGTCAGGCTGCTTTGAGTACAGTTTTGGAATACTTCAATGCTCCCTGGTAGCATTGCTAGTGCTTTTCAAGTCCCACAGGACAAATGTGAGAGTGCAGAAAAGTTGACAACTCTAATTGAGGGAAGAGTGAATTTTCACAGCCCTGTTGTATCTCAGGTCTTCAGCAGCAGTGTCCCGCCATTAGAGCCTGACCTTTTTGTCCCTAGCTTCATCTCCAACACATCATCATCATGGCAGACAAACAACACAGAGTATGCTCCACACAAAAGCTCTGAATCTCCAGAACAGATCCTGGAAATAGAGGAACCAGAGAGATGTGAACTGCCACAGACTGTAAAATCCGAGATCTCCATCCCCTCAGTGATTGAAGCTGTGACTGACATCCTTGCCAAAAGACACCAGACATTACAGACGAGGCTGAAAATACTGTCCTGTCTTCTAGCACCTCTCAGGAAGCTCCTAATGTAGCATCTGAAATTGTCAAAGCTATATTTGATGACCTGTATTCTCATGACTTGGGAGATGTAGCTAGCAGCGGTGAGAAAAGATGCTCACCAAGACCTCATTTTAATATGGGGTTAATATTTCATAAAGTGAGAGACTTTCTTGTCTCACAGGCTGCACCTTCAGAAGATACCGCCAATGCTGACCAAGCAGTTCGCAAATTTTTTCAAGTTTGCTAAAAAACAGTTTGACAAAATGATGAACGAGCTGAAGCCAACACACGCAGACTTCCTTGTGAGACCCAACACAGATTCTATGTCCTATCAGCCTAAACCCATGGAAGAGGATGACTTTGAAGAATCTATCGATGGCATTTTACCAAGAACTGTTCCTTATTCCCTTTGGCCCAGACGTGCATCTAGTGATCCAACCAGCAACTCGACATTGATCAGCATGAGAGAACAGCAGTTTTCTCAACTACATTTTGAGACCATCAAACATGAAGTTGACAGTTTAATAAATTCAACCTATCAGAGAAAGCTGCAGCAAAATCCAACAAAACACTGGAAGACATCAAATCCAGTGGGGTGATCAGGAAGTTTTCAAATAGCTGACTGATAAAAAATACGGTAATCTGATGGCTGGCCAGACATATAAGATTCCCACGGTCCCAGGGGTGAGAAGTGCCTCTGCCTCTGTCAGGACGAAGGCATATGCCATCACAGTAGACACAGAAGAAAAGTTCTTGCAGCAGCTGCTGCTCTGGATGGAGATGGAGCCATCAAACAAAGAAAGTCACAGCGAGGAAGTGGCAGGTGCATTAACTGACATCAAAGACCTAATAACAACAGTGCTGATCCCACCACCAGAAAATGCCATTATCAGGCTGGAGTGCCCTAAAGCCAGCAACAGACAGACTTCAAAAATATCATCAATTAATGATGCTGAAGTATCTGCATCTGTCTGCATGGATTTTGAAAAAAAAAAACCCCAACATCAGTATCTCAGAAAATTAGAATACTGTGAAAAGGTTCTATTTTGAAGACACCTGGTGCCACACTCTAATCAGCTAATTAACTCAAAACACCTGCAAAGGCCTTCAAATGGTCTCTCAGTCTAGTTCTGTAGGCTACACAATCATGGGGAAGACTGCTGACTTGACAGCTGTCCAAAAGACGACCATTGACACCTTGCACAAGGAGGGCAAGACACAAAAGGTCATTGCTAAAGAGGCTGGCTGTTCACAGAGCTCTGTGTCCAAACACATTAATAGAGAGGCGAAGGGAAGGAAAAGATGTGGTAGAAAAAAGTGTACAAGAAATAGGGATAACCGCACCCTGGAGAGGATTGTGAAACAAAACCCATTCAAAAATGTGGGGGAGATTCACAGAGAGTGGACTGCAGCTGGAGTCGGTGCTTCAAGAACCACCACGCACAGACATATGCAAGACATGGCTTTCAGCTGTTGCATTCCTTGTGTCAAGCCACTCTTGAACAAGACGCAGCGTCAGAAGCGTCTCACCTGGGCTAAAGACAAAAAGGACTGGACTGCTGCTGAGTGGTCCAAAGTTATGTTCTCTGATGAAAGTAAATTTTGCATTTCCTTTGGAAATCAAGGTCCCAGAGTCTGGAGGAAGAGAGGAGAGGAACAGAATCCACGTTGCTTAAAGTCCAGTGTAAAGTTTCCACAGTCAGTGATGGTTTGGGGTGCCATGTCATCTGCTGGTGTTGCTCCACTGTGTTCTCTGAGGTCCAAGGTCAACGCAGCCATCTACCAGAAGGTTTTAGAGCACCTCATGCTTCCTGCTGCTGACCAACTTTATGGAGATGCAGATTTCATTTTCCAACAGGACTTGGCACCTGCGCACAGTGCCAAAGCTACCAGTACCTGGTTTAAGGACCATGGTATCCCTGTTCTTAATTGGCCAGCAAACTCTCCTGACCTTAACCCTATAGAAAATCTATGGGGTATTGTGAAGAGGAAGATGCGATATGCCAGACCCAACAATGCAGAAGAGCTGAAGGCCACTATCAGATCAACCTGGGCTCTCCTAACACCTGAGCAGTGCCACAGACTGATAGACTCCATGCCACGCCGCATTGCTGCAGTAATTCGGGCAAAAGGAGCCCCAACTAAGTATTGAGTGCTGTACATGCTCATACTTTTCAGTTGGCCAACATTTCTAAAAATCCATTTTTTGTATTGGTCTTAACATTTTAATTTTTGGAGATACTGAATTTGGGATTTTTATTAGTTGTCAGTTTTAATCATCACAATTAAATTAAACATTTGAAATATCAGTCTGTGTGTAATGAATGAATATAATATCCAAGTTTCACTTTTTGAATGGAATTACTGAAATAAATCAACTTTTTGATGATATTCTAATTATATGACCAGCACCTGTACTCCAGTGCTTTACGATAATCAGGTGTCACACTCAGAAGGTGGGGATATGGCCGCAGTGTCAAATGATTACTCTTCTTCTACATCAGAGTATATGACCAGCAAACTCATCACTGACCTGCTCATGACGCTTGTCACAAAGGCTCCTTTGAAAACCAAAAGGTCCGTGCAGATGGCAGACATCAACGCCATCATCAAGCGTCTGTCAGACAAGGTAGTGGATGAGATCAATATCACTGGCCCTGTTGTTCGAAAAACCAAGAACTGCATGACAAAAATCAACAAAGCTATGATTAAAGACCTTGACCAGGAGTTTGGCTCTCCAAAAACAATACTGGAGGCTGCAATAACATCAAACAGTACATCTTTTGATGATGCTGTTGTGAAGTATCTGAAAATCCATATAAATGCCCTCCTCAATTCACCCCCAAAGAAGTCCGCAGTTGGCAGGTTCTTTTCAGCAGTGGGAAAAGCTGCAAGCACAACCTTCATGTGGTTGTCCAGTAGCTTAAACCTCACCTGTGTCACTCTGACCTGACCTGTCAACAGACCTTTCTCATAGCGGCCATTTTGACGTACAGCAGCAGTTCTGTTCTGTTTCTGATGGCAGATGGCACCTTAGCCTCTGCCTCAGTGTGTGAATGGGGTAAATGTGATGTAGTGTAAAAGTGCTTTTAGTGGTGGTTGTCCGCTGTGAGAAACGTTCAGTGCCGCATGTCAGCTCAGTGTTCAACACTGTGGCCTAGCAGCAAAAATCAGGGTTGGATTCCCAGCCTTGATCTTTGCGGTATGGAGTTTCTATACTCCCCGTGTTGGCATGGGTTTTCTGTGGTTGCTGCAGTTTCCTCCCACATTTCAAAAAAAAAAAAAAAAACATAAAATCAACAAAATAAATAATTTAAAAAAAATCTAAAATAATGTTTGATTTTGGTCGTGTTTTCTACTGCTATCAGATTGGTTGAATCTGAATTTTTTTGCATTGAGTGCATGTGTAATTTTCAGCTCAATACAACAAAATGAGCTTCACAATAGAACAGTTTTTCTCAAACGTTTTCATTTCAAAGACCCCTAAACTGCCACAAATTAGACCACGGATCCCCATTTTGATAAGATTTTCCCCCATCTGAAAGGATTTTTGATTTTAGATGTTTTATTACAGAAATTGTATAAGTCCCAAACAGTCAAACATTCTGTCATTGGGTTTTTTATGGATGGAATAATAGTGAAAATAAATATAACTTTAATTATCGTCCCCAGTCTCATCTATTGTTACGACTACAATTAGGCCCATGAAAGCGGCTTGACTGTCTCTTTAGATAAAACGTTTTTATTCTTCCTGTGCACCTAAATGCAATCAGAGTCCGAAGATGTTCTCACTTACACATGAAACACGCATTGATGTCGGCATACAGCATTACTATCCTAACGTTTTGAACATGCAGCATTATTTAACTAATCTCTTCTCCCTTACAGGACGTGGCGACGCAACTCAGACAGCTGCAGGACGAGCTGCTGAGGTTAAAGAATAGGATGAACTACCTGCTTCCAGCAGCAGACACTTTGCCCAACTTCGCTCTGGAGTCTCAAGACATCTAAATCATCTTTGCCATTTTCATTTGTCAGATTGTAATTCACACTTGCTTTTTAGTGTATGGATTGCTTTCTTATTTTCTTTGTGTGTGCTTTTGTGTGCAAGGGCCAGTGTTTTATTCCAGCTATCCTCTAACTAGCAGACACAAGAGGCAGGACAGATATTTTTTGGGGAAGCCTATCTGGCAACCACCTGTGAGCCCAAGGACTGTTATTCAGGTAGGAACTACAAACACAAAACAGATTGCCCTATGATCATAGCTGATATTGGTTTACTGTCTATTCTTTTTTATACATACAACATCCTAAACTCTCTGTTTCAATCTATCTTTCCTCAGGTACACTCCCCCCTGGTCCTGGAAGCTGCTGGGTCTTTGAAGGTGGGCATGGACATTTAGACATCGCCCTGTCCCACCCAGTCGCCAAAAAAACAAAGGTGTCTTCAACTTTGTGAAGCTGAAAGTCGACAGCAACTGGGGCCATCCTGACCACTAGTGTCTGTACTTCTTCAGGGTCCATGGGAAGCTTGCAGGCTGAAGACTGAAATAAAGGAGAAGACAGAAGACCACCATCTGGGTGCAGAGCAGTGAATAAGTATATAAAGAGAGGTGAGTATATGTGAAGGGGAATCAGACCCCACACGTCTAAAATATTAACAAATGTTTTTTGTTCATTTTTATGGGTGGGAAACCAGTAAGGTGTGATGCACTCCTACCGGTTGGGTGGGGCACCTGTGCAGAGGTGGTGAACCTTGGTAACAGTGAACTCTCTTCTCTGCCAGGTGAAAATAAGCTGAAGGAGGCTCCATGTGGATCAGAGGAGATACGTGGCTGTCTACACCGCAAATTTTCTGTCCAATTTCTGCAACACAAGCCGTAATCTCCTCTACATGTGCCCAGATGTTTTCAGTCTGATTCACTGTCACTGTGGACTGCACGAGATAGACTGGTGTTCAGTTCTGGCTCTGATTCTCTCTCTGTGTAGTTTGTGTATTCTCTCCGTGTATGTGTGGGTTTTCTCCGGGCTCCAGTTTCATCCCACACTACAAAGACATGCAGATTAGGTTAATTGGATGTATGCATTATTTAAACAATAAAGACTTTTTTATTTACTACATGTTTTTAATAATGTTTCTGCTTGTTTTGTTATTTATTTGAAATCCTTAATATATATAAAACATCATAATAACATCATTCCTCCATCTTACAAAAGCACACCAGGGTGGAAAAAGAAATATCTGTAATATAATATATCTGTATCTGTAATGTAATATATGTAAGAGACAGTAGTAGCCTAATGCGTTATTTAAGGTTAATGCGTCACAGCAAAAAGCAATACATGACTGTAATTGCGTTACATTTATAACGCATTACTCCCATCACTGGTTCTAAGGCAGAAGAAACTTTCTTTCTAGATTACCAAGCCATTAAGATTCTAGTTAACTAACATCAGCTAATAAATATCAGAAAATTACTATTAAAGTTATAAATCCATGTGTTAGCAAGCATTAGCTAATGCACACCGGCTATCCATCTAGGAAAAGTATTTTCAAATCCAAAGTGAGTTCAACGTTAGTTTGGCTACACAAATGTGTTGTCTCGCTAAAAATAATCAACTCACCACAAAGGAGGATGTTTTCCGGTGTTCTGACGATATATGCTGCCTTGTCGAAAAATGCTACCGCAGCGCAAATCGATAGCAGAGTCTATCGAGTCACTCTGCCCTATCAAAAAATACTACCTTATGTGTTTCCTTTTCTAATCCCATAAAGTTATAACTCTCACATTATTATGACATCTTCTGTTTTTGATTATATTATAACATCATTTCAGGGGTAGCGTATTCTGACTAATATCCCCTACAAATAATGCTCCCACTACAGAATCATTTTATATTGCACCACTACTCACTCCATGTGTACTGTAAGGAGAGGGGGAACATGTTGAAATACTGTCTTAATTATGGCATCTTTATTTAAGATATCAGGGGTAGCGTATTCTGATAGACCAATAATGATTATTTTCGATATTGCTGACGATCAGCCACTGTCTCGACGCATGCCCAACAAGCAAGGTTGCACAGATTTATGGCTGTGGAAACAGACCACTAAGTAGCACATCTCAATAGGTAACATAAATCGACAGAACACCGGCAGCATCTGCATCTGTCCTCTCCTGCTAAGTTAGCGCTTGGCAGGCACATCTCTCTTCACATTTAAGTTGTGCGTGGGAGCTGGCCAGATATTCTTCTCTTCTGTGCTTCTTTTTTTATTATGTATATGGTGTCCACCTTTGCTATGTACCAGTCGGGAAAGTAAAACAAAGTAAACCTGGGAAACAACATGATTTTCTGGCCAAAATTAGCTACCCTCTCAACACTACGTTACACAGTAACCTGACCGTGAGATACTTTCATGTAGCGGCATTTCACGCAGTATGATTAGGGCGCCTTTGAGAACCTTGATTCTGATTGGTCAAATTGAATGCACTGTGCTAGTGGGCTGGGCCAGAGGGCAGACTTCGCCCCTGTGTACACATGTGTTTACTGTTTACAAACAGTGTAACTACATTATGATTTAAAGTATGCTTATTACTTTACAGTTTGTTTGTTATGTTAAGGACGTGTACTGCTACCATCTTGGCCAGGTCACCCAGGGGTCTCTGATCTCAACTGGCAATTTACCTGGTTAAATACAATTTTAATAAAAAAAGAGAATAAAAGAAAAAAGTGTAAGCTATATAAGAGATACTATGCTTTTGAAAAATATACTAAAACGGTATAAAAATGTTTTAAAAATCAGGCACAAAATATTTGGCAATTACATAAATATTTTAAATATATTGTAGTACATTGTAGCATAATTGGCATGAATATATTTTTAACCCACTACAAGTTTAATTGTTTAACAATATACTTGCACAAAGTAAACCTAAATAGTATTTACTTAGAGTGGTCCAAATATATTTTTTATAAATAGACTTACATGTGAAAAATATGCTTATATTTAAGCATATTCATTAAAAGTTTAATTAAGCATTTATTTATTACCAATTTATTCAAAATATACTTTTGTATATGTATGTTAAAACTCAAGGGAATATATCTTTAATACACCTGTAGTAAGAAGTATGAATGTACTGTAAGCACACTATGTAAATTTCTTGTACATTTTCAATGCCTTTAAGAGCACTTCTTTTCGACCTGGGCGATTCTGATGAGTTCTGTTTCACAAATCATTTTCTGGATTTTTCCCTAATCTGAAATATTGGATAATTGGAGTTATTAAAATAAAACCATCTGAGACTTTGAGACCGGAAATCTCACTTTGGTGGAACTGCTAAGAACTCAGACATCTGAAATGTGATAAAGGGTCTGAACTACATGATGAACTACATTTGTTGTAAAGGGTCAAAAGTCAGAAAGATAAGGAACAACTTTAAAGCTTTACAAATGTGTTGTTTTTCATTAACTTATCACATTGACTGTAAATAAAGACATGATTTTGAAAAATGTTAATCTGAAACATGCATACATACTATAATTCTCACTGGGTCAACATACGGTATTAACTACTTGTGAACTCTCAGAAAGCATGGTATGGAAGTATAGATGAAGAGGTCAGGTGATTGAAGTGATTGATAGTTTTATCCTTGAAATTGTTTATTTGGTGACTAAAGTGTGTTTTTCTGAAAACCTGAAACATGATACTGTAAGCTAAATACAGTAGCAAGCTTACTTGTATTGTAGTTGATATAGTAAAATTATAGTTTAGTAAAATTATAGCCTTTCACTGTTGTGTAATCAGCACTCTAATATATTAGCACAGTGCTCCCTAGCCAAAGCATTCAGAATTGTTTTTCCTGTTTGGACTTGATTTAGCTAATTGATAACCTGTTTCTGAACTTATTTCTAAACCAAGACAAAGTAAAGTAAACTGCCTTTTTGCCTTACCTGTTCTGCCTATTCATCCCACTTTTGCTTTCACACATTTCTCAGATTTATTCAGCGCAAGCTTATCAGTTTCAAGAAAATGCAACATCAAACTTAGAATGGAATCAATCCTCAATCAATAAAACTTCAGTATTGAGTCAATATGTTAGATTGGGCAGGCCAAGTTCAAATCTTGGCCAACTTACACTGGAAAGCACTGAAGTCAACGGTAGACACATTTTCAGTTATGTGTCCTATAGAAAACCAAACTCAAAAAGTTGTATCTTCAAAACTAATTTATTTCAGGTTTAAAAGTAAATGACACCATTTCCAATACATAACCTCTCCTGCATTACATTTAGGGTATGTCTGCTTATTGACAAAACAGAGAAAAGGATTCAAATCAAGTCTTAAAGAACGTTTTGATAGTGCCGTGTTGATGTTGTGCATAATTATCTCCACAGAACATCCACTGATACTGAAATACAAATTATGAAAATGATGGGGCTAATTGCCTTTTTACACTGTCTCTCAATTTTTTTCCCCTTCTGTTTTCTCTTCAGTTTGAGCTGCTGGATCGCCGGCTGTCTCTTCTGGACAAAGCTCCTTGGTAGGATCCATCACAGCAGGTGGAGGCATATTCAGACACTTCACCTGAGCGCTGAACTCCTCCATCTCCTTCTGCTCCAACTGTCTCCTCCTGCTGAACAGGTACAAATGCAGCCGCTTCCCCGACTCCACGTTCATGCGCATCAGCATGCAGTCATGGCAAGATGTACGGACGAAGTCTGCGCTGATGTTGCTTTTAGGCGTCCCATCATAGGTGAAACTGCTGCCTTCCAGGGAGATGTTGTAGGAACTGTACAGGCACTTGTTATCTAAACGGATGCTGCGAGTGTAGGAAATGTTGGTGTCACTGGTGTTGCTGGAGAAGTTTATAGTGGCACTGTCTCTTTGTTTGAAACGCTCCAGATATGGTAGATGGCTCAGACTGCCTGCAACCAAAGCCCATCTTCCCTCCAAATGACCAAGATTCAGTTGATCCAAAGGCCGGACCAAGTGCTCACATGCCAGAGGAGCTGAGTGGCTCACAGACATCAGGCAGAGAATGGTTGCAAATAAGGTAAACATGTCTCTGGATGTCTATTGTCTTGCTGTTGGGATTTTGTCTCAGTTGCTCTGCCGTGTCTAAGTGAAAATGTGTCCAGTAAAGAGGCGTTGAAGGTTTTATAGTTGTTTCAGAAGCCTCCAGTTTCACAATATTGAAAATACCACAACAGATAGTCCCTCATCCACCTGTGGATTTTGTGATTGCGAAATTAAATAATATTATGAGTACTGTCTGTAACTATTGATTGTTTACTGCGGACTTTTACTTGTTGGCTCTCTCTTTTTTTTCTTCATGTTGAGCTGTCTGAGAAAGTGCTCTGAGAATGAAGGACTTCCCTGAATGAGTATATGAATATAGTAATGAATATATTAAAATAACAAAAACGTTTATATTGTTCATGCATAGAGGCAGTGGTATTGATTTTTACTCTTTGTTGTACCGCAGGACCAAATACTTAATATGATCAGCAACTTCCCATTTGCAACACTGTTGATTCCAGAGTCCACCTGTCGATTTTGTGATTGTGAAATGACAGAATGTTTTGAGAAACCACAACAAAATCTGTGAAGATTCTCAGTCATCCAGTTCATAGTACTCAGACCCTTCACCCACGTAATTCCAGTACAACAGTGTCAACAATATCTGTTACAGGTAAAGGTTCTCCATTCAAAATACTACTTTAACTTTAACTACTTTATATACAGTTTAGTCCAGTGAATAACAAGGTTAGGGTCAGGTCCCCAAACAGTCACAAGATAAATTTGAGGAGTCATGATATGATTTATGGGGCAATGAGGAAAAACAAGCTATGTAATATTATTATAATTATTATATTATTGTTATACAAAGTGATTCACAAATCATTTTCTGGATTTTTCCCTAATCTGAAATATTGGATAATTTGAATTATTAAAATAAAACCATCTGAGAAGTTGAGATGGGAAATCTCACTTTGGTGGAACTGCTAAGAACTCAGACATCTGAAATGTGACAAAGGGTCTGAACTACATGATGTTTTGTTTTAAAGGGTCAAAAGTCAACAATATTAGGAACAAATGTAAGACATTCACGACTACAACAAAAGCATGTCTTCCTTCCAGATGACCACGATCCAGTTGATCCAAAGGCTGGACCAAGTCCTCACATGCCAGGGAAGCTGAATGGCTCACAGACATCAGACAGAAAATGGTTGCAAATACAGTGAACACTTCTCTGTATGTCTATTGTCTTGTTGTTGGGACATTTATATCATGTCTCAGTTACACTGTGAAAAGGCTTTGCAGGTTTCACAGTTGTTTCAGGAACCTCCAGTTTCACAATATTGAAAATACCAGAGTGATAGTCCCATACCCACCTGTGGATTTTGTGATTTTAAACTAAAATTAAATTTTAAGTACTGGGCTACTTAGTGTTTACACTGGATTTTTACCGGTCTCTCTCACCTATGGTAATGTTGTAGGTTCACTGACAAGTCACATAGTCAGTGGAAGCATTCATCTTGGGAGCCGCTCTAGCTGCCAGGATGACAGCAGGTCCTCACATCTCTAAAAACATCTGTGCAAATGTTTTATATTGTTTTTTTAATCATCTACTTAGTATAGTAAGTATTGAAAAGAAGTGACTAATTATATTTTCATAAATAACTTTATTATTTCACATCAATTTAAAGGAAAACCCATAGCATCGACTTTGCAGAGAAGCAAATGGCTTTCTATTGTGTAATCCACCGTATAATTTATTTGAGGATAAACACGTTTTTAAACTAACACTACACTCGAGTGTTTACCAAAGTAAGTATAACTGAACAAGCAGTTGATAAACTTTTCAACTTTGAAACTAATTAAACACTGCCAACATATCCATCTACTTATGTCTACCTATATATTAAACTAATCTATCCTCGACTTTTCGTTCTTGTTTATTTTGTAATGTTTCATCTTGATCAACTGGAACAGCAAGAATTTATGAAATTGCACATTTAGGTGAGGAAAATTTACCATCTGCGTAAAAGAAATCACAGACACTGTATATGGCCACATTTGTTTTATTCAAACTTTGATCACATTTTTTGAACCAACGCGTGCTAAGTGGCGGGGGAGGACTGGACAAAGCCCTGCGGTAGGATCCATCACGAAATGCACAGGCATGTTCAGACACTCCACCTGAGTGATGAACTCCGTCAACTCCTTCTGGTCCACCTCCCTCCTTTTGCTGAAAAGCAACAACTCCTCTGTCTTAGAATTGGGAAAGTCCCGGGAAAAGCTGAACACCGCACAGTCTTCACAGGATGTTTGGTAGAAGGTTCCACTTAAGTTAAAGACCTGTCCAACCTTATAGGTACTGCCTTCTAGTGTAATGTTCTCGGTAAAATAGTAGCACACGTCACCAAAACGATTAGCTTGGGTGTAGGTTGAGTTGCGGAAATCAATACTTATGCTGGTGCTTGGTTCAGAAGCTTCACCTTCAATGATTTTCAGGCTTTCTGCAACCAAAGCCCATCTGCCCTCGAAATGAAGGGGATCCACTTGATCCAAAGGCTTGACCACATCTTTACAGTCCAGAGGACCTGAATGGCTCACAGATATCAAGCAGAGGAGGGCGATGGCGCGAATAGCAAACATGTCTTTGTATGTTGAAATCATCAGCCTGTACAACTACACTTAGTTCCACTGCGGTGTCTGTGTGAAAGTGGTGCTAGTGTAGCGGCTTTTATAGTTGCATCAGAAAGTCCAGTTTCACAATACTGAGAGAGCAGAGTCCACCGGGGTTCTCTGTGATGGTCCAATTCATTTCAAGAGGTCATATTATACTTTTTGGCTTTTCCCTCTCTTTTATAGCGTCATAAACCTCTTTTGTGCATGTAATAGGTTTTCAAAGTGAAAAAGGCCAAAGTCCGCTAGTCCGACATGCCCTCAAAAAAGACTTGGAAAAACACACTGAGCTGCAGTGCACAGTTACAAGACGTCCACCTGCTGCCTCTCCACTCCCTTCCAAACATTAGCTACCCTCCAGGCAATCAAATGGACATAACGTTATTACTGTGATGTAGAGACAGTGCACAGTTAAAACTTTATGGATGAAAGATAAATTTGTTACAGATTAATAACTCACCACTCTGAAACTCTTTCTCCAGTCTATTTTGCTAAGCTGATAAGGGGAACATTTACAGCTGAACCAAACCGTACTGCCTGCCAGTTCCGTTCTACACATACGCAAAAATGGGTCTGTCAGTCAAAGAAAGTTACCGCAAATCTGCCTATTCAAAATGATCCAACTAAATCGTTCAAATCAAGATGACAAAATGTGGCCCGGTTCGAACCCTGGAGCGGTTCGTTTGCAGTGAGAACACAGCCGGACCATGAACTGGAACAAATTATGTGTTGCCTATGGCAACCGACGCCAAAAGATTGCTTTTCAACAGCTTCGACAGCGTATTTTGCTAATTTGTCGCGATATGTTGTTGTGGTTGTATTATGTAGGCCTAGGCTTACTGCTGTCGGAGTTTTTTTTAACTTCGTGCAGCACTGCTCGACGGAGGATTCACAACCTCTCTTTCATTTTATCAGTGCCAAGTCCACCCGCGATTCATTTTGTGTTACTGTCGTCATGGAGATGTCCCCCAATGGAATGCGCGATCTGCACACATGAGGTAGTGACGTAATGGCGTAAGGAAAGCCCTGGAAGGGTGTGCGATTTTACAACAGTGCGGTGTGAACCAAGCGGCAACCTCCGGCTCTCACTTCCGATACCAGTGCGGAAGGATCTGAAACTGCAATTCATCGAGTGGCCACTTGAGGCTGGCTGCAGGGAATCGAGCCGAAGGGAGTCAATCTCTATTGACCCGAAGGAGAGTTTCAAGATGGCGGAGTGAGTGGCAACATTTTGGCAGGCTCCGATTAAAATTACTTAATTAGTCCTTGAAATGTGATTAACCAATGCAATAACCCTCGATTTCAAGGCTGCTCGAGGAAGTGTCAGTACTGCAGTGACAAAAGCAGGATACCAAAACATTTTGGGATCTTGTTGCTTGTTCTTTTTGCAACAATGTCGGACCACAACTACAACTTGGAGATGCTCCACGAGGCATGTGATGATATTGACATCGATGAAGAATTAGGGGCGGTCGGTCTCTCCGCCAAGGAAGCCAAAATTAACAAAGACCATACACCAATTAAAGAGCCAAATCCCAAAAAACAGAAATACAGAAGTGGAATTGAGGACAGGAACACAGGCGCTGCAATTCTTCAAGCAGTACAAGCTCTGACCCGAAAAATGGACGAACAGACTGAACTTTTGAAAAGCTTTGACAGACGTATTGAAGCAAACACAACTGCGACAAATAAAAACCGGGAAGACATCGGCACGCTCCAGGAAAGAATCGACGACCTTCAGAGAAATAATAACCTCCTTAAAGAAGCATGTGCTGAGCAAACCCGATACAAAAGAAGGTGGAACCTGAGGGTTATTGGTCTCCCAGAAAAGGACGGAGAGGACACGAGAGAAGTCATCCTCGGGATACTCACAAGAGTTGTCCCAATGTCTGTGGAGCGGCTGCGAGACACAGTTGACACTGTTCACCGGCTGGGAAGAAGAGGGGACGGCGTTACCTCAAATGTCACGCCGAGAGCGATCATAATTCAGTTTGGGATGAGAACAGTGCGGGATGAAGTTTGGAAGAAGTCGAAAGATGCAAAGGTGTGTAAGGACATGCACATACGTTTCAAGGAGGACTTCTCGAAGGAAGACCGGGAGACGCGTACGAAATTGTGGCCATTAGTTCAAGAAGCCAGAAAAAGAGGTAAAAGAGCATTCTTGAAAGAGGGATTCGCCCTGATTGATAACCGAAAAGTAGTCCCTGAATAAATAATTTCACTGTTCTGTTTCATGTGACTGAACGGACGTGTTGATCAGCTGACCACAACAGGGTTGATAGGGAGAAAATCCCTTGTTAATTGTTAGTTGTTGCTTATTTCTACAAGGTTTTATCACCTGTCACCTTTCTTGGTAGGCTACTATCAGTAGCTATTTTAGTTATTATAAATAAGGAAAATAGGGGGAAAAGTAAGGTAATGTTGTTGTTTTTTTAAATGGACCATTGCTATACCTTTTTCATCCAAACCAATCCTTTTACAGTGTTTAAGGGGTTATTTGCACTAATTATAAAGGTTAAGGACTAAGTTACTCATTCCTGCTCATCGTTACACTCTCTATTGGTGCATTGGTTAAAGGTTTTAGGTACTTTTCTATATAAATGTTGTCCTTTATATCTTTAAATACTAGGGGGTTGAAAGATAACGTAAAGCGTAAAGCTATTTTTCTTTTCTGTAAGGAACAAAGGGCTAACTGTGTTTTTTTGCAAGAAACTCATTCAGGTGAGGCAGACACAAAATTTTGGAAAGTGCAATGGGGAGACTATTTTTTTCAGTCATGGAACATCACATTCGGCGGGAGTTATGATTTTATTAAATAGATTCCCTGGGAGGATTACTGACCATAAAGGCGACCCTAATGGTTATTGGCTAATGGTCACCGTAGAAATTAATAGTATAAACTACATTTTAATATGTGTATATGGATACAACAGGAAACCTCAGAACAAAAATCTCTTCTCATCCTTAGGTAAAAGCCTAGAGGACTGGAAAATGCTCTATTCAACTGATAAAGTAATAATTAAATAATTGGGGGGGGATTTTAACCTGGCTCCTGATCTTTGGTTGGACCGGGAACCATCAAGGAGACTATTCCACACATTTGATGAAACAATAATTGAACTGACTACAAGGGCTAATCTAATTGACTATTGGAGAATGAAAAACCCAAATAAAAAGCAATTTACCTGGTTCAATGCATCCAACAATGGCCAGTGCTCAAGACTAGACTATTGGCTAATTTCAAACAATTTGGTTAATGAAGTAGATAGATGTGAAATCTCAGCATGCCCTTAACAGATCATTGTATAATATCATTGACCCTCTCTATGGGGGGAACAAGACTAATATAAACCCCATATGGAAATTCAATAATAGCCTATTGGAAGATACAGAGTTTTGTAAGGAGGTCAAACAGTTGATTAAGGAAGTAAACGAACTGGATATGTCTTTTGTGAGCAAATGGGAATGGCTCAAATTTAAAGTGAAGCAAAAAGCAATTAGGACAAGTAAGCAATCATCTAAACTCAAAAAGATAAGACAAAGAGACATCATTAGTAACATTAACAAACTGTGTTGTAAAGTTAATCTATCAGTGGAAAAACAAACCGAACTAAAACACCTTCAATCCCAACTTGACATTATATATGGAGAAAGCCAGGGGGGCATTTATTCGTTCAAGGGCCCGCTGGATGGAAGAAGGGGAAAAAAACTCCACCTATTTCTTCAGTTTGGAAAAACAAAGACAGACCAAAGAAAATTCAGAAACTTATTATCAATGACGTTATTATCGACAACCAAGACGAAGTAGATGAGAAAATCAAAGCCTTTTACAGTAATCTCTATAAACCCCATTTTTCTCCAGAAGATTGTTGGTTTTTACTAGAAGAAATCCGATGCTTCCAAAAGAAAATGGATGATAACTTTAAACAACTAATGGAAGAAGAACTAAGAATTGATGAATTAGATAAAGCTGTTCAACAGATGTCTAAAGGAAAGTCACCTGGAATAGATGGGATAACTGTAGAATTTTTGACTTTCTTCTGGAATGATATCAGGGAACTGCTGCACAATGCCTTCGTAAATTGCATATCAAATGGAAGTCTTTCTCCTACTATGAAACATGGTCTCATTACTCCCAATACCCAAGCCTAATAAAGATAACCTTTTACTGGACAATTGGAGACCAATTACCTTATTATATAATGATTATAAACTATTGGCACTTGTTTATGCTAATCGGCTGAATGAGGGATTGTCACATATAATTGATGAGTGTCAATCAGCCTTCATAAGGGGTCGAAACATACATAACCACACTAGGTTGTTACTTGACATGCTTGATTATCGAGACCATATTGACTCTGAAGCCTTTGTTTTATTTCTTGACTTTTACAAGGCATTCGACACTATCGAACATGCCTTTCTATTTGAAGTGCTACATTTTTTAGGTTTTGGAAACAACTTTTGTAATATTATTAAGTTGTTATATAATGGCATATATAGCTCTGTGTCTTTAAATCCTGGTATAACCCCTAGATTCGAGGTACTACGTGGCATCAGACAAGGATGCCCGATCTCTCCAAAATTATTTATTTTAGCCACCCAATTATTTATCATGCTCATAAATAACAATCCCGCTCTGCATGGTATTTCAGTCTTAGATAAGGAATTTAAAATTAGTCAATTTGCGGATGACACAGTAATCTTTTTAAGGAATAAATCTATGGTGCATATTGCTCTCAGTATGGTCTCGATATTCTCTAAAGCTTCAGGACTTTCTCTTAATATTCAAAAATGTGAGCTATTTCCCATTCATTCATCTGAAGATTCCAGCATTGCTTCAATAAAGGTTAAGACTGAAGTAAAATATTTAGGAATAGTCTTATCCAAAAATGCTATTAGGAGGGAAGATATAAATTTTTCTGACCGTTTAATCGATGAAAAAGGCGCTGGGTCGTTGGTTAACCAGAGACCTCACTATCTTTGGTAGAGTTATGCTATCTAAAACAATTGGCATTTCCAGTGTAATTTACCCTTGTCACTCCCTATATGTATCTTCTAATAATGTTAAAAAATCAATTCAATTATTTTCCAATTCCTTTGGAAAAATAAAACTCATTATATTAGGAAATCACAGCTTGTCAAAGAGTATGAAAAAGGTGGTATCAAAGCCTTGGACTTTGAAGCAACGTTTGGGACCCTTAAGATTAATTGGTTGAAAACATATTTATCACAACCAGACTCTATGTGGTTTCACATACCCAGATCTTTATTTAAAAAAATAGCTGGGCTTGATTTTTTCTTACAATGTGATTTTGAGGTGACCAAGATTCCTGTTAAACTTTCACAATTCCACAAACAACTTCTTCAGTACTGGAAAATGATATTTACTCACAATTCTTCTCCCCATGGTTCCACCCTATGGAATAACAGGGTCATTACAATTAATAGGAAATCATTATTTAAGACTGATTGGTATGAGAAGGGCATTGTGTTTGTTGATGACATATTAGACGATAATGGTAAGTTTTTAGAGCATACTGCTTTTCTGAACAAATATACTCTAAACTGCACTCAGAAAGAATATAAAAAGATATGTAAAGCAATACCACTACCATTACTACAGCTAATCCAAAACACATTACTGTATGCAAGAATAAGACCGCTACCAACCTTACCCAATCTTGTAATTAATGAATGTCACATACATGATAAAAAATGTAATAACAAACATATTTGTACTTTTTTTAAATCCAAGCTTTTTTCTGATTATGACAGAGGGCTGTGTGTACAGGTTCCAAATATGGATACCTTATCCATAGATAAACCACATTTCAAATTCATCAAATGGCCCATTTCCCCTAAAATCAAAGAAACTCATTTTAAAATAATTTACAAAATCTATCCGGTTGCAGACTTTCTTAAAAAAAGGTTCAAATTTGAAGTAGATCCCTGTATATTTTGTGAGGCTGCTGAGGAGACTCTGGAACACATGTTCTTTTCCTGTCCCTTGTCCAAAACCTTTTGGTCTGATTTACATAATTGGCTGTCACTTAAGATTGATAATATTCCATCTTTTAATTTGTCACACATCCTCTTTTATATGGACAATGTAGATCCGCCTTTGTCTGATCTGGTGAATATGATTGTTCTCATGGGTAAATATCATATCCATTGTAGTAAGTGGAAATCTTCTAAGCCTTCTTTTTTGTGGTTCATAAATAATTTTAAGTTGTTCTTTTCATCACTGAAGAATGTTAAATCTAGTATAATTGCAAGAAAGATGTATAGAGATATATCCAAGCAATTACTGTTCTAACAATCTCCCCATATTGCTGCACCGAAATGAGACCTTATTTTGTTTTCTATAGCCTTTTCATTAACTGGTACCCCCATTCTCCTTTCTGTTTATTTATTTTCATTTATTTCCTGTGATTTGTACCAAGTGATCTAATTTTTTTTGTTCCCCATACGAGAGTGTTGTATGTTAATGTGTTATAACAATAAAAACAATAAAAAAATAAAATAAAAAAAAATCTCTATTGACCCCCATGTTAAAAAGCCCAACTTTACTGCAGAATAAAACATGTTTACAGCCTGGTTCAAAAAATGGTTTTAGTGCATATCGCTAGGTTTGCCCTTCGTGACAACTGTGAGGGGAGTGAATTTTTTTATAACTCTCCTGTTTAAATTATATTAAGCCTTAAAGTGCATTATTAGGGGCGTGGCCGCTTTGATTGACAGGCGCCATTAGCCGCTGCCACTGCTAGCACTCGGTCCGCCGCCTGTTAGCCTCACTCAGCTACACGGAGCTCTGAGGCTCAGCCTGTTGGGAGTCTTTTGGACATTTCTACATGCAGACACCGGATGAATAATGGCAGGCTGTGCAGTTCATTGGAGAGAGAACCTCCAGGAAATCCATGTTCTACTTGGTGAGTGAAATTCCTGTATTTTATTTATGTGTTAACATTTAACAGGTATCGCTGTCGGCATATAGCTTGTTAGCTTAACGTTAGCTCGTTACGCTAATTAGCCATTAGTGTAAGCAACATTAAGTAAGTTAGTTGTTCTAACCGCAGCTTTTAATGAGTCAAAAACAAGTCAGCAAGAAGGGAGAAGCCAAAATGCATTAGATTAACCTTAGTGTTAGACATTAGGGTGATAATTATGGAACATCCAAAGTGACAGAACTGAATGAAAGAATAAATAAATGGCTAACGTTTTACAAGATATACAGCTTCCATCATGTAACTGAGGACTCTACCGCTAGCTTATTACGTTTATTACGTGTTACGGTGACGTCCAAATAAACGACTCGTAACCGCTCGTAACCAACGGTATGTAAATTGATTTGCTTGAAATTGTTTGTTTGAGCTGTAACGTTAAGTAAACTTAAGGTAATTAATAACTGATTCATAGTTAACATTAATAATAATAATAATTATTATTATTAATTAACTTTAGTGTTGCAAAATAACGTTAACATTACCACATTTATATATTAAAAAGCATTTAAAACCTTGTGAAGTATAATGTCAATAACAGATATGAGTTATTTTAATATTTTCCGGTGTCTTACCTTGACTGTAGCTGGTAATGTCGGTAAACTGGTAACAACCAGCCGCAGGTTCCAACCTCCACCGTACAGCACCGCAGAGTAGCATGTAGCATTAGCTCCTTAGCATGTGCTAACTCGGTCATGTCGAGCTAGGCGGGAGTGGTTTCAGCAACACGTCACCTCAGCTCCACCTACGACCCGCCTCTTTGCCCATTTTTGGTTATCCGGGAGTGATGTGCAGTGACGCGCTTCCAAGATGGCGCTGGCCAGCTCCGCCAATTTTGTGCTTCAAAACGGCTCTTCAGAAACCAATGGGTGACGTCACAGACGCTACGTCCATTTTTATATACAGTCTATGGTGTGAACACAAGTGACGTATTAAACTGATTCGGAACAAAACAAATCGATCCAGGTGTGACAACACCTTAACATTCACAGACTGGTGGAACAGCCACCACGGGCAATTTGGGGTTCAGTATCTTGCCCAAGGACACGTGGACATGCAGCCTAGAAGAGCCAGGGATTGAACCGACGACCTTCCGATTAATGGGCAACCTACGCTACCTCCTGAGCCACAGCTGTAACCTATAATAATAATGACAACAATCTAACAAAGTAGCAACACAAAGGAGCTCCTAGCAGATGGGGTTAGGCGGTCGACATGCTGACTTAAGTTTAGGCACACACCCCTGTGATGGTTAGGGTAAGGCTAAGGGGCTTTTGGGAAGCTGTCATAGCTACTAGCGCTTCGGTCTAGCCAGGGCATCTCGTACAGACGCGCTCGGGGGGTGTCTCATACAGACGCTGAAGGGTACTTTTTGCATCGAATAACGCTTTGCCAGCCTTTCTGAAAGCATCAGTATTTGACACCCTGAGATGAGAACAGACAACACCACACGGGTAATTATGAAGGCACATTTGTGGTACCCTTTGACAGACATGACCACTTTTGCGCATGTGCAGAAAGGGATCCGGCAGGCAGCATGGATTTGGTACCTGCAGTTTACTGGCTCCATAGCTAAAACGGAGCGTTCATGAAATTGTATAAAGAATTGAAAATAAATGCTTTGCCTTACACACATTTTACTTCACTGACCACTTCATAGACCTTTCATTTGGAAAAGTGTCATTGCGTTTAAAAGCCTGCTAATAAGAAAAAAAAAAAACACCAGTATCCGCCTCCTGTCTAGTTTAGAGAGGTCCTAGCTCCCCATGTGAAGCTTCTCTGAAATACCATTGTTGATGGGCCGGACCTCCTGGGAACAATTACAGGGCTCATTTCTGCAGCCCTTTCCCCAAGGACTCAGGCACTGATGTGGCAGTAGCCACTGAACTACCGCAAAAACTGTTTGTGTCAATGTTGGGGCCTTCAGGAAAGCTTTGACAAGCTCCATGTACTTGCATAAGTGGAGGACTTTTCAAGACTTGTTGCAAGGGACACCAAGTACATTATCTCATAAGCTCAGCCCCTGTGATCCTGCTCCTGTTAAGAGACGAAGGTATCCATGCAGCTTTACCACAACTAAAGCTGCATGGATAGAGAAATAGCAGCTGTCTGAGAGGGACTACATACTCTCACTCCAATTCTCTTAAGTGTGCTGGGATGGAATATGACAGACAGCTATCCTAAACTAGTCGTCTCTAAATCTAGGAATAAGAGAAAGAAATAACATTATGAAACAAATGGTTAAACATTACCCAATGTGTTTCTTTTGCATGAAGCAATGTTAATGTTTTGGGAAAATCCACTGTTTGAAGAACAGAAATACTGGATGAACATCAAGTCCATGAAGCAATGTATCACAAATGTCAGTTTAATCATTAAACCATCTATCAATCATTTCAAAGCTGACATCTCAGTTCCACATGTTTCTGTATACAGTATATACATCCTTGCACAAAGCTATGTCTGGAGGTCTGGAGCCTCTCATCAAAAGCACATCTGGTATTAAAAATACAAAATTCACACTTTCAAGTATTCCAAAAATAATTTCACTTTTAAAACTGACAACAGCCCACAAAATATTCAGTGGAACACGCTGTTGCTTATAAATTAGTCTGAGTATTGTCAAAACCTGCATTACAGAGTGAATAAAAATGTTCAGGCTCTATACTTGGATTAAAGATATCTCTAATTAAAGACCAAAATCAATAAAATAATTCAGCATTAAATGTATTAAATTAGAACAATATCCTCTCTGAATCTCTTAAGATCTTTGGACTTTTCCAAGTAATCTGATATTTAGATTATGAAAATTACCCAATGAATTATACATGTAGATGCAAGTGTAAAACAATCAATATTTAGTCTGTTTTTGCTTTACTGCATCTAATATGTTGTTTTTAATGATCCTATACAGAAGTTCATCTGCTAACCAGGAAAGAATTAAATCAAACTCAGTCTAAAAAAAAAAAAAAAAAAAAAAAAATTCTAAAATCATATTTTGGTCCACGTTGTGTGAAGAGAATTTAAAAATTGTAGTGCTGGGTAGAAAGCTCATCAAGGCACTTAAGTCCTGTCTATACCTCACAGGTTAGTAGAGGAAAAGGGGAGTAGCCTGTGGACATTCTGATTTGAAAAAGGATTGGTGCATAAAACAAAGACGGGGGAAGGAGTGCGTTATGAATTGAACAGCAGAGGGAGAGAGGAAAATTAATGTACGGAGAGGGATTTTACATGATAGAGCAGCACTGGCAGGTTTTGCGTTTGGGTGCCTCGGTTTCCTCTTCCTGGGTAGCCTTGGTCGGGCTGTATGTCTCTGTGCTTGCTGGGCTGTTAGCTGCTGGTGGCTCTGCATGGGTCTCAGGTGCTTTGGTCTGTGACAGAAGGGGTTCCTGCTCCCCCTGCCCTGCCTCTGTTCTCTGGTTCTCCTGGGGATCAGCCAGGGGCACGTCCTCAAACTGGTCAAGCAGAGTGGCAGGGTCCTGGGCTAATACTGCCTCAGTTCCCCTTGGTGTTGTTGTAGCTTCACCCTCAGCACCTAGCTTGGGGTTGAGAGTGGAGGGTTGCACCTCAGAATAGACTGGCAGAGCCACTGTAGAGCCTTCTAGGGCATTAGGTGGGGACCGCACCTGTCCAGAGGTTGGATCTTCTGATCGTCTGCCTTGTCCTTCAGCTTCTGTCTCTCCATCTCTGTTATCATTTGTCTTTATGCCACCCTGCATGTCTCCATCTCCAGTTTCTGGCTGTGCCTCTGCAGCGGACTCAGTTGCCTCACTATTCTCTGGTTGCATTAAAGTCTCTAATCCTGCTTCTGTTTTTACTACCTCTTCCACAGGCTCCACTTCCTCTTTGCCTGCTTCTGGATTCAGCGGAGGGGTTTCCTCTAACTGCATAGTCTCCTGCTGATCTTCCCGGGGTGTGAGATCCTCAGGTACATCATCCCCTTCATCTGTGATAATCACACATTGTGCTCTGATCACCAGAGTGCCTTCTTCTTCCTCCTCATTAATGTTGACATTTGGAACTTGCCCAGGCTGTGCTTCAGAAACACCCAGGTTCAACGCCGGTTCCAACTTTATGCTTACAACACCTTCAGAGGATACAACTGATCCATTGGGGGCGGACTGATTAATTTGCACTGAAGCATTATGATTGGTGTCTATCTCTATGTCTCCTCCACCATTGGTTAGGACAGCTGCAGATTTATCCAGTAGTGGGTTTTGGTTTATCTTCACTTTATCTTCAAGTGTTCCTGAAGGAATAACCACCAAATACATATCACTGTCAGTATCTGTGCAATTCCATCAATTCGAACAGTTAGTGCTATAATTGAAAGTTAATTTGCAATCAATATGCCACATTGTCATTAACAATTATATCAGCTTTTATTGTAGTTAGTCGACATGTTACTTGATTGCAATTAGACATTGCTTTTGCTACCTAAGTTATGTATTATAATGCACTTAAAAAGTTATGACATCTATGAATCTTGATGCATTGCACAGAAAGGTAATTCACCTCTGCTCTAATATAAAAGAAAGAGAGTGGCAGATAAACATACTAGATGCAGATTCAGATTATGTAGTCTGAAGTTATAGACCTTGGATGATTTAAATACAAACAGATGGGTCAATTTCATTTTCAGAACTCTCCTATCTACTTCAACAGCTTCAGTAGCATCCCCCGCTGACACATCTATGTACCCGCTGCCCTTTAAAAATGCAAGTTATGCACTTGAGTGTCTATTAGCATAAATATATATGCAAAACCTTATTCAGCATGCATAAATATTCATCACAGCATGTATGAACTTTTTGTGAAGTATAGGTATGCTTTTGCCACTCCTTCCTTTATAATGAAAATATATTAAGATCAGTATATACTGTACGTACAATGCATACAGACAAGTCATGATCTTTAAGGGGTTGGGGTAAGATGGTGATGAGATAAGAATTAACAAAAGGAAGAATGGACAGAAAATAAGATGTTTTCAGGTTCAAGGTGATGAGAGAGATGCCAATATCAATAAGGCTATAGGCATGATTTAATGTGTGCAGGATTTCTTTCTGTATATTTGAGGTCCTGCATGAGCTTTATGAGAATGTTATTGTGTATTTCTGTGTGCATTTTATGACACACGAGTCATCTCTATACCCACCCAATGCTGCTGCATTGTCTTCTCCGTTTTGCAGAACGGCTTGGATTATTTCTGTTGAAGAAAATATTTGTATTTACTGCAACAGTAGCAGGTAAGATTGTTTTGTTGACATGTAGTTTAGAAATCATGAATTACTATACAACAGAGTACTAATTTATCAGAAATTTACACCATTAAGTATACTCTACCTTTAAATTTAAATATTCAAACAAATATATGAGGTCCACACTGAAGACTTAAAATGTGGCTTGCTTGGATAACTTATCTTGTAATAAAAACTGATGCACCAGTACAACACTAGAAAACAAGAAAATCCTCACTAAAAACGTGCTTCTTCTCTATAGATAATATAGTTAAGTTCTTTTCATTGCACACAGACAGAAAAATGGAAAGGAGCCCAAAAATTAAACAAATAAAATCTAATCAATTTGCACTGTGCTGTAATTAATTAAGAGTAGCATTAAAGGCACAACATTGGCAGCAGCTAACAGGTGTTAACAGCAGAAAGAAAAGCAGTGTGTCTACACACATTTTAGGGCTGCATGATATTGGAAAAAACTCATTATATCTATGTTAATATATACTATAAACTGCAATATTTTTCTTTTCTGCAATTTACACTCACCTAAAGGATTATTAGGAACACCATACTAATACTGTGTTTGACCCCCTTTCGCCTTCAGAACTGCCTTAATTCTACGTGGCATTGATTCAACAAGGTGCTGAAAGCATTCTTTAGAAATGTTGGCCCATATTGATAGGATAGTATCTTGCAGTTGATGGAGATTTGTGGGATGCACACCAGGGCACGAAGCTCCCGTTCCACCACACCCCAAAGATGCTCTATTGGGTTGAAATCTGGTGACTGTGGGGGCCATTTTAGTACAGTGAACTCATTGTCATGTTCAAGAAACCAATTTGAAATGATTCGAGCTTTGTGACATGGTGCATTATCCTGCTGGAAGTAGCCATCAGAGGATGGGTACATGGTGGCCATAAAGGGATGGACATGGTCAGAAACAATGCTCAGGTAGGCCGTGGCATTTAAACGATGCCCAATTGGCACTAAAGGGCCTAAAGTGTGCCAAGAAAACATCCCCCACACCATTACACCACCACCACCAGCCTGCACAGTGCTAACAAGGCATGATGGATCCATGTTCTCATTCTGTTTACGCCAAATTCTGATTCTACCATCTGAATATCTCAACAGAAATCGAGACTCATCAGACCAGGCAACATTTTTCCAGTCTTCAACTGTACAATTTTGGTGAGCTCCTCAAGGTTGTGCGTGTTGTGGCTTCACAAATGCAAGGTTGATGAAATGAAAGGTTATTTCAGTCAAAGTTGCTCTTCTATCAGCTTGAATCAGTCGGCCCATTCTCCTCTGACCTCTAGCATCAACAAGGCATTTTCTGCCACAGGACTGCCGCATACTGGATGTTTTTCCCTTTTCACACCATTCTTTGTAAACCCTAGAAATGGTTGTGTGTGAAAATCCCAGTAACTGAGCAGATTGTGAAATACTCAGTGGGCCCGTCTGGCACCAACAACCATGCCACGCTCAAAATTGCTTAAATCACCTTTCTTTCCCATTCTGACATTCAGTTTGGAGTTCAGGAGATTGTCTTGACCAGGACCACACCCCTAAATGCATTGAAGCAACTGCCATGTGATTGGTTGATTAGATAATTGCATTATTGAGAAATGTTCCTAATAGGTGTTCCTAATAATCCTTTAGGTAGTGTATATTGCGATATGAAAAATACAGGAAATTTCACCAGATGACTTTAAGTGCTCTATTTGAAAATAATTAAGCATCCTATAATTATTGGGGTGATCTTTTAGGGAAATACATAGAAAATAAAAAAAATAAACTGAAAATTGTCTTTTTAGTCTGAAGACTCTTTTGAGTGCAAACCATCCTGTCTCAAAAAAAATAAATAAAAGAGCAGCTATACACCAGCCCCCTGATGACAAAAGTTGCTTTTCTTATTGCAACAACCCTTAAATTGGAGTAAATTAATCTCTTGTAGATTAGCCATATAATACGGGGAACCTTGCAAGTTTTCTGTTTTGTATGAAGTATGATAAAGAGTTGCAGGGTTGAAATGTATTGACAGAATACCGTGTTGGAAAAAGCAGGCAGATGGATGACAGCAATGCTTCTCTCTGCACTCTGTTACATACTGTGGATGGTTGAGCTTGTCAAATACTTTAAAATGCTCATGTTAACTCCTCTACAGTGTGACATTTGCATCGATGTATCACTTTCCCTAGTAAAAAGCTAATGGAAATGCAATTTTCTAAAATGTCCAATGTAATTTTAACATTTCTCTGTGCCAAAAGGTTTATCTGATCCCACTTACCTGCACTGGCCTCTGCCACTTTCACTGCCTCCTGCTGGGGAAGAGGGACGGGAGAGGAATTACATTTACTGTAAAAACTGGTAAAACACTTTATGTTGACTGAACCCCTTGTGTATTTGAGGGAATTTGAAAAAACAAATGAAATGCAAACTTTGGAACATCACAAGACCTTTGAGGAAACAGACACAAAATTTTCCTCATGTTGTATAAATACCGGTAAGATACTATCCTACGCTCTGAACAGCACAGAAATGCACAGCATGTGCTGAACTAGTTAATGTGTCCAGTATGGTCTCTCAGATGGAGGACTGATGATTTCAGCTGTTAAAGGGTCATGACATTCTGCCTGGTCACAAGGGGGAGTGATTGAGCTAAAAAGCCCTACCTAACCTTTGATAAGTTGACCACTCTCCACAGTTTGGTGTAATATGCACTTAACTACATCAGCCCTGCATAGATAAACAGTAATCATGTGTGTTCCTTACAATTAAAAGCCTGCTTTCAAGGATCTAAACATATCATCACATTCCTAGTCTCATCCGAAAGCATTAGGCTAACAAAGTGAGAAAATCTTCTTCATGTGCCTGTTTGCGTTGCCAGATATTAGCTGTCACTCATTCTCAGTCTGCCTATTAAACCCAAGCTTTGCTGGCAGAGCCTGTTCAAAGTGCTGTATTTTCACACAGAGGATAAGGTCATGCATTCAAAGTCCTCCATCACAGCCAGCATGAATAATTGGCTGTAATAGTGATTAAAAACGGAATCCTCTGTTTATGTCTCTAGCTAATTTTAGCTGAACTTCAAAATCCAAGGTTTAGATGAATGGGATAGAAAAACCTTACTAAAAAGACCTTGGCACAGACGGTAAAAAAGGCGGGACAGCTCTTTTGTTCTACTATAAAGACTTTCGGCGAGGTCAGGTAAACACACTTGTGCTTGACTTGAGGTGAAACAATAATCCCAGAGTGGGTCAAGTGCTGAATTGTTTATGTAACAGAGCTGCTTACATTCATAAAGTTCCTGCTTTTGAACAAGAGGTGCTACATCAAAGGTACATTAAGAGAAGAAATGCATTATTCATGGGAAAAAGCCACAGACAGTAGTTGAGGGGAATTTTCTACGTAATGGAAGATGATGGAGCGTGCTTGTTCAACACATATTGCAACCCCCTTTGTGTCCACAGAGTGCGTGGGCGAGTGTGTGCATGTTCCTCACCGTTTGGCCATCTTCCATCAGTTCCTTCAGCTTCTGTTCCTCCTCTGCTATCCGCTGACTCTCTGACTGCAATCTGAGACAGACAAAAAAACCAAACACATCAACTCTACACTAACAATGCACTCTTGGACTATGATGCCTTTAAATTTTCTAATCAAAAGTAAAACTAATATAGGCATATTTATTTTGCTAAATCAGTATGTTTCAATTCCCCCAGAGGCCATGTACAGTGTGTATAAGGAGTGTTCTTAGAAAGCGAGGTAAGCTGTGGATCTCTACAATAATAACATTGGGATCTTGAAGTGCAGTTTTCAGGGACTTGACAACATTGCCCACTGCAATAAAAAAGTCTAGTCCTCTCTGGCGACTGTGCAGGCTGGATCTAATTCTCACTCCCTGCCTGCGAGTTGAGTACTGGCAGAATTAAACTGAACTTTGCCAAAGCATACATAACGTATGACAACAGCAAAAAGTATAAGGAAACAAAAACAGAAAAGGGAATGCTGCAACATCAATTATACATGAAGTTTCAGCTACACAAACACAACAAAAACAACAGTTGTGTTATGCTGTCAGCTCTGCGCTACCTGTGTCAGGCAATCACAAACTGGCTCCTCATCTCCTAGCTCCTCTCACACACACACACACACACACACACACACACACACACACACACACCCCCTCCCCCCATACTTGTCAATGCGGTTTTCAATCTCCTGGGCCTGGGAGCCCCATAGAGGGGAACGGGGGCTTTGGGAGTCCAGAGAGGTTGGGGACAAAGGAGCTCCCTCCATCAACCACTGGTCCCTCAGAGACTTCCTCTGGAGCGAGAAAGAGGTGGTGTAGAAGAGGAAGGAGGACAGACAGGATAGCGAGTCAACTTTCAGTAGTATTGTGGTAATAGGATTATGTTGTGTTGCAAATTGTAATTAAAACAGTATACTGTGAGATGCTATAAATGTGTCAACTGTCACAGATGTTGCTATACAGTACAGTTTATACTATTACATAGTGAGAAAAATTTATCAAAAAAACTGGGAGCCGTTTATAAAACTAAATAGCTGAGAAACACAGCAAGTTCAATAACAGCGTGACCAGTATTTTTAAATATCAAGATTTTGGGAGGTAAAAAATCTAATAATAATCTTCAGGCTGATTTTTCTTTTTAAAAATAAACACACAACATCAACATTTTTGATAAGGATCCTTGAAATTTGGTTACTAAACTATTGTGACCAAGAGGCAGGACATTTTACAGTCTTAAAATAACTTGTCAGTGCTCTCTGGTGGACAAACTATATGTTCGAGTAATAAATTCCTGCAACACATCTTTAGCACTGGTAAAATTAACATTACTACAATTCACACTATTCAGGTTTTATTAACATTATACATCAATGATACAGATACAGATATAACTGTGATAAGCTATTATCAGCCAATAATATCACTCCTGACTTGCAAGTCAGGCGCTAGTAACACATACATTTTTTTAAAGGAATCAAATACAACACTTTACAATGAACAACACTGACTCAACTAACTAACCTAATGCTAGCTAGTAATGCTAACTGTAGTCATTAAAGTATAAAGCTAGCTAACAATTATCTCTAGAAAGTATTACCTATTAATCTTGAAAATATCCACAAGAAAAATAATATACAAACCGTTAAGAGCAACAGTAAGTGAACAGAATGTTCACATAACTAGGATGTTGAATTAGCAACAGACAGCTAACAGTAGTTAAACTGATATGGCTAGCCTGCTTAGCATTTAACGTTAGCTGATAAGAAAAACATCTGAAACTACAAAATAGTTTAAACAAATGTCACAAAATAGCTACTCAGCATTGAGTATCTTCAGATAATGCTCCAACAAGGGCGTTTTAAGAGTAACATTAGATAAAAAATGTAAGATAAGAAGCTGAAGATAATTTCAGTTAACTCCAACTGTGCCCGTTGTGGCTGCTACTAGCAACAGAATGTTCAACTGAAACCAACTGCTAAGAAAGAGAGAAAAAAACTGTGTCCATAATCACTCCTGATTTGTCCAAAAGTGTAAAATATATACACTAAAAGGCCTAGTGTCTCTAAAGATGCTCATGCTAATCAAACTGCAACTCTAAACGGTCACTGAACATTAAAATAAAGGTGTTTTCTTAGGTGGTGTTTTAGCTTTAATTTCTTTACCAGCTTTGAGCAGATCGTTTATTTACTTTTGCATTGTGGGAAAATCATACAGGGGTTTTTGTAGGCCTACACTGACTGTTTTCAGTATACTTGACAACTTTGATGTTCAGCATGAACATACTCATACCTGCTTATAATTGGTCTGGAATTGGGACACAGCTTATTTTTCTTTTACAAACAATCTTGCACAGAAGCAAAAATTATAATAAACTCACAGTTAATGATGTTGATTTACACATGTCAGAAGTACCATGGTCTACTCACTACAGAGGCACAGCAAGGAGAAGTAAGATGGAGCAGTGACATAGCCAGAGGGGAAAATTGAGATAGGGAAGGTAAAGCGAAATGTGGTTGTTTGAAGGGGGCGAAGGTGAGAAAAAAAGGTGAGAGACAGAAAGACAGAAACAACTGAGTCCATGTCACCATGTCTTCATCTCAGCTATCCGACAGAGAGAATGGTAGTATGAATTTATATTGTGCATGCACTTTATTCCTACACCACTCCAGTAAAGAGACATCGCCCAGTGAACGAAAGGTGCCTGAGGCAACCATTTCATCCAACCAGAACACCAAACCAAGAACTTTAAAGTTTTACACAAACAAGAGCACAATGTTCAGAAGTTTGTAGAACTGACTAGTCTGTCTAAGAGACACACAAAAACATAACATTCCTTCAAGTCTAATACTTTATTTCCACTGCTTTGCTGTTTTTTCTTTCGTTCCAGACCCCCACTGGACATCTAGCACTCGAATCTTTAAAAGCTCTGTGTGTGTGAACTATCTGTGAATATGAGTGACACATCCCACATGGGTGTACACATTTGTGTGAGTTTTCCACTGGAAACCTGACAGTCCATCCCAAATTACACAAGTGACTACCGATTTCATGGTGTTTTCAAATATAATGATTCCATTTCACCTGGAATAATTTGCGCTAGCCCGCATATATGTGACCTTTTAACTGACAAAAGGTGAAAAAATTACCTTTTCAAGAATGTAATTTATTTAGTTGGAGTTCTGAGCTGTACAAACACAGTATAGTATGTACAGTATATTTACACGGAATCTTCACCTTTTCAAAGCATTCACAGCTCTTTTTAGTTATTACTGTTCTTCAGTGTTAACAAAAGTTGGACATATTTTCATGCTACATCCACAAATAAAACAAAAACAAAGTGGTGATACTGCACAACCAGAAAGAGAACCCCGGTGATGAAAGTGACATGATGAAAATAATGTTATAATGATAGTGGTTACACCATTTGTCAGACTCATCAAACCAAGCCTGCCATAATTTACTTCACAAATGTATTTCCATTGTTATTTGCAGAATTTCTTCATAGACAAAATTCCACTTGAGAAATGATCTGCCAAAACTCGAACATTATACACATTATACAACCCTTTCAAGGGTTGTATAATGTACACTTTAAACACTACACTAAAGAGACTGGAAGCAGGAAACTGCCAAGAAGGAGAAACATTTTTGACTCTATTATACAATAAGTTACTAGTTGTGTTCCTGTGTATGTCAGGAAAAATAACAGTGGCTGCAGGGTGACTTAGTCAGTAAGACAACCATGTTACAACCGGTTGACCTTGGTTCAAGTGCTTGTTTCATCTGCGCCGCTAAAGTGCCCTTGAGCCAGACAGTAAACTCTTGCCAGCTCGAGGAACACTTTTCTGTAGCTGACAGTGACATGCGTAAGTGAACAGTCTGTCTGCAGGGAACCTTTTGTAGGCTAAATCTAATGTACCAAAATAACCAGGATTATCACATTATCATAGTTATGTGTCTATATACACTAAAATCCAGCACAAAGCTCTCAGAGCAACTGTAATTTTTCTTACTGGAGGTGAAAGCATCTGAAAATCCATACTCCCCTCCAGTATATGGCCCTATGTTTTCAAAATCTGGCAACCGTTAGCCAGTAGCTACCTACTTAGCTATAAGCGTCACAAAACCATCTGTGTTTTCCCATGCAGCGCAGAACAAGCCCTGCTCTGTTCACCTCCCTTTGCCTTTGGCTTGCTGGGCACAGCCCTCTCTAAACTTTCCTGCAGGTCAGGAGCTGTGTGTTGCTGCTCCCTCTTATCACAACCCTACATCTACCCCAGGGTTACACTCAATGTCAAAGCTAATGAATGTATGTAAAGCAATGATGATATCGCCTCCTGTGAGAGAGCAACTATTGAAATAATCATTTAAAAATGAATCTTTGAAGCCTCTCATCGATGCAATTTATGTTCGGTGCATTGTTCACAAACTCACATGCACACACAAACACGGTGAACATATGCAAAATAGTGTCTTCTATGACCACACCAGCACACACATGCATACCTGCTTGCACACAAACACACGCTGCACAGATTTCACACAATTTGAGGAATGTGCCCCTGGACAGCGTAACACAGCGGAGTAGGAAGTGGGAACGCCAATCTGGAAATTATGTGAAAACAATAGAGCCGCTCTGTGCCTTGCAGAGTGTGGAAACATGCTCATAAAAATTGATTTCAGCAAAGAAAGGCTTTCCTCTAACCTTGTGAGAAACAGGCAGAACCAGGAAGTGTTGAGGGCTGTACAGTTCATCTATGTGTGTGTTGGTGTGTGCGTGTGTAAGAAAAGGAAATAAATGTGTCTATCTGCATGGTAACAAGCTGGAATGGGTCTGCAGAGGATTTTAGCTGAGTGAAATTAAGGCTGCATGTGTGTGTGAGTTGCGTGGGTGAATGAATGAGACAGGTTAGATCATCCTGTGTATGTGTGTCACACCTTGAGCTGCTGTAGTCTGAGCTTCTCATCCTCCATCTCTCTCCTGGCTCTGTCCTGCTCCTCCTGCAGCCGGCGCTTCTCCTGACAGGGAGAAAGAAGGAGGGAAAGAGAGAAATTGCAAAAAATAGAGTATGAATGTGGACATATTGATCACAATGGGAGGGCAATTTTATTCTAATAAAGACAAGCATGGACTGGATAAACTCAGATCTGCAGCAAGATATATAAACAAGCAGATGCAAATAAATAAGCAGTAACAAAGACAGGGAAGAGACGGTGATGAATAAAACATCACTGGGAAAGAGTAAAACGGGGACACCTGGTCAACCATCTGTCACAAGGACACTGTCACCGTAGACATCAGGTAAACTCTATATCCCATAATACTTACAGCAGCTGTCCCCATGACAACCCGGTGTTGTTTTCGTGGGACCAGGGACACCCTGGCTCACCACACTGCACAATCAATAAATGATTTAGGAGTTACGAACAGCTCAGTGAGCTTAGTGTCTTTACCCTCTCTTTCTCTGTACAGACGAATCAGAAATAACGTCAGAAGAGGACAGTGACAACTACTACACTTGTAAACCTATTATTTCACTTTTCATGCAACTTTGTCAGAAAAAACTGTCCAGGTGATCCTGTAGAACTGATTATATGTTGGAAATAAATTAAATTAAAAAGGTTATAATCTACAAAACCTAAACATTTCAAAACAAATGTGTCCAGTTTTGGCAGACAGCTAGATGCCTTTCTGTGCTGTATTATCAGCTGCTCCAGTAGGTAGAAAGTGAACATAAACCCCACGTTACGGCCAATGGTCAACTGGTCAATTTGTTTCTAGGCTCAAATTCGAGTTTTACATTATCACATATTTACGATTTTTATTAAATGATGCATTTCTTTATAAAGATTTAAATCTGAATGTGGAGGTTGGACAGAAGCGGTACATTAATGTTTTTTTTGTTTGTTTTTTTTAACCTGTGTCATAACAATTTCTAGTACTTTGAGACCTCTACGGTCTCGTAGACTTCCTGCTGACCATGATTAACCCCAACATATCTTTTTCCGCAGTCACTGTAAATGTGTACAGTTTCTGCTTCCTTTCTGCTGCATACACATCAGCCGCTGGATTTGTCTATACACAGATGAATATGCGTGTGTCTTTGTATGTGCACATGGACTCACAGCAATGGCCTCCAGTCGCTGTTTGTACTTGTCCGCCTCATCCATCCTGGCACCTGTGACACAACAAGACAGGGTTGAAGGTTAGTGATCAGAGGTTAAGCAAATACTGGATCCATTTATTCCCCATATTACGGTGTTCACTGGTCTGAGAGAACGAACTCCGGCCACTATTTCAGTTGTATCTTCTGCACTTCACACACAAAACCCTTATGGTCTTTACGTATGGCAGATTTTATTGGACTTTAATATTTGTAACCCACAGAAAACAATTGTTTATGATGCGCAAATATTTCACTATCTACAAATATGTATTTTTACATTTGTGACTTCCAGTACACATTGGACAAAATTCCACAAATGCGTACATGACCCACAAACTGACTGGAAGAGATCTGAAAATGCGCAAAAACTGTTGTGTGTGTAGAAGTCACTCTGTTTTTTTTGTGGATATGATTTTACACATCACAAAAGTAAAAATACATATTTGTAGATAGTGAAATATTTGCGCATCATAGTACATATTTGTGGATTGTTTTCTGTGGGTTACAAATATTAAAGTCCAAGTGTGGGAAGAAGAGAATCAAACAGCATTTCTGCATTAGTCCCCAAACTCATTTAGTCCCACCCTGTACATCAGAGAATATGGAGGCAGCTAATGAGTGGCAACACAAGATCAGACAGCAGAATTCAGCCGTTGCTATTTATGAAACATGTAATTGGACAAGTATCTCAGTAGTACATTCCCATGTCTGCAGAGCTACCTTGACCCACAATCCTCCACATCAATCCCACCCTTACCAAAAATGTCTCCCCCATACCCCATTTAGCCTTTTGTGTCTATTATGACACAGCCCCAGGCATTTCGAAGAAAATGAGCATAGGCATTTGTTTTCCCCTACAGCTGACACTAAATGGGACAATATTTGAGCTCCCCAAAACTCAGAGGTACATGAGACAGCATAGACTTAGCACCCAGCTCACAGCAACTCAGTCATTAGTGAGTTCTTGCCATCACAAGCCATAACTCCGTTTTCATAGGAAAATCTTCCTTCTAAAAACTTCTCAGGAGAGTAACAACACTTATTTTTGTCCCACATGTAATTCTGCACTGGGTGCGTTCCATAACAAAAACACACTTTATACTTTAATTGTAGATGTTAACGCAATAATTTTCTGATCACTGACAATCCCATTTGGTGTATAAAAAGTTCTGTCCTTCACCAAAAAACACATTTAGCCATCACAGTAACTGAGATCTCACACTAGTGGTCATCTGAGCGATACAGTGCCCAATTTCTGTAACAAATGCCACACTGCCACAGCCATCACAGAGCGCAAAATGTGTCCTTACCAATGTACGTACACACACAGCACACTTTCCAGATGCACAACCTGCAAAACTTCAGAAACAAGCTAATGTGAACATGAGGAAGGTCAAACGTAAAGGGGGACCTCGTCTTTTACATCAAAATCCAACTGTACGTTGACAAAGAAAAAACATCACGTGTAAACATCCAAAAAAGCTTTGACAGATCAACCCTCTGCACCATTACTCATTTCTCCCCCACCCCCTCATCCAACATTCACATACTCTAAATATGAGGTTTCTTATTTCTGCCCACAAGGCAACTCACTGGAGTTGATGCTATTGTTGCTCCTCCAATATGTTAGCTCTTTTAGGTCCTTAAGGGGTGTTCGTGAACATTGTGTGAAACTTCTCCATACCAACACCTAAAGAATCCCTTCGGCACCCTCAAGGTGAGGGATGGGTGTTGGGGTCACAGGGGAGGCGGGCCCACATTAAACGATATAAAAATGTAGGTGTACTGTGTCTGGAGGGGAACACAGAAGGATGAAAGGAATTGGGAAAGGTAGAAAATGGCAATGGGGAAACAACCTCTAGCATGCCTTTCTTTTCTCTGGAGTTCTCTCAAGAACTGACGTGGCAAGATGGAAGGATCAGCCGAAAGACAGATGAGAATACACATACACAGAATATATATGGAGAGATTTAGAGACAAGGGGGACCCTTGAATAGCAACAGAGGTGGAAGAGACAAAATCTCATTTTGGCAGTGTTCTGAATGACTGGAGGTGCAGTGACAGCTTACAGTATAAGCCTCCGTAGGGAGTGATGGCTTGTGTCTCATCAGGGCTCCAGGAGAGCGCCTAGAATAGCAGCCACAGATAAACAAGCAAACACAAACAGTGGCTTTGATGAGGAGGTATTGAGGAGCTCCCCGTAGACGCACACCGACTTCGATAATTAGACATGATACAGGAGGGTAGGGTAGGCTGACAAAGTCAAAAAGTTAAGAGACAGAGAAAGTCAAGATGTTTGAAGAGAAGAGCGGCAGGGAAAGAGAAGATGAGAGAGGAATGAGGTGACAGGAAATGTATCAACTGGTTTGGGATTCAAATCCCCTAATGTCAAGGGTAACACAAACATATGAACAATTTTTGTGCAGGACAGACAAAAAAAACATGATTGTTCAAGAATCGGAAGAAGAGAGAAATTGTAGATTTAATCTACTCTGTTTCCTTTAAAACCTTGATCATTATCAAGCAAATTCAGGTCAGTTTTCTCCCAGGTAAACCAAAGAGTGATTTTGCAATCTTGGATAGTTTCATTTAAAGGCCTCTCAATGGCCCAAGAGGTCAAAGTATCCAGTGTTTTGCAAAAAAGCCAACCAAATATAGTTTTATTTATTTTTCCTTGAATTATTTTGTAACCCCTCAGACTTATCTTGTGACGCCTACTTAAAATCATTTAGGGTTTGCTAAAAATGATGTCTGTTATTTACTGGGCAGTGTCTACATTATAAAACCAAGCAGAAGTGTTATTAATGCGAAATCCTTACTTTAACTATGAATCTTTGCACCTTAACTGTGAATTTTCACACAACTCCCACAATCCTCTTGTGGTATTCTGGAAGCACAGCAACCCACAAATGTCCCAACATGGACCCAACAAAAACTGCACTTGTTCACTGCTACCTTGCCCCTGTTATTGCACACTATATCCAATAATCTCAGAACCAAACAGCAGCACTAAAAACACTAATATAGCACATGGCCCTGAACACGAACACAGCTTGGCTGCTACAGTATTCAATTACAGACATTGCTTCACCTGTAACAACTGTTACATGCCAACCCAGGTGGCTGAAATTGTACTGATGCCTCAGTTCCATTAAAACTGAGAGTTTTTTGGTTTTCAAGGAAATGTTTTGTTTCCTACACAAACACTTTCCTGTTCAGCAAGTGGTAGGCTGTCTGACCTCAGTGGTATGACCTCCCACACACAGGGTCTCTCCCAGTTTACATCTCCCATTCTCTATGTCTCCCTTGCCATACCCCACTCACAATTACTGCAGTTTTATATGACTGCAGTAATTAAATGCTTTTGGATTTGGGTCTGAAAACAAGTAACAAGGCACAAGTCACTTTGCCCTCTGGGAAATTGTGAGTGGCCTTTTTCAGTATTTTCAAAAATATTATAGACTAAACAGTTACTTGATTTAAAGCTGCTACCAATCATTATGAATGAAAAGATGCCATATTCAAATGGATTGTTTTGTAGGACCAACTGTTCAAAATCCAATGAGATTTAGTTTACGATCACTTGAGACACATTTTCACTTCATCGAGAACTGTACTTCATCGATATGGCAGTGCACTCCTATAATATCTCACAATAGACAGTTAAAAAAAGACTTAATCGTGTGTATGGGAGGGTCTAGCTGTGTCAGTCATTCAGTCTTACTGCAGACGGTCAGTATGGTTTCTTTGCAAACATTCCTCCTGCACTGCTGCAAAAGAATGTATATTTGCCTTCAGTGTATGTGTACATGTTTACATAACAATGTATATTTGCCTAGTGCGGTGCTACGAAGTCTAAATGCTGAGTGCTAGTGTAGTGACATTAGCTCTGTGGGAACAGATGGAAGAACAGTAGGGTGTCTGGAATGAAAAACTTTAAGAATCATTTAGTATCACAGCTCACTGCTCGTGGATTTCTCTGACACACTTACAGGCATTCTTATGACTGACTGCATGTAACAATCAAAATGTGAATCTTAAGCACTATTCCTACAAGGCAAGAGGCTGCGGTGTTTGTTTAATCAAAAGACCAAGAGACCATCCCTGCAAACAGTTTTGGAGCTCAGCTATATCCAAATCACAGTGTGTGTAAAGTAAAGTCTTCATTATTTTCAAACTGAGCAAAACACTACAAACACCAACGCATTCACATGATATTTTCCGAGGGGCTTAAAAAGAAAGACTGTGGGAATCAGAGAAATCAGTGTGATCGGATAGGTAGCACTTACTTACCACCAAAGCATCTTTTTGCTCTGTATCAACTTGCACGTATAGTGTCAGCGGTAGCTACACTTGATGACATGTAGATGAGTTGTCTTTGCAAAGCCCATGTTTCAGCAATTTAAATCCTACTTGACAATACCTGACACTATGGAATCAGGAACTAGCTTATTCAAATGCAATACTCTACTCAGCATGGATACGGGCGCACGTTATTAGAGAGGTAAGAGTACAGTGTTGCTGACTTTGACCTCACAGAGATAGACACAGGCTGAAGAGTCATTGAAGTTAAATATTCAAGTTTCTGCTCCATTTCTTGGAGGGGTGAGGGATGGGGGTGGGCTGTTGTGATGTGATTATAGTAAAGATAGAGGAGAGAGAGCAGCAAGCAGAAGTAGGGTTGGAGTATCAAATTGTGTGCCCTTAATTATATACAGTACTGTTAGCACACTTGAATACTAATAAAAAATATTTGTTTTATTAAATTCTAATACCTATAATAGTGGCGCTACGCTGGAATTATATTTGCTTTTAAGTGCACAGGCTCATTTACGGTGCTGCTTTCACGTCTCCCATTATCCTGCTTCTATTCAACAGTGCTGGATTTTAAACTCTTTGGGAACATAGTACAGCACTAGAGTGTACCATGTAAACTGTAGAACTGAAATAGTGGAACTGGACGGTAGAATAGGATACACAAGGTTTCACATTTTCAGGCCAGTGAAACACACAGCAAGTATTCCAAGGACACTGTAAGCTGGAAATATCCTTCCACCCATGGGTTTGGGTACAGGAAGACTACAAACATCGCTGTCCTCCAGACGATTAGAGACAGAACATGCAATCACAAGGACCCTGATCTCTGAACTTATGCATCCTCTGCTGTCGTCAATGACCATTGCTCAGGAAGGGGCCCGACTTAGACAGACAACTAACTGTACAACAAATTCCTAGATATAACTTCAATCAGAGACGGGGCAATCAAAGAGGCAATCCCTCTCTAGTTTGAGGGATGTACAAAGTGAGTTGTTGTATTGTGCTTTTTCATCAGCTATTGATTTTCAGTTGCTTTACAGACCCTGCAGCAGAAATTGCATTATTGGAAATGGATATCCTGCTTATCTAGATAGAAATAAATCTGTCATACAGTGTAAAGGAGTGGGTGTGTGTGTAGTGTATGTGTGTGTGTTTATGTGTGTGGGTGGAACTTGTGTAGCTTGGATACTGCTACTGCAACAGCACACAGCCACGTTCCTTTGATTGACAGGCCATATCGACGGGAATGAAAACACTGCATTCCACTCCTGTGTGTGCGCACATCAGTAATGGTTTGGGAGGTTAATGTGTGATGTGTGTGTGCCTCCTACATCAAAGTGCTAACAGTGTAGTAGACTGTTGGGGATTATCAAAGTCAACAACATACATCACAGATTTACTCCAAGTCATTTATCACCACTGTACTTCACAGGCATGCAATTCCTATTTCAGCCTAACCTCTGAAGAAACACATAGGCAAAAATAATATGTGCACTTCAAAGAATCAAAAGATGTCATCAACCTACCAATTCCATATTTACCAGGGCATTAACTTTGCAGATATGTACAGTTAGCTTACACAAATGGTCGCGCTTTGAGAGCATCAAAGGCATCACTGCGAGGGAATATCAAAAGAAAACTTCCAACAGGTCCTGGTGTTCAGCGGTTAGACTAAAGCAAGTTTAATGCACTGACAATTTGACTAAATCGTGTTGAGAGAGGAGACTATGATGAAACAATAGCACCTCAAAGGAGCAAATTCCTTAGCTCTCATTTTGTCTCTACGTTATACAGACATAAAAAAGGATTGAGAAAGCTCAATGGTGTACTGTCAGGTACCACACACACACACACACACACACACACACACACACACACACACACACACAGTCTCTGTTCAGCAGGAGGTAGGCTGGTCTTAGCCTTTGCCTGGCTCTGCCCAGTTTCCTAGTGCTGTAAGGGAACGCTTATATACACACACAACACACACCCACAGCACTCCATCTCAATTTGAGCTGATCTAGAAAGTAATGTGACATGAAGGTTAAGTTAAACTGTCATGGTTGCAGGGGCTCCAAGGTTGCTTTCACACCTGCAGTTTGGTCCATGTTCTCCTTTTAGTTCTGGTCCATTGTCTTTTCATGCTGACTAACAAACAAGGAGTGTAAAAAATCTGTTACGTGGACTGACAGGTAATTCATTCATTTGGCAGTTTTGATAATTATTAGTGCCACATGGCTCCACATGTTTAAATCACTGATGGACAGCAAGTCATGCTTGCACTTTAGACAGTGTTCAGACTGAAAACAGCCTTGTGTGGTTGTTCCAGGTACCAGTGAGACATAAATTATGATCCAGGAAGTTTGGTTTGAGTAACAGATCGCAGAGATTGAAGGCATATCAGAGCACAAAACACTGGCCTTACTACAGTATGCATTACAAAGTTTAATATTATTTGTTTAATTATTTTTTCTGGTGTAAAAAATAGTAGTCACTAATGGACTCCATATAGATCCCTACACCTTGCACTCACATGATCGCAAGAATACGTGTTACCTTGGTAACCAAACAATTTGCATAAATATATAGGCCTACATTACTTCTTCAGATTGCTTACTTAAAAGTTCCCATGATCAGCAGAATAATGTGAGAGTAGTTTTGAATTAATGCTAAAATTCCACGTCTTCTATGACAAATCTTCTGGGTGGTTTGCTTTGTTTTCAAATTACAGACAAAGCTCAACAATTACCAAGACAGGGACCAACCATTTCAAGCAGTCACAGTCTGGCTATTTGGTCAGGGCACCAGAGTTTGATTGACAAAAAGAACTAAACCATATGGACAAATGCACTGGAGTTAGTTTGAACTGAACAGGTTAGGTGTGAAAATACCTAGACCAAGAATTGGTATATTATCTACCAGGTTTGTCTTACTGTACCTACTGACATTTTCTCTGCTGTCAGGACACAGCTTGTGTAGCCATTATCTCATCAGCCAAACACACATATGGTTGACATAAAGCTAAATGTTGTATAAGGCTGCATACTGCTTGATATTACCCTCTGAGTGGTTCCCAATATGGGCAAGCTGCTGATCACTAGCCATGACAAAATCACCATCTGCTGCACACATTTAAAATATTAAGTCTGGAAGGATTTTTGGCGAGAAAATCAGTTCCACATCCATTAAGCTGAGCAGCAGATCAAAAATGACAGCATGGTGAAAGCCTTTGTAAAACGTTGTCATCCACTCATCAAATCAGCAGAGGAGCGACAGAGATTAACATGGTCATCTGAAACATACATATGCATGGTGAAGTTGAAGAATAATGTGCTATGCAGCGTGGATGAGTCATCTTGGCTCACTGAGTTATGATTAACATGCAGGATTATCTGATTAATCCGACTGTGAAGAAGTCACATTGTTGCATGGGTCTAACTGTATGCATTTCCTAGAATGGCTCCGTTTTGGAAGCATCAATCAGTTAGATCAATTAACCTTGCCCATTACGTCACTTTTAGGGGCAGGTGAGAGAATGTGGCTAAACTGAACTTTCAAACCCAAGACAGATAATTTTGAGCAGAAAAGGTATTTTCTTTTGTTTTTAAAAAACAAATTTAGTGTGGACATCCCCTTTAAAAAGGGAAATATCTGAAAACAAGTGTTCATTAAATTGAAATTGGGTTTGCATTATATTTATATCCAGATTGCACATATTGTCCACATTGAGGGTCTAAGGATTGACGATGTACCGGATGTTGTACAGATTGTAAAGACCTCTGAGGCAAATTTGTGATTTTGGGCTATTTCAATAAAATAAAAAGAGGTGGTATTATGCTCATTTTCAGGTTCAAAATCCTATTTAGGGGTTGTACCAGAACAGGTTTACATGGTTTAATTTTCAAAAAACAGCATATTTTTTGTCATACTGCACATTGCTGCAGCTCCTCTTTTCACCCTGTGTTTATGACTTTGTTTTAGCTATTGAGTGATACATCTCGTCTCTAAATGATGTTTGTTGGGAGTTGCACATGCGCAGTTCCTAGTTAAGGACTACTAGCCAATCAGAAGCAGAGAAGGGCAGGTCAGCGAAAGGCCGGCAAACAGCTTCGATTCAGCTGTAGGCTACATGTTGCCGACCAGGTTGACAATTTGTAACATACATATCTTTCATCCATAAAGTTTTAACTGAGCTCTGTCTCTACATCATGGTAACGACTTCATGTCCATTGACTGCTTGGAGGGTAGCTAGTGTTTGGAAGGGAGAGGAGAGGTGTGCTGCAACTCAGTGTTTTTCCACCAGTGTTTTGAGGGCGTGTCGGACCAGTTGTTCGGCGAGCATTATGACACATATTTTCATTGTGACGTAACAAGAAAGGGAAGTAAAGGCTGGACTACAAACTAGCTGTTTTCAGGCAGTTCAGAGCAGTGTTTTCTGTGGGAGATGGGAACTCCCTTTGGTGTGGACTTTGGGCTTTTTCACTTTGCAAACCTATTACATGCGCAAAAAAAGATATATAACTTTAGGTTACTTGCGTAACCCCGGTTCTCAGAGTAGCATGAGTGAGACGTCTCACTATGGGATGTGCCTCCCCGCGTATTCCTCAGAAGCATTTATCTCATTACACCAATCCTGATTGGCTGGTGATCGTGGTGTCTGCGTCTAGTGGACCCACCTACCCCTAAATAGCTTACGCTACAACACAGACACCATTCAAAATAAGCACCTCTTCTCGCTTCGTCCCAGCAAGAAGGGCTGTCTGGTGAGACATCTCACTCATGCTACTCTGAGAACCGGGGTTACGCAAGTAACCTAAAGTTCTCATTCATAGCATTCGTTTCGATGTCTCACTATGGGATATGGAGACTCCCGAATATCCAGACAAGCTTATCTCAACAACCACCGGCTCTCAGGAAGCAGCACTCTGTTCCAGCGAGGGCCCTGTGCTCAGCACTGCACGCGCCACACTCTGAGCCGAGACATCCAGTTTATAAAACCGGGCAAATGTGAGGGGCGAGGACCAGCTCGCCGCCGCACAAATGTCCTGGATAGGGACCCCCTTAAACAGGGCCCAGGATGCAGCAAGGCCACGAGTTCAGTGAGCCCGTACGCCTGGTGGAGCCTGCAGACTCCGACTAGTGTAGGCCAGAGCAATCGACCCCACACTCCAGTGGGAGAGCTGTCGCTTGGTAACGGGCTTGCCCATACAGGGGCTAGCCCAGGACACAAAGAGATGGTCACTTCTCCGAAAGTCCTGTTCATGTAAAAGCACAGGGCTCGGACCGGACACAGCACATGCAGCCGCTCCTCATCAGGGGAGGAGAAAGGCGGCGAAGAGAACGCCCTAAGGTCAATGAGCGAGCACGAGCCAACCACCTTGGGCACAAAGGCAGGGTTAGGCTTCATCGACATTCTGACATCCCCTGGAGCAAACTGAGTGCATGAAGGATGCACCGAGAGTGCATGAATGTCGCCGACCCGTTTTGCGGAAGCCAAAGCCAGCAATAACACTGTCTTCAGAGACCGATGTTTTAAGTAAACGTCCCCCAGAGGTTCAAAAGGGGGGCAGAGAGCTCATCCAGAACATGACAAGCAGCAATAGCAGCCAGGTACACTTTAATTTTGGAGAAAGCCTTTTGTTTGTCAACCAAGACCTGTAGGAATGACAAAATCACACCGACCGGGCACTGAAAAGGGACATAACCCTCCTTGAAACACCACTCCTCAAACTCCCTCCACTTACAGTCATAAAGGGACCTGGTGGAGGGAGCCCTGACGCTCTGAATAGTGTTAACCACATTCTGAGGAAGCCCCATCACACTTAAATTATACCACTCACGGGCCAGGCCCATAGTGCCAGGCGCTCTGGGTGTGGGTGAAAGATTGTCCACCCCCGCCTGGGACAGCATGTCCCTGCGCAGCGGGAGTTGCCATGGCTGTCTGCACAGGAGCAGATATATCTCCATTAGCCAATGCATCGGCGGCCAATGCGGAGCTATGAGGATCAGTCTGCAGCGGTGCTCCCTCACCCTGGACAGAGTGGGGGATGTCAGAGCCACTAGAGGGAATGCGTACACGAGGACCGGTGGCCACACGTGAGCGAGCACGTCCACGCCGAGAGGCGCATCTGGATTGTGTATTGAGAAAAACAGCGGACATTGCGCATTGACTCTCGATGCGAACAGGTCCACCTCGGCCTGGCCATAACGCGACCACAGTTGTTTCACAATGGCTGGGTGCAGAGCCCAGTTGCCGTATAGCGGTGACATGTGTCGCTCTCAGAGACAGGAGACGCTTGCTGCTCCATAGTATCAGTTTGCATGCCAGCGTGTGCAACTGATGGTTTATATACGCTACCGTAGTCGTATTGTCCGTCCTCACCAGAACATGATGCCCGCTGAGAAATGGAAGAAAAAGCTGGAGATTTTCGCTCCGGATGCCCCTCACAGACCGGCCCTCATGTGTTCCTCCCCAGCCCGACAAACTCGCGTCCGTGGTGACCACCTTCCTTGACAGGATGATGCCCAGGGGCACCCCCTGCACCAAGAAAGCTGGGTGTCGCCAGCGGCGCAGTGCCATCACGCATTCCACAGTGACTGTAACACTCCATGCGCCATGAGGGACAGGGTCGAGTCCGAGGAAAGCCACCCAGTGCTGGAAATCCCTCATGAACAGGCGGCCTAGTCTGACCAACAGGATGGCTGATGCCATCAGTCCCAGTAACCTCAGACACAATCTGAAGGGGACGGATGTGCACAGGCGAAAATGCTCGAGACAAGCCCTGAAAGCCTTTACTCTCTCTGCCGCCAGGCGAGCTGTAAAGGAAACCGAGTCCAGGTGTAACCAGAAATCTGTCCCCAGAACTCCGTGCTGGGGACAGCACGCTCTTCTCGGTATTATAAAACACAAATCTGTAAGATGTCTTATGAGTACGCGCATTTGTGTCACTGACACCTGCTCCGACTGTGCCCAAAGGAGCCACTCATCCAGATATGTAGCCAGACGGAAACCCTGCCGTCTCAACGGGGCCACAGCCGCTTCGGTACACCACACGAACACTCTCGGGCTCAGGGACAGACTGAAGGGAAGTACTCTGTACTCGTAACATACACCCCGAAAAGCGAACCTCAGATATTTCCTGTGCGGAGGATAAATTGCAATGTGGAAATACGCGTCCTTCAGGTCGACAGATGTGAACCAATCGCCCTGGCGCACCAGACAAAGCAGGGATGCATGAGTGAGCATCCTGAACTTGTATTTCCTGATGTACTTGTTCAGAGCTCGCAGATCCAGGATAGGGCGAAGACTGCTCCCCCCCGTTTGGGGACGAGAAAATACCTGGAGTATAAGCCGCTCTGACTCCGTTCGGGAGGCACTACACATATCGCTCTCTTTTCTAACAGCGAGACAATTTCCTCCTGTAGAATACGAGCTGACTCCCCCTGAGCCCGGGAGCATACAATGCCTGAGAAGCGAGGGTGAAATAACAGCGAATTGAAGCCTGTAACGCCTTGATATTGTTCTCAGCACCCAGGCCGAAGTCGTGAGCGCCGCCCACCTTTCCCTCATCAGCGAGAGAGGAGTGGCAGCCCCCAGTGTGTCTTTCCCACTGCACGCCATCAATAATGGCGTTATGGGGCCATCTAACAGCAGGACGGCCGTGACTCCTGGTCGACACTGTTCATGCGCGAGGTGTTAGTGCACCGACGGAGTCGGCAGCGTCCCACGTCCTGAAGGGAGCCGTAGCTCTCCTTATTGCTTTTCTGTTCATTGTTTTTAACTGCGCCCTTGACCTTAGGCCTGGATGCGGCAGCGGCTTTATTGTTAAGAGTGAGGGTGTGTGCTTGTACGACTTAAAGGGAGGGCAGAACCTGCTGCCTCCGCTGCAAAGTCTCTCTTCTTGCCGGTGCCTCTCTGGCACTGCATGCCACAGCGGGGAGTCGGGGGGGGGGGGGTGGGGGGGTGGGAAAGCCTCCGCATCACACTCCGGAAGAGAACAGGTGGGGCTGGCGAACGGCATCACCAGTGGGGAGAGGGAGGCTGTCAAACCGCCCTCTTCTTCTTCCTGGCCTGCTGACCGGCAGTCTGGACCTGCTGTCCCGGTGGAGCCGACATCAATGTTGGAGCCTTCCTGAGCCAGCCCGCTCTTGCCTCATGCCGTGGAGGGGCAGATGGGGTGGGCTGGGGCTTCAGCCGCTTAGGGATTTTAAACTGAGGGGGCCGCAAGACAGCCTGAGCGAAGGTCTGGCACGGGGCCGCTGGGGGGTGGGCCTCAGCTTTCTGGGGTAGGCAGAGCTAGAGAGCTTGTCCTCCTTCTTCTTAGCCTTACATCTCTGCTGCATGGAGGCCAGAGCGGTGCCAAAAACCCCGTCAGGGACAATCGGCATGTCCAAGATGTCCTCCTTCTCCCTGTCAGACAGGTTTGTCAGGTTGAGCAATCTTGCTCTTTCCTGTAAAACCATCACTTCCATAGATTTACCTGTGGCTTGGACTGAGCAGCGCTGCACGCGGAGGCAAATGTCCGTTATCATAGTAATCTCTTCCTACACTACGGGGTTAGACTTGGTGGCCATGTCCTCAATCAACTCTGCTTGATACGCGGTGAGCATGGAGGAGACATTCAGGGCTCTGACACTCAAAGCTGATGCTTTGTAAGCCCTCTCAGTCATAGCGGACTGGTAATGGTCCGTTTTTGATGGCAGTGTGGGGTTCCTGGAGGATACTGTGGTCTGTCGCAGGTGGAGGTGGGCTGTGACTAACGGCTCCATGGGGGCCATGCGGAGCATGCCAAGCTTTTCTATGCCCTCAAAATCCAGGGAGGATGCGCCCTGTATCAGGGTCATGCTGCTGAACGGGTGGTCCTTCCATGAAACGGAGACTTCATCCAGCAGCTCAGGAAAAACTGGGAGTAGCCGTTTTGCCATCCTCTTGGCCTGGGGCAATTTCTTCCCTTCATAACGGGATCTGGTGGTCTCCGTCACAACCGCAGGCCAGGGAATATTCAGTCTGGCTGCAGCGCGTTTGCACACGTCCTGCATATCCATACTGGGAGCAGGGGAAGCTGGCGTACTCCCGTCCTAGAGGAGAGATAAGAGGAACTCTGAGAAACTGAGCTCCTCATCATCCTCATAATCCAGCTCTAGCACATTTTCCATAAGCGGGGCCGCCGCGGCTAGGTCCAGCAGTGAGCCCCAGCTAGCGCTAGCACACGGTTCAGCGTCCGTATCGGTCCCCTCATTGCCAGCCGGCAAGTCGTTGGTGGACAGGCAAGGGTCCTTTCCCGACAAGCTAGCTTGGCGTGCTAGCTATCGTCGAAGACTCTTCAGGGTGTAGCAATTGCAGTGCCTGCATGAACCGGGGGCTTCAACGGCCAAGCGGGCATGTTCCAGCACGAGGCAGGAAGAGCAGACCTGGTGTGTGTCCCTCCTCAAAATTTTATTCCGCAGCGGGAGAGCCGAGCCCATGGATCACTGTCTACTCTGGTGTAAGAAGAACGTCGCATACGCTGGTGTGCTAACATGTACCTGACCGTAAAACGGCTAGGCGGGTAATGCTTCAGTCTGTGGTGAGACAAGCATGTCGAAGGCAGCTAGAGCTCGGCGACTGAGATGTCAGCTCTTAGCTAGCTAGCCTGTATGACAGATCGAGATATGCTCCGAGGCAAGAGGTGTTTGAATGGTGTCTGCGTTGTAGTGTAAGCTCTTTAAGGGTATGTGGGTCCACTAGACACAGACACCATGATCACCAGCCAATCAGGATTGACGTAATGAGATAAATGCTTCTGAGGAATACGCGAGGAGGCGCATCCCATAGTGAGACATCGAAACGAATGCTATGAATGAGAACTCAATAAAGGAGAGCGAAAAAGCCAAAAACCATAATACCACCTCTTTAAAATTATAATAAATAAGATTTTCATTAAATCAAACCATTTTGACACCTTTTATGGTGGCCATTTTTTAACATGTATTGTATTTACATTCTGCCATTACCTCTCTATGTAGTAGTTTTAAATCGGTACTGGCGAAGTCTGCCATTCATACATGGATTCAAATTGCCTTCACACACACAAGGGTTCCTTGGAGTCAAATGTTATAAAAAACCCATTACCAATATCGTGACAGGGATTTCGATCAGCCAGACCTAGGGGAAAGCCCTTAAAAGCACCTGGAGACCTTTTTACTGAATTAAACATACCAACATGACAGTATTAGTAAAACTTTTGGTTTACTGCCCAGCTCCTCATATGTATCGCACTCAGTTATGACCCTTGCACGACTTCAAAGCTGGAGACAATGGGTTAACTGTTGACTAAGACAGACTGACTTATGGTTTCAATGTTTTGGAATTCATGAACTCCTAGATCTAAAGCTTTATCTCCTTAAACAGCGTTGGCACGTATTAGCATTCACGATAAGAGGAGAAACACTGGTTTTTAACCCTGAGGTGGTATGCAGTGTGTGTGCATGTATTATGCTTTAAAGAGGAGTGAAGGCTGAGGCTTCATGGAAAACAGAGACAGTGTGACTGAGGTCAAAATTACCCTGAAGTACTAACTGAATGTCATTATAGCCTTTTTACAATACGAGTTTGGTAAAGCCAGTGTCATTTCAACAACATGTGCTGTATATATATATATATAAATAAATAATGACTCAAACAGTGAACATGTACCTGTAATTTTAGGGAATCTCAGAATGTTTGAAAAAGTCTGTTTGAAAGCATTATATGAGAATGACAAAGGAAAGAGAAACAAAAAGATAAACAGAAAAAGAAGTAGGCAACACTTTGGACTTTCTCTCTGTTCAAACAAAATCCAGTGAACATTGTGCAGTCGTGACCTGCCTCACAACTCACAAATAAAGAGCAGGGAGGAAGCTTCAGAAACGAAACAAAAAAAAAATTAAGGAGAGTGTAAAAGGAATGAACACTGGTAAGACACAGAGACACCATATAAATGGAAAACCCTGCAAGGAACCAGAGGGTAAAACGAATGACTAGACTAGAGGAAGTAATTTGAAGAGAGGGGATCAGAGTTTGAGACACCTGTTCTGACAAGTCCCGACAAGACACAAGGCTGACATAAACATTCTGCCTGCATCTCCACTGAAACCCAGCTCAAAGACACACATCGATTTCAGACCTTAGACACCTTACAATATGTGCCAGTCTCCATTTTGTCTTACATGCCGACACATGCACAGATGTTTCACAAGACTCCTGGTGTTACAATAACTTTAACCGCAAAGGTGCACCTACAGTTACAACCTTGACAATGTCAGTTTCTCCAAAAAGAAAAAAAAAGGGATTTCGCAACCAAGTAATGAATTATTGAATGAATGCTGTTAAATGTCTCTATCCAATATAGTGAATACTGATAGAATATAATCAGAAAAACCACTTGGCTTTACTGTACTGTATGGTGTTAATTACTCAACAGAAAATTGTCATAATTTCGTATAATTTAATCATCTACTGTCTGGCCATTTATCAAGCAACGGCATTGAATAAAGACACCTGTTTATATTTGGGACAAGCAATTTGATGTTGTCACCATGGGCTCTGGGAAAATGTGATGGGGATTTTTCACTACTTTCTGACATATTATATGCTACACAATTCATCGCTTAAGCATACAAATAACTGACACAGTAATGGATAATGAAAATATTTGTTGTGTATTGTATGTGTTCAATGAAGACAGGAGCAGCTCGTCCCTTTCATGAAAACAATATGGAACTTCCAGTAGCAGTTCAGAGGCATAGTGCACGTGCAAAAAGCCACTGAAATAAAAGGCAAAGTGACCTTTTTTTTAAACCCAAAGTGGCTCTGCCTCCTCTGCTCACTGACGCACACTGTCAGTGCGGATCTTCATTGAAACCTCTGGTTGCAGGTTATTCGTTCGTGCAGCACTGAGGTTTAATCACTCACCACACTGTGCATTAGGGGAGAGAAGTTCAACTGTGTTAATGCCAAGCGGTTTTTCACAGGTGGGGTTCCCTTGGATTGCAACAAATACTGTATTTCTCAGGAGATTTTCTATTCACAAGTTAGCACACAATAGTAGTGGAGCAGCACTGATAAACCACAGGGAAACTCATTCATTGTCATACTTGTCAATGATTTGGCCTCTTTTTGATGAAACTATTTTCTACTAATGAGGTTTCAGATTCCCCATATTCAGACACTTCCTGTTGGTAACTGCTCTTTGCACTTTGAGCAAGCATATGCAAGACATGTATTGGCTTGCTTTAGTTATTTGTCATTCTGTGCGTGCAGGATTTGTATCTGTTTGTGTGAAACAGGTTTGGAGAGGAATGCAGGACTGGCGTAATCCGGTCTCGGTTCATTTTCGCTATTGTCATAGAGTCAAAAGCCTGTAGGCCTGTGTGCCTCGGGGCCTCATAGCTCAGTCACTATTACACACATCATCTCACATAACACACTGCTGCCTAAATCAGAATTAAACCACATCAGGACAACATTACAAATACAATTACATCTATAAGTACATTCAAAATAACTCATTCACTACCAGCTTATAGGACATTGAAATGTCGAGCCATTGAGTTTGTGTAAAGCTATACTGCAAATGTGTCCAGTCTCTATGTCTTTCAGGCAAAGCAGTGTATAACGTATCCTCTTTCCTCATCATCATCGTGGACAAACAATTCCTGAATTCCAGCCCATCATTATAAGAAATTAGAGAGAGTACACTCGCCTTTCAACACGCATTAGTGAAGGAAATGTAGGGAGATGTTTATTGCAGCCCTGAGGGCACAGAGGAGAACTGATTTAAAGCTTCAGTGTGTAATATTTAGGAGGATCTATTGACAGAAATGCAATACAATATACATAACTATGTTTTCTGTGGTGTATAAACACCTTACATAATTAACTGTTATGTTTTTACTACCTTAGAATGAGCCTTTTCTGTCTAAATACAACGCGGGTCCTCTTACATTGACGTTGGCATGTTGCGCCGCCATGTTTATACAGTAGCCCACAACGGACAAACTGCTCTACAGAGCGCGTTTCGTCACTACGTTGAATACGTATGAAGAGGAACAAGAACAAGTAATGTTAGCAGCAGCAGTAGTAGTAATAATAGTAATCTGGTTTATTAGAAGTAAGATAAGAGAAATTTGGACAAATAGAGGACCACACGTATTTAGCACAACAAAGTGTTTGTATTATGGTTATAACAGTTAATTTGCTGTTCATGTAGAGTGAACTAGATGTCTGACATGTTGTTTATATGCTCTAATAATACTAATCCAACTCATTTCTGTAGTACTGTCCATGTTGATTCCACATTCAGACTTAAGAGCACATGAACATACACTTAGGTCGGAAGAACGACTTCACTCCTCGGGAAATTGAACCATCTGAGGAGAAGTCACTGGTTGTAATTCGCAACCCTCACCATTAGATGCCACTAAAACTTACACACAGAACCTTTAAGCGCCATGATCAAAATCCCATTCATAGCAGCACAATGTAAACTTTATCACTGCAACATTTTGACTTCACATTTGCGATAAGCTCAATGTCAGCGGAACAGAAATATTTCTTTCTTAGGCAGCAAACTCAGACTTTTGTTACCGTATACATGGGAATGCCTGATTTATATTTTATTTAAAGTGTCTTGCCTATGAAGCTCAAAGCTGTGGGAAAATCTTAACTGCTACTTCCTCTGATTAATATTACAAAAGTACTCGAAACTCAGTTAACGAGTATCTCTCTCTCTCTGGCAATTTCCAGTGGAGTTAAATTCAATTTCAACAGATCTGATGATCTCTATATTCAGTTTTTATTAAAATACTTAGTACACAATAGGATTAACCTTATCATTCTCAGGTTTTGCCCTCTCTTTAATATAACTTTTAAAAGGATGTGCCATTTTGTAACACTAACTTGTAACTTTCTGATTTTCTTTTGATTTAAAATCTCAATAGAACAAACTATTCTTCACAAAACTAAATTATTCTAATTCATTCCTAGTAGCCCAATGTTAGCACGCTCTGTAGTGTACAGAGTTGTTAAATCCCACTTTAACGAATAACTACATTATCAAAAGAGGTTCATTGAAAACCTTTTTAAAAATAATGTCTGACAGTAGGCGTAAAGGCCATTTAGAAATGATACACAAAGTACACAGCAACATGTGTTCATAATACATTCCCTACTTAGATAACAGTAACTAGTAACTTGGACAGATGGACAGCTTAAGTCATAAACATTCTTGTGGTGTCTGGGTTATTAAAATGAACTCATTCAATTTGAAATTATTTAACCAATACTAATTTTTCACCCATGTTTGGTTCCAAAGCTATTTGTACCAGGTCTTGGGTGGTTCCCAGCACTGTGGGGTTTCAATAACAACTCAGTCAACAGCACTTCACACCACCACCATGGCTGAACCTGGGTCAACAGGCTGGTGCAGAGGAATGCTTCCTCTCTCTACAATAACACAATGTGATCATTAGGTTTTAGTCAACACACTAAGGTCACATCTAGGGAAGTCAAGATACACTCCTGGGCAAGAAAATTATGTGTCAATAATATGTGTGCTCACTGTTTCCAGCATCACAACAGATGGCATTTTACTAATCAATAACACCAATGAAGCTGACTGCTGACTCATTTTATGATGTAGGGATGGCTATAAGTCTCCATCACAAGCTGTATGCCTTGTGTACAGTTAGAGCAGGCACACTAGGTTTGGATATAATACTGCGTAAACTACTCAAACAAAATAAGAGCGGGACTGCAAACAGTATTCAAAGCACACTTCAAGATAACAGTAGGCATGAGGCACAAGTTTCTTAAGCCTTCCCAAACAAAAGGCTAATTCCCTGTTTTTAAAATGTGTGATTGATAAATTCATTAATTAGGCTAGACAGTCACTCTTGAGGCAATGGCAACTAGTGCTGATAGAGTTAAGTAGTGCAACAAGAGAGATATTTTGTCAAACTGACACCAGCAAAAAGCATGCTGCCTGTAATCAGCAAAACCAATTGTTAAGAAATTCCAAGCCTCCATGACTATGAAAAAGGTTGTTTACACTGTATACACAGTGTGCCAGAACAAAACCACAGCTAGAAAAACCACAAACAAAAAACGGCTTGGTAAATTAGTTCATTTCAGTGTGGGATGTAAATCTATCGTTGGCATTTTGAGCAATTCAGCAACAGGTGACTTTCTTTCAAATTAGTTCTCAATTGGCAGTGATGAGACTTTTTTTTTTTTACCATTTAATTGACTAGACAACATCACACATTAGCTGCATCTTTGGAAGAAACGTTAGACATCTTGCTGGAATTGCTTAATTGTGACAACACCTCCTTCTCTTCCTCTACTCCCACCACACACACAAACACTCACACCAAAAAACGAGGGCCTAGTTCTGCCATTCATTAATTAGTTTGTTGAGTTCAATCAATTTGGTGCATATAACCTAAAGCATATCTCATTTCTAACGTGCACTAATGATTTGCAAGCAATTAAAAATACACAGCCACACATTATTCAGGTAACCAGACATCACACAGCTATGTATACAGCCATGTGTATTTGTTTTTGTGCGACGTCTTAGGGTTGCGTTAATTTATGGTCTCCTGGGACCACGTAGCATGTGGATGTCCATCAGAATAGCCAGACTAAACTATATGCTGGTTTTCTAACATTTGTTTTAAATAGTATATTATATGTAGGTACACCTAGCTTAAACGATTGCAGTCTAATACAACCGTCCTGCAATAAATCCAACCTTTGTGAAGTTGTTATAATGTTCCTATTCAGAGAGGTGTTGATTCAACAGTAAAATAATGTCGGAGGCTGTAGTTTGTGGTGCTTTTGAATCGTGTTGTACCAACAGGTGTTTCTATGATTTTGTCTACCCAATTTACACCAATGAGCATAGGGTAAATAACAGAAGCACCTGTGTGTACAATGCAATACAGTTTAACAGCACCACAAACTACAGTTTCAACAAAAACTGAATATTACAAATTTCAAGAATATAAATTTATTTCAGGATTAGATTGCATTAGTTTTAGCTAGGTGCACCTAATAATAAACTGGCACTGAGAAATATAGAAATAAAAATGATGGCTTTTTGTAAGTTTCTGACAGATTTTGAATTTTGTTCATATTCACAAGTCAAGTGCATACATGTAACAGAGACTGCAGTCTTGGACTAGAATTTAAATTAGAGAAATTCATGAGAAAGGCGAAGATAAATGTTAGGAAGGTAAAAAGCTAAAATATTATCTTGTCAGAGCAGCACAGGTCTTTCTTGAAGTTATCTCCTCAGACCATTACCTTCACAACCATAACACATTACTTAACTATCTAATCCTTGTCTGCTTGATTAATACACTGTTGCTGGTGTCAAAAGAAGGGCATGTGTACTGTGTAGAACAGACAAAGTAAACTAAAGATGATAAATGTTTTTTTATCCTCCTCCTCTCACCAACTGTCAGACAGAATTTCTGAGAGGCTTCAAGTCAACAGATTATTGCAAATGAAAGGAATACCACGCACAAGCACAAAAGCAGAATCACTTAAAAAGTGCAGTCTGAAAACCGCCTTCTCTGTCTAAACAGGACACAGATACACAAGGAAAAGAGGACAGACAAAAGGACGAGTCTGTGAAAGTCAGACTATAGTTCATACTTGAATGTTGGGCTGTGGCTGGTATCTTAGGTACGATAGGACTGAAATGACAGAGGTGAGGTAATGCAGAAACATGCTATAGGAAAGGAAGCAATTAAGCACAAGCCTCAATTTCAATTGATTTCTCAGTATTGAAAATTAACCCACATTACGCTAAACACACTTCAGTACTCTGCGATTAACCTGCTTACAAAGGCACTCCACTCTAATGATCATTCTATCATTGGAGAGATCTTTTTGATGTCTGAGGAAAATAATCCTAGTGATGTCAAAGTGATATCATCAGGGTAATATTGGCTTGGTCAAAGAGACTACAGATTTTTAATTGAAAACATGTTTTAAATCATCAATCAATAGAAGGTGACAGCCTGACATTCATTTAGTATTAATGGCAAAAAAAACACAATTAAGCAACTGAGACGTTAATTTTGTATTTCAGTATTTATGCTAATGCTATGACGACTCACTGTATTGTTATATGTACACACATGTGCAGAACAGATCGGGCAGAAGGGACGGGTACGGACAGTACCCCACAGCCAATCATAACAGACTCTACCGCGAGGGGGCGTGGGTTGAGGTGCTACAGGTTGCAGCCTTGAGGATCTAATTTAAGGGGCTATCAAGTTGCATTGTTGAAATGGGAAGTTTTGAATTTTTGAAGCTTGAACCATACTTCAGGTAGCGTTCCATAGTACTTTTTCTAGTTGGAGGTCGGAAATTTTCGAGTTCCAAGTTACCTGGATTGCAACATTAAAGTCAGCATATTTCAGTTATATTTCGGTATCTCTGGTGCATTTTGAGTTTTCAATAATTAATCTAGCTCTCTCTTCATATGTCGCCCAGTTTTATATAAATTGGTGGAATAGCCCTTTAAGATAGAAACTGCAGTATAAAAGGAAGTTCGAAAAACCCTAATGAGAACAAAGTGTTAGTTGTAATAAGCATAATGGAGTACCACATGCATTAACATAAAGCATGTTACATACTGGGTGACGTTTTTTTCATTTGAATGATGAGATCTCTCTACTAACAGAAAACAAAATCTGTGTGGCCAGTGTTTTAGTGATTTGTTGTTTCCACGTGACCTATCTTTGTGCATGCTCTGCTGAGTCTAATCTTCTGTATAGCCATAATAATAACAGCCTGAAGCATGTTAGTGCAATCTGCACACAGTCAGTCAGAGCAGTGGCAACACGACATAAAGAGATTAAAGCGTAAGGTAGAACTGTGAAACTCTGACATTGTGACGGAATGTTTACGGGGCATCATTAATCACGGTATGCTTCACAACCCATGTAAACTGCTTTGTTGAAATATGGAAACTAACAGTCACAGTGGAATTTGCCTCTGATAACAATGCTACACCAGGTAAGGGGGGAAGAGGTTTGAAAATCCGGCACCACTTAAACTGAGGATGGACAGACAGACAGAGAGATATGCCGACGGGCAAGGTGGCAGTGAGGAATTTCCCTTCTGCTGAAAACTCATCCATTACCCCCCTTGGCAAGAAAAGGAGTCATCACTCCCATCTACTCTTCTGTCTCCTTTCCTTTATCTCTCTTGTTTTGAATCTCCCTCCCTGTTGTAAAGAGTCTGACTCTCTCCTGCTCTCTTCAACATGATTTGAAAAGATAAACTTTTGCTTTTATCTGGTGTTTAAATGTACAATGTGTAAGATTTGGCAAAAGTATCTCCTGAGTTTAGCGTGCTAATCAGCTAGCCCCAGCCCGTCCTGTGTTGTAATACCACTTGTGCCTTGAGAGGCGATAGTGAGTCACTGTAGCGTCCAGTCTGCCCTCTGTTCAACATGAGAGGACAAAGACATAGAACTGGCTCGACTGACTTCTCGTTCCTACGCTACGTCAACTTTTTTGTCTCTTGCTATCACTTGATCTTCCCAAACAGAGTGACAGAGAGAAGTCCCTCCCGGAAGATCATAACACAAGGTGATAGTCCTTTTAACTTCATTGTTGCACAAGAAGCAACACCCCACTAATCCAGAAAGACATGAAAAGCTTAATTTATGAGGTTATTATACAGATCAGCTCTAACGTTAAACGTGATTAGAAAAGCGCAGATGAGCAGAATTGCGTAGAAAGTAGCCTGGCTGAGGGGGAGGAGGATGCGAAATGCTGCCTCCTATTTGTTTGGAGCATGTGGCCAGGAATTACACATTGTACCTTTAACAGCTATCTCGCCCACTCTACCCCTCCTCTCTCTTCCTCTTTGTGCATTGGGGTGGATTTTCGCAGATTCATATCAAAACCAAACTGCTTTGCAAGTGACTAGCACAGCGACCAGGGCTCTATGCTATATTTTGTTTGAACCAAAGAAAAAAAAACTTTCAGCTGAAAGAAGCAAACGGGCCAGCAGATCAGTCATGCACAAAGATACACAGGTTTTAGTGACAAATGGAATATCATATCTGATTGCTGCACTGGAGAGATATGACCTTTGCGAGCTCAGCAGGAAATTTTACTTGTCACTACTCTCTGGTGGAGAAACTATATAATGGTGAAGCTTTCAAAACATATGTTTGGTATTTCTCTACTTCAATTTCTTGTCATGTATCTGCTAACACCAATAATAATCTGCAGCCCATGTACTGATTTGAATGTCATTCAACTACAGCAGAGTGACAGAACCATTCAATGGCATAGGAACATCAAGCTGATGTATCAAAACCCTGTGCAACGTTGCTACAAAGCTGACAAGAGCATATAACGAATATAATTTACAGCATCTACTAGATCCCCATCATGGCTGTTTCTTAAAAAAAGTTTTATATATCTGTAAATTGAGTGTTTTCAGAACAGGAGGGTTTGTCTGAGGGTGACACCAGCTGAAATTTATTTCATAATTTTCCGAGGATGGTGAATGTCCCGTTTATTGTGTCATAAAGAGCAGTGCGGATCTGTAATTAGCTCGCTTCTTTGGCTGCTGTGACATTTATATTTTTGTGTCTCCTATGTGCAAATTCTCTTTGAAACCTCAAGCGTAAGGATGCTTTTTAACAAAGCAAAAAGAAAGTAACTCTTTGCTGAAATTCAAATTAAGCCAGAGATGAGTAACACCCCCTGGATAAGGCCTCAAGGCCCTCAGTTTCTAAGCTTGACAGAAGAATAGCCATGTCAGGAGCTCCTACTGGGATCTCTACTTGTAAATCAGTATGCTCAGCTGCACGTCAAGCAGCTTTTGTTTGGTTCGTTGCAGGACAGATATTGGCTTTTTTAAATGAAACTATAGCACAGATCCAGCATGTGTGGTTAAAAGTGATGAAACAGCAGTGTGTTTTGCCGTAAAGCTGGTGAGTCATACATATGAGAGTTAGACAACAAATGAATGTGTGGTTAATCTTTTTTTTTCCCTTACAAAACTTGAGATCTTGTGTTGTATGAGTGTAGGCTGTGTCTGTGTGTGTGTGTGTGTGTGTGTGTGTGTGTGTGTGTGTGTGTGTGTGTGCGCGCGCAGTTAGTGGTAAGATGCATCTGCAACAGCAGCAAGGAAAGTGTCAAATAATAGCCCCACTATCTTCATCACTGCATCCTAAAACTGTAAATTCCCTGCAGACTTGAGCTTTTGGCTACTCATAAACCTTGGTACTGAGAACAAACCCTACTCATAGACTTCATGCTGAAAGAAATATAATTCTGATAAGGTGGTTACTGCAAACTCACTCTTTTTCCAAATCTATAGATTTGGTAGGGATTTATGAAGCCAAAGAGTTTCAGAAAGCAATAGTGACGTTTGAACAGCCAAATTATATTTTAAAGAATTTTTAATCAATCCATGACTTTGGTTTGCAATGATTAGAGGTCAGACAAGTCAACAGCTGCTGGGGCTGGGCTCACTTCCACCTATTGGCCCATTTTCAAAAGGTGTCAACGGAGCACGTACACCGAAATTGTGTTAAAATTCATGCAGAAAATAAGCCAAAACAAACTTAATGTTACCTGTTCAAACTCGGTCACCTGATACTTTTGAGTCCAAAAAACTGAAGAAGGAAAACGAAACCAAACAGAGACGCACACGCGGCAAAACAAAAAAAGAGAGACAAATCCTCCTCCGAGCTCGATTAATTATGTGGCAAGAATAAAATAGGACACAAACTTCCCCGTGAACACCTGAGTAGCCTCTGCGCCGAGCTGGCTCCCGAACGCGACGCGTCACATGAACAGCCGACGACACGCTGTTACGTTTGAAAAACTTTTAAAGGTCTGTAAAGTTTGTTTCAGAGAGAAAGTCGCGGCATTGATGAAAAACGAAGTGAAACCCGGAAAGCCGCTTTCGCCGCCTCCCCTTGTGTCTAACGCCGTCCGTGAGGAGGAATAGTCTGTCTGTCCGGTGGTTACCTGACTCCAGTCGTTACCGTGAGGCCAGCCCTCCAGACAGCAGCAGCAGCCTCATGTTTCCTGTTGTTGTCGACCAGAATGACTGCAGAGCAGACAAACAGCTTTCCTCAAAAGCAAGGTTGAGATGCTTTCTACTTACCAATATGACATGCCATCTGGCGATTGAAAATAGTGTTGTGGAGAGAAACTTAAAAGTCACTATAATATTTACTTTTCTGTTTGGCTTGCTCAAGCTTAAAAGCTGTGGAACGAAGATCAAACTCAGCCTACTTTTAAATTTGTGATATCATTATTTTTTTATTGATAGACGTCTGATTCAGTGCATGTTTGGATGCAGCCAGTCAACCTTTAAATGTATCTCAAACACCAGTCTCCCCATGCATGGTCTGTTTTTGCAGGTGCTGCAAGGCCAAGCCATGTTACCAGAAGTGATTTTGATGAAATGAGGCATCTCTGCAAAAAGGTAATGTTTGCGTGGAACACACTGCACTATATCTGACGAATAGAACACAAACTAGAATACAGGTAAAAATATTACATGTAATTTAAAACGTTTGTCTGAATAAAAGGGGTGACTCAAAAGTGTAAATTATTTTTCAGCTCAAATTAAGGTTTTCATGTCTTGCCTTTTAACGTGAAAGGTGAAAATGGATGTACAATGGTTGCCTTAATTCTCTGCTTTTGGTTTATTTTGAATCTGCCATTCTACTGTTCTGAAAATGTCACCCATTTTAAAAACAGAACAGCAATAAACAAGCACTATTAGCTCACCATCCATTCAATTTTCAATCGACAATAAAGCTATGCATTGGATGGGCTATAGTGCTTGGCTTGTCCTCTGGTTGAATGTCAGATGTAAACAGCTATCTAAAAGCTGTTTATTTTGCCATTTTCTGGCACATTTGGATGAAAATATGAATAAATGGCTGGAAAATACGTTTATGAATTGACAGAAAAGAAGTAGTGGCTTATGCTGCAGATGCTTTTTTAAAAGCTTCTCTGGACTGCTTTTGATATTTATTTCCCCTCTGTGATACAGTGTCACTGTGGAAATCCATTGTAAATCCAGGTTGGCTGCTGCGGTTGTCCTCTGTGCGGGAGCAAGCTCAAAACCTTTCAGTGCCACCTCCCAAGCTATACTGGGGTTGATTTTTGTTGTATTTTTAACATAGTTTTTTGTGGAGTATTCTTTTGATTTGAAAGATCAGTAGAACAATATACACAATACGCAGCACACAACACATCCATCTGGGTATTCTAAGATGCAGGATTTCAGTTCCAAATGTGTTTTTTAGTATGGTATGTTGTGTTCGAGGCTTTGTTTCCTCACACATCCTACACACGTCGTTTGCAAAATTGGGACTGTATTTTGCATGTAACCATACCCAAATTTCCCTTTTATACTGTTCAGACCAAAAAACCCCAAAACATTTTCTTGAAGTGTCTGATATTACCTCGTGTCACTTACCTATATTGACCAAGGAGTGGAAAGGATAAAAAGTTTTATTCATGCGTGGCAGGAAGGACAGACCAAAGGCACCATTCAACTACTTCATAGCTGTAGCACCATGAAATAAAACTAGGCCAAGCTATTTTTATGTATATTTCATTATAGCTTACTCATATTTCATTTATACCACAATATACTTCAGGCTCATTTTCTGGCAATTAATTGCTTTTTTAATATGCCCAAATCTAGGGTATGAACCCCAGAAGTACTAGCGCGACAACGTCTTTAGAAATGGTCAGTATTTTAGCCATAAATTACAACTTTGCTGACCTGTGCTGTATCTTCTTTAAAATCCATTTTGCTTTAAATCTGATTAATTCTTTATGGCTGAAATTCCCTCACATGGCAATTTGAAGAGAGAATGTCCTTGGCTGTGATCCACAGTGATGGTGTATGAAATGAGCACATCCACTGACTCGGCCTACTTCTGATTCCCCAAGACAAGAGAGAGTCTTCACATGAACAGCCAGATAGTGGGAGCACACAGGCTCATATCACACGGCTTTCCCTTCACAATATGGCCAAACAGTCTCACTGTCTTTTGTGTGCGTGTTTGCGGGGGGGTATTTGTGAGTATAGCAACCTTTCCTTAACAATACGGCATGTGTGCGTGTGCTTTTGTATGTGTGTGTTCATGAATACGAGTACCAGCACCTTCTAAACACTGCCCTTTTGTTTGCCTGTATGTGCTTGTGTAGCATACTGTAGAAAGAGCCCCATTTGAGCCTGTACATTTGTGTTGCTGTGCACACAATAAAAAGGGGAAAAGATTGGTTACTGATGTGAGGTTCATTCATATTTTTTTGGGCAATTTCTTGTGAGCAAAAGAAGTCATGGAAACCATTAGCAGTGCAGATGCTTGTTGCCAAAAAAATCACAACCTTATGTTGTATCAGCTGAAGGACAGTTTGTCTAACCACTCAGCCAACCCAGTGCCCTATAAGTTAGTGTGAAAATATTTCACGTGAATGCTAACTTGTATGTGTATGGTTGTGTAAGGAGGCCTGCAACCCTGCAGCCAGCCAAGAATGTCTATATTAGATGTTGGACTAAAAGACCCCGATTATGTTCAATATGCCAAATGCCATCCTCCACACCTTCACTACATGTAGGTCACAGTATTTACTGGATTGGATGTAGATTGTTTGATGGAGAATTATCCAGTATAGACTTAATCCTCAGGGATACTGCACTGAAAGAGTGTGTCAAAAAGAAAGTCAAGAGAGGACAGGTTTACTGCATGTGTGTGTGTCTAGCTGTTAGTAGGCTACGCATGCTCACCTCTGTGTACTTGCTCTATTTACAGAGTCCTACAGTATCTTACCTTCCCTGTTTTGCCCTTGACTTTGACATCTCCTCTTACTCTTTATATTCCTAAAATGTATGATGCTAACTGAGTTATTTTACCTAAAAGGCATCAACTGTCATGGAAGAGATGCTACGGCTGGAGTAATAAGAGTTAAAGTGATAGGGCGGATAATATAGATGTCCTTTGGGAGGCTGTAAAAAGACAGATATTAATATAGTCACTGAAATATACTGCAGTTGTTTCTATGTCCTTGCAGCAAGCAGGTGCTGGTGTTACATAAAAACCTTTGTACCTGTGGAAAATGATCTCATGATGCTTTTAACGGTGATGCTTTTGCCTCTTTTGCCTTTATTAAAACTGTACAATGGGGTATGGCTTTAGTGGACTTTCAGGGGTTATTCAAGTGGCAGTAATTATCACTGATAATTATAAGAAGAGGAAGAAATGAAATTGTCTTAACTTGCTTGATATGGTACTCCCATTTTATCTAAGTTTTGAGCTTTTGATTGCAATGCCAGGGATTAAACATCATTAACTGAGTCATTCGTTTAAGAGTTTTGCTTATTTTCTTTTATGTCTTCTTTGTCAACTTCTGTGCAATGAATTTCTGTTTGCCTCAGACAGCATTGAGTCAGACTAGTTAAATTAGGTGTGCTTTTGTGAGAGGGGTGTCACTCAGGTATTTGAATTCAATGGTTTGTGAGCAAGGCCATTTTTAAGTGGCACTTGTTTCATCTACATTGTATGCGCACTATTAAATGTGCAGGTGTGGGTGTATTTCAGCATATGCGCATTTCCTTGTTTGTCATTCTACTCTATGAATGCAGCAAGTTGCCATGGGAACTATGACATTTGTGATACCATGTGATTTTATCCATCATTCTCAGGAAAAAAATACACTTTACTGTGAGTGGTCCGTGGTCCCTTTCCGGCAACAAGAGGGTCAGCTTTGCAGTTTCCTGACATGTTTTGGCTTCTTTGTAAAAGATGTATTTGGAAATTTGTATTGGCAAAGGGGGTGCTGTACCTTTTGCTTGTCCACCTATTCTCCTGAGATTTTATTTCTGGTAATGGCATACTCTGACTGTACGCTGTACCATAATTGTCCCACTCAAACTAGATTTCAAAGGGATGAAGATGTCATGATCCTGGATAATTTGTTATCCATACCACTTTCATGTCTGTAGTGTAAATATGACGCTATCTCCTGCAGCAGCTTAGCTTAGCAATAAGGCTGGAAACAGGGGGAAATGGCTAGCCTGCTGTCTGTGTTGTCCAGCTGAGACTAGGAAATACTGCAACTGGTCAAGAAATATAGTGTGAATTTAACAAACAATATAACATGCTAGAGTTGCTGGTAGGCAGACTTTGTTAACTATTCACAGAATCAGGCTAGCTGTCCCCCCCCCCCCCCCCCCCCCCCCCTTTCCAGTCTTTGTTCTAAGCGAAGCTAACTGGCTTCTGGCGGTAGCTTCATATTTAATAACATGATAGTGATATTGATCTTCTGATCTAACTCTCGACAAGAAAGTGAATAAGCACATTACCCATCAAGCTGTTTCTTTAAATCTGAATAAATTTCACACACACAGCAATATTGAAGGCAAAAAAACCTTCTGTATTCTAACCTTGAATGCCTAAAATATGTACAGTAAGTCAGATGCTTACAAGCATTTTGTGGACAACGTGGACATTCAGACCTGTGTGGCAATGCCTGAGGGACAGTTCTTTGTGTCCAGCATTCCACTGGTGCCATTGTCGCATGTCAAAACATGTACCAACACACGTCAACACATACATGTACACAGAAACACACACCGTCTTTGTGTTAGCCCTGAGGGAGGCAGAGAATGTGTTAAAGGCAAACCCATTCCATTATGTAAGTAGGTATACACCAATGCACACACAGAAAAACAGCCAAAAGCTGCTGGTGAGCTCGCAACTGGGGGCCTCTGACCCACATAGGGCCGTTTGCAGGATGCGTCCCACTTTTCCACTTGACCATGTATCATTAACTCACTCTCTGCTCTCCTAGGGGCTGAGCTCGATTGTGGTCCCTGTTCACCTGAGCTCACATTGTCATTATTGTCAGTCATGTTGAGTATACATGACACGCTGCTCACAAACACAAAACACCAACACTATACTGTCTGGTTACTTTTTATCTCCTGCTTTGAGTTGCCATGATCCCATAAAACACACACACACACACACACACACTCCCGTGCGCACACACACCTGTGCTGTCACAGTCTCACAAAGCCCATGGTGTCTGCCAGTATCAAAGTGGTGTCCTGGGGTACTAAAGTGCAGTGTCTACCATTTTAGCCACTGTGTTGCCTCAGCCTCTGACATACATAGAGTTCCTCATTCTCTCTCTCCCGATCTCTCTCTGCATCTCTCTCACACACACATTCTGCTCTCAGTCTCCACTCCAGCTGTCTCATTCTCCTATTCCCTCTTCCCACTCTGTTTTTTCCTCCTCCTCCTCCTTCCCTCTCCTTCTCTTTCTCTCTCTTACACACATGCATACAGATGCACATACACATCCTCTCTCTCCCTTCCTCTCCTTATATTCACCATATCCACCGGCAACTTCGCTGAGGAGCCTCCCTCACCAGCCTGTGGATCCCTACATTTGACTAATTAGCCTTGAAGTGCTGTTGAAGATCATCATATTTAGCTTAGCGACCTAGCGGTAGAGTGCAGACAGATATAGACTAGGCTGGCTGGAGGCTGGGTGCCTGGCAGTGTGGCAAGCTCTCTCTCTCTCTCTCTCTCTCTCTCTTTCTCCCCCCCCAGTGCCGAGGGCTTCTCACTGGTGGAGCGGTGGAAGTGAAGGGTGGTTTTGCTTTGAAAGAGACGAGAAGGGGGAAAAGAGAAAGAAGCGAAGCTGAAACCACAACGCAACCACAGAATGGGAGTCCGCTGCAGGAGCAAATCCTCCTAGAGACGCGGATTCTGAGGAGGCAGCGGTCACTGTGCAGCAGCACTGATTCCAACATACAGAGATTTAAGGTGAGAGTTTTTCAAACTGCCCTGCTTTTTCTTCTGCTTCTTGTGGGAAATGGGTTGTTCCTGAAAGTGGTGTGTGTGTGTGTGTGTGTGTGTGTGTGTAAGTGAGATTGTGCATCTCTATGACCCACATTGTTGAACCTCAGGTGCAGCACAGCAGGAATTCTGTGCAGGATGCGCTCTCTCTCTGTCTCTCTCTTGATCTCTCTCTCTCGCTCGCATACGCAAACGCGCACACACACAGGCATCAACTGTGCAGCACCACTTGTTGGACTGACATCCAAGTTGACATGAAATGAACGCTGGGATGATGGTCACTTGTATGTGTGCTTATGCGTGTGTGCCAGCGAGATAGTGAGTGGGTCTTTTGTTTTTACGTGGTGCCAGTGCAAAGCTTAAGGATGCACGTCATAGTGAACGACATGGACAGCAACACAAGAGACAATCAGTCATGCCAACCTTATGCCTGATTGCTTCTCACTACCTAGGGAGATGGGTACATAAAGGAAGACCCAAATCTCTTGTGTTTGTGTCCATGTATGTATATTTACAATCCTTTTTGTCTTCTGCAATAACTTGTGTAACCTTTTCTGTCTTTACTTAGCATCACTGAATGCTGTTTCACCAATCAAAGCACTTCGTCCCGAGGCTTGACTGCAGTAGAATTACTTGTACTTATATTGGAATAGTGGGATAATTGTGGGATAGTGTTTCCCATGAGGCAGACAGACGATAGTGGAGAAAGAGGAGTGAAATGAGTATATGAACCACAGCATGAATAATTAACACACTTAAACACAGTGAGTGGAGACTGTTCTGCTGTGCGTGTGTGTACCTGTCAATCAGCCAAACATTGAACAATAGACAGAAATACAAAACTATATGTGTGGCTTGTACAAATAGACATTGTAGAGAGTTTTTTTTGAAGGCAATGTTTTGAGGTTTCAAACATTTGCGGCAATAAACAAGTCTTATGTGAAGCTATTAATAAAAGGCCATGATGATAAATCTATGAGGTGGAACAGAAACTGCCAAGAGGGACCTCATTGCCAGATAATTGAAGTTCAAGTTTGTGGAAAGCAACCTGAGGTGATTTAGCAGAAATATTTTTTTCTAATCCTTCATGTTTAAATTGAAGGGAGCATTATTCAGTAACTGTGTTATACAGACCGGTGCATTCCTAATATGTAGGTTTCTTTACTCTCTCTTTAAAGCTCAGCTTGTTGCCGGGTTGTTCAGAAGTCTGGTAATCTTCGATAACAATATTCTGTTAAATTAAACTGGTCCAGATGAGTGAATTAAGGTTTTAGGGAGTATTACAACTTTTAATGCTTTAGTTAATAATGCATTATACTGTAGTGCTCTTTAAAACACATTTGAGCAATATTCAAAAGGAATCTTTTCTTGTTCTCCTGACATGCAAACATACACTCTGTATTTTCATTGTGAATGACAAGATGATTTTGTCTTTGTAAACAGGAATTCATCATTGAGCTTTCCTTACTATTTTATGTTTTACTTTGAAAAAGAAAGGATTAGATTGATTTCAGGATTAAAATGTTGGTTCTTGTTTCAAATTTGCTATGTCATTGATAGGTGTCTAGTACACTATGAAGACATGGATGCATTCCAACCTTGTGGCTTCCTCCCCTCTCACTAAAAATGACCATTGATTTGGGAGAGGGCTGACACGGCAGCAGAGATTCGCCCTCAGCCATAAAGTCAGCGAAATAATTGTTGTCAAGGAGATGAGCGAACCGGCTTGATATCTGAGACGAGAACCAATTGGTGTTTGAATGAAAAAATATATATTCAAGACTGTGGTGAGAGCATTTGCTTTATCATTGATAAAATCATGAATTCAAAGTTCCAAGTTCCAAATTGCGTTTGCTGTTTAAGATTCAAGGAGGATATATTTAAATGCCTTTTGAGGCGTCCCAAACTTAAAAGAGCAGAAGTTGACATTATTTAGCATGAGTGCAGTCATTTGCATGTCAGAATACCCTGAGAATCTCATACACTGGCCTTCCTACTTTAACTTTCTTCACCATCTCTTCCCCATTTTGGGGACTGAAGCTGTTTTCTTCAACTTCTACGTGTTATCCCCCCAATCGCTATTATTTCCCATTGCTGAGTCTGCTGGCTTTCACCCCCAACATCTTCACTTCTGAAGAGTCTCCAAATGTCTGCATCATGACTTTGTCTCTCTCTTATCTCTTTCTGTCAGGCTTTTGTTTTTGATCATCGCTCCTCTGTTTCCACTCTACTTCTCCTCCTTTCAACCTCATTTCCCCCCACCATCTCTTTTGATTGCCTAACTGTACTGTGTGTGTGTGTGTGTGTGCGCGCGCATTTTTTATCATGCAGAATGTATATTCGTGGGCATCTCTACATATGGATGAGTGAGTTTGTGTGTATGTGTAGGCGTGCACATAAAAATAGTTGTTTTTGATGATAAAAGGATTCCCTTTTTGTGCTCAGGCATGATTATCGGTAAAATTGACAACATGAAGCACATGGGCTACCAGCAGTGTGGAAGGTCCCTGATTTATTAATGGATGGACCGCACATCGTGGTCCCCAGGTGTAAAGAGTACTCATTATGACTGAAGCTCTTTAGTAGTAGTAGTAGACACATAGAGCTTCCATTGTCTACTGTGAAGGTTTGATTCCACCCTTTGTGGAACCACACAACCTTAGAAAAAACATCTTAATTGCAGTGGTGGAAGAGGTGTTCAGATATAGTATTTTACAAGTAAAATCCTGCATTCAAAATTTAACTTAAGTATTAGTATCAAATATACCTAAAGTATAAGTACAAACAATAAAAGTACTCATTATACAGAATCTCCCATTTCAGAATCAAATGTATTATTTCACTGAATTATAATTGACTGATGAAACTGATGCATCTCTGTGTAATGTTGCAGCCTCTAAAGGTGGGGCTAAATGTTATGTACTGCAGGCTAGTGTAATCTCTGATAATACTATACATCATAATTCATTATTACTTAATTGTATTTTGTATTAATTATCCGAATCTGCACACTAGTAGGTACTTACTACTTAAATCCAGTACTTGAGGAGTTACATTTCATCATAGTGTACTTTTAAAATTAATTGTTGGTCTGAGATGGGAATTCTAGTCTTGCGTTAAATTGGAAACGCTGCTCACCTTGAAGGTTGGCATTGGAAGTAATCGCAGTCGCCTCATCCAATATGAATGTAATCCCTACAAACAGCTGTGTTTCCCTGTATCACCTGAGAGATAGGAGCAACACCAATGTAATACACATGGAGTTTAAAACGTCTTTTTGTGTTAGGAGGGCCTTACCGAGGTTGTTTTTTTTTTTTTTTTTTTTTTTAGCTAGGAACATATTTTGAGACGTACTCAACGTTTGGGGGGGAAAAGTAATTGTTGAACAAATTGTTATTTGCCTCTTTGCTGTGACTCAACAGGCTAGGAAATCATCACCCTAAGATGTACTTGAAGTCAGGCACTGAATATAAATAGACTACCATTTACACTCTTGTTTGTCTGGAAGTCAGACTACTGTTTAGTGACTCTATGTAGTCACAATGTTAAACACTAACAAAGTGACTAAATCGAGGTGCCAGTCAGGTCTCTTTCCACACTGATAAGTCAAGCCAAGTATTATCCACAGCCAAACTTATATTACAGGCTGACTTGGCATGGGTTTGAAGTTGTCTTAATACAAGTGGTATACTGTTTTATCTAGATATGAATGAGGGTGCAACGTTCATTTGCAAATGTTAAAAATGATCAAAAATTGTCAAAATGGTCCACAACTGATTAAACCTTGATCCACATCTTTATGAACTTTACATGTTTTTTGTGCTTGTTTGTGGTGATAGTTTTTTTTATGAACATTTTCAATTTTAGCTTTTGCAAAACATAAAGTTGTTTATCTTCCTATTGCAAAGTAGCACTACACCTAGCATATCCTTCTGAAACAAACAGAACAAAGTGAACTAAAGCCTTGCAATGACCTTTGACTCCACAGATGATTGACAGTCAGCTGTTAGCACAGAGGAGGACGATGAGGAACCTTCCTGATGAAAGAGGCCAGCAGAAGACCAGCACCTACATCGTGCCCTGCTTCCTCTTTGTGGAGGTGAGTGTTTGGACATATTTTGTTCAGAAGGAGACAATAAACAGCACATGGTCCCTTGTTGTTCTCACCAGACTTGACTCATATCTGAAGATTTGAGCCTGATCTGACCTGAACACATTGAAAGCGATTTGTTCCTTGCTTTTCATAAACCTGCAGCTGAAGGCAATATTTGTCATATTGGGGCAAACTTAACCTGAATCTGGAGTCTAAAATCTCAAGCTTTCATGTGCTAATAATACAGTTAGGCAAAGTAGTGTGCAAATGCTGCATGGTTGTATATAAAAGTGGGTAGAAGTGAAGCCTTAGCTGTCGTTTCTGCAGATGTTGGAGGTTTTAGAAACCTCGCACAGAGCTAACTGATGGACACATGAAAGCACATCTTACAGTCTTCTGCCTGTGAATGTTCTCTTCCTCTTCTCTTCCATTTCTCCCACATCTTTTTCCCCCATCATTTCTCATGTTTCTCACGGCAGATTCGCAACAATGAGTGTCAGATGGGAAATTGCATGAATTAGCAGGCTCTGTTTTTCAATTCAGTGACTCCCAAAAGAAGTGATTGATTTGATTAAATTGTCACAAATGGGTAATTACCCTCAGTCCATGAATCACTTAGTGATAGCATTCAGCGGGAGGTATTCTCGCAACAAAGACCCTCTCGAGTGACCTTTTTGCTCATAAGCTCCTTGATTCCTTTCCTCCACTCCTCTACTCTTCCCACGACTCGTCTTCTATCCCCGTAATCCCTAAATGACCCGGTGGAGCGCTCATGGCCTCAGCAGCATTTCCTAATTAATTGGCCTAGTTAAGAACGGAAACCCAATTAGCCCGTGCCACCGCTAACACGCTCCCAGCCTACAGGTCCTCTGAGCTACGGCAACGATAGCTGAATGAGCTGAATAAGCTGGGGGTTTTTAGCATTAAAACACAGTCTTTTGTTTTTGAACCCACCCTAAAAATGTGATGTTGCTTCATTATATGGGTTAAAATATTCAAGTTTGAGTTTGGTGAAAATTGTTGAGTCAAACGGTGCCATAGAGAGTTAAGGGAGATAAGTCAGAAGTTCAGGTTTTGCAATAGTAGATATAACCTACAGGCAAACGAGAGAGCTCAGGATACATACAGACTTTTTTCTGTCCCACTGGCTAAGGCAAATTTAAGTAAACACAGATGTTAAAAAGTTGGTCTCATTCAGGGTTTGTATTTTTATTTTTATTTTTTTATCTTTATCTCAAATTGCATCTTTCTTTGCTGCACCCGCAGTAGCACCTCTTCACTTCGACTGAATCTCCTGAAAGATTTTCTCCTTCTCTAATTCTTTTTTTCACTCATTCACAACATCCTCTTGAGATCACTGTAGATTTTTTTTAGTCTGCCCCTGTCTCATCCAACACATGAATGCTATGCTCTTTCTGTACAACAGTACTCTTTAATACACCTCTATTGCCGCTGCATCTTTTTATAGCACAGATATCTCTGCCATTCTTAAGCTTACTTTTATTTTCTTTCATTGTGCTTTGGTGTTTGCTCATTCTCAGTATCCTCTCAAGGACTTGTTATAATGATTTTCCAGCTTTCTAATTTTTTCATGGTGTGCCTATAATATCTCTAGGCTTCTATCTGTCAGTGGTGCTCCTCCCCTCCTTCAGTATTCTCTTTGACGGTCTCTTGAGCACTGCCCAGTCACTTTTCTTATACAGATCCTCCACATCACTCCTCTCCAGCACTTATTCCCCTGAGTAATTACATCTTTTGCACCATGGAGCTCTCCATTATTCCCCTTTACTTGTAAAGCTTCATCTCCTCCTCCCACTCAAAAGCCCGTCTGCCAAAGACCTCCCTTCTCCTCATTTTTCCTCTCTCCAGTTCTCATGGGCCTCCATTGTTTCTTCTTTGTTCTTTTTATTTCTCCTCTTTGTTTGCGTTCACCCCTCAGTAGACCTTGGCCTCATGCTCACCTTGTGTCGCTGACTGGAGGGTGACATGAACATCTACAGTGCTGGGGAGGAGGTGTTATGTGCAGATAGTACTGTTTCTTCCCATTTTGTGACCTTAATCGCCCCTCACTCGAGGGGTGTTTTCATTTTATTTAAACACGGCCAGAGGTGAGGTGATGTAAATCTAGTTTGACTTTCATCACTGTATATGCACCTGAATGAATCTGTGTACATTGCAGCAGTTTAATAAAGGGCATTTTTGAATTCAGTTCCCCCCTCTGCTGTGTTCATACTGAATCAGCTTGCTGTAACATAGCTCCCTCCGGAGGGCACTCACTCCTTTGTTGTTACATTAGCATCTCATTTCGCATTATTTTTCAAAACTCAAACGCCCAGTCTTATTCCTCTTCCTCTCTTGTGATCTTGTTGCTGATTCCCTCTCTCGTTCCTTTTTCTCACAATCCAGCTCTCAGTCTCTCACTGTCTGGTCCTTTCTCCTTTTCCTCTTCCTTTTATCACTGTATCTGTATGACAATGGCCTTTTTCCTCTTCCTCGGTCAGTCCCCACTGTAAGTTCATCTTGCCTTTAATCTCAAGGCTTGTCTGCTATCTCTAACTTTGATGACTGTATCTCTGTTCCCGCTTTCCACATTTGTTCCTCCTACTGTCCTCCCGCAGTCTCTCATATCAGTTTCATCTCCTACTAGATTCAAATGTGAGAACTGACCTCATCAGTTTCCTATACACACTGAAGATTTCACACTATTTCACTTTTAGCTGCATGGGATAAAAACAACATAATGGAAACTGGATAAGTGGTCCCCCCTCTCTCTCTCTCTGTATCTTTCACTCTACTCTTTTGTTCTCTTGTTGTTGTCATGCTGCAAAGAGACTGGTCTGGGGCCGTTACAGAGGCACCGCTTCAAGGGAGCCTCTTTAAAAAGTAATTTTGATACAACTGATTCCTGACTTGCTTTAGACACTGGTGGGTGGGAGGACGGTTGTGAGTTGGTGTGATCTAGGCCTGGCAGGCCTACTGTGAAAATCTGTTCAGAAGCCGAGTTACAAAGTAGTGACTACAAATGGACTCTTTGAGTGGATCTCACAGAGCGTACAACTTGCAGCTAGTGAGAAGTTGTGTAGTATCAGCTGTAACAATAGTAAGATGTGCTCATTATTACTGTTAACTGTTAGTTGATGTACTGTAGCAACTAATTCATGGCACCCAGCCTTTGCAGTGTTCTGGCTTTCCAGCTTTGCTGCGCAGCCTCGACTGCCAGCTCAGAGTAGCAGAGCTTCCTCCTCTCCGCTCCCTGCTTATGCCTTGTTGGCTGCATCTTTCTGTGGCACAGCGAGGTTCTGTAAAGTAAACAGACTGCTGAGCATCAGACTACATAAAGTTTCATGTCTACGGCCTGTGCTGACTCCGATGATACTACTCTAAGGTGTTGGTTCGTGCCTGCTTGTATCTCTAATTTCCTAGTTTCCCTGTAGATGCCCTAATTTGTGCCTGCTCAGTGATTTCTGTCAGTAATATTTCTCTCATGGCTTATTTTTGCTTCATGTAAAAATGTGATGCATAGGTTTCTGTCTCAGTTTATATACTTGTATTAGTATATGCAGCAGCAAATACGTTTTGGAGGAAATGTGATTCTGCCCCAGCTACATTTTCTATCAACACACTGAGGAGACGTTGTTAAACGAATCTGGCAAGTTTCAAGATGTTGATTATGACTGTATCTGCAAAACATTCTCTGACACATTTGTTTTTTCCTACAATATCCATTCTTTGCAATAATAATAATAATAATAATCCTTATTTGTAGAGCACTTTTCAAAAACAAGTTACAAAGTGCTTTAACAAGTGTAAAGAATAATACAAAAAAACAAGGTAAGAGCATGAAAACATTGAAAAGACTAAAATACAGATTAATATAAAATTAGTAAAATACAATAAATAAAAGGGATAAAATAAAGTCAAATAAGATCGGGAAAGGCTCTCCTATAAAAGTATGTTTTAAGAAGGGACTTAAAAGAGTTCACTGACTCAGCCGACCTGATTTCCTCGGGCAGGCTGTTCCAGAGCCTCGGGGCCCTGACAGCAAACGCGCTTGTCCCCTTTAGTTTTCAGTCGAGACTCTGGAACAGACAACAGACCTCTGCCCGAGGATCTCAAGGTACGTGCTGGTGCGTATGGGACTAAAAGGTCAGAAATATAACAAGGCGAGAGGCCTTACTGGGAGCCAGTGTAATGAAGCTAAAATAGGAGTAATTTGGTCATATTTCTTTGTTCTGGTTAAAAGCCTGGCAGCTGAGTTCTGGGCAGTCTGGAGTCGATCAACAGATTTTTGGGTTAAACAGGTGAAAAGGCTGTTGCAATAATCCAGGCGTGATGAGATGAAGGCGTGTAAAATGGTCTCGGTGTCCTTAAAAGTTAACATAGATCGAATTTTTGCTATATTTCTAAGTTGATAAAAACATGATTGAACAAGCTTTGTGGTGTGCTGCTCGAAATATTAATTACTATCAAACCAAACACCAAGGTTCTTTGCCACAGGCTTAATGTGATTTACTAGGGAACCAGCAGATGGCAGTATTTGATTTGCCATCTGCTGAGACCCGATGACCAGGATTTCTGTTTTGTCTGAGTTCAGCTGGAGGAAATTATTTGACATCCATTTTTTATCTTCACAAAGGCAGTTGTTAAGTGAACTCAGCATTCCAGGGTCTGTGGATCTGACGGGCAAGTATATTTGTGTGTCAACAGCATAAATATGAAAAGAAATGCCATGTTTATGGATAATATGTCCAAGGGGAAGCAGATACAAGGAAAACAAAATGGGTCCTAAGACCAACCCTTGAGGCATACCATATTTAACTGGACAGAATGAGGAGACATAGTTGTTTACAGACACGCAAAACTTCCTATTTGACAGGTAGGATGAAAACCATTCTAGGGCAGTACCAGAGATCCCCACCCAGTGCCTCAGTCTGTCTAACATGATGTTGTGATCAATGGTGTCAAAAGCAGCGCTAAGGTCCAGGAGTACCAGGACTGAGCACATGCCTTCATCAGCAGACATTAAAAGGTCATTGGTGACTTTAAGCAGGGCAGTCTCAGTAGATAGGGAGCTGTTGAAAACAGAGATCAAATGGGGCCCAACAGAATCTTTTACTTTCAGTAAAAATTTTGTAGGTATTACATCAAGTGGGCTGGAGGACACTCTCATTTGTGATACTGTTTTTAAAAGCTCAGACAAGTCGATGGGATAAAACTGGTTAAAACTCTCTTGTTGCTGGTGAGGAACCTCTGAGTAAGAGGCCACGGGGGTAATAGAGGCTCTGATTGACACTTGATATATTGATATTGGTAAAATAAGATAAAAACAATTCACAGTCATCATTACTTCCAGCTGAGGCACAAGGAGGGATTGGATTTACCAGCTGATCCACAGTCTTAAACAGAAACCTGGGATTGTGTTTATGTGTAGTAATGAGTTCAGAAAAATAGTGTGTTCTTGCATCCTTAACCATGTTATTGTAGTTAATTAATAAATCCTTCAGACTGAGGTAATGGACTTGGAGACTGGATTTTTTCCATCTGCGCTCTGCTTTCCTGCATTCCCTTTTTAGGCTGCGATTGCTGTCATTTATCCAGGGTTGCTTACTAGCTTTAGACGTAGGCCTAACCTTTTAGAGGAGCAGTAATATTTATTGACGACAAGCAGATATGATTGAAGTGATCGACCAGATTGTTGGTGTTGGAATCAGACAGGTGTTGGCTTTGGCTCTGAAAGAATGTGCAAAACTTTGAAACACTTTGTTCATTTAAAGATGCAAGAACACACGGAGCTTGGTGAGGCGGCATGAGTAACAGGCGAATCGCAGCTAAAAACAATACATCTGTGGTCAGATATGGTCATGTCCACTAATTCCACAGAGGAGACGCTGACACCCAGGGTAAAAACCAAGTCCAGTGTATGACCACGGTTATGTGTTTGCCCTTTGACATGTTGTTTGAAGTTAAAAGAAGTGGCCATATTTAAAAAGTTAGTTGCATTAACATTGTTGGGGTCATCAACATGAATATTAAAATCGCCACAAAGAACAATTCTGTCATAATTTAAAACCAGAGTAGATAAAAATTCAGGAAGTTCTGATAAAAATCCTCCAGGCGGTTTTGGGGGGCGATAAATTATAACAAATATGATAGGTTGCAGCCCTCCAACTTTAAGAGTGAGAACTTCAAAGGAGTTAAATTCATCACAGCGTACTTGATGACATTTTAAATATTTCCTATACACGCTCACTAGCCCACCACCACGACCACTGACCCTCGGTTGACTAAAACAATCATATTGAGGCGGACACAGTTCAGCTAGCTGGCTATAGTCATTCATTTGCAACCAGGATTCAGTTAAAAACATAAAATCTAGATTTGCAGACAAGATAAAATCATTTAAGATAAAAGTCTTACTTGAAAGTGATCTCACATTAAAGAGAGCCATTTTAAATGAGTTTGTTCTGGGTGCTGGAGTTGGTGCAGTTGTCCTAATCCTTAAGAGATTACTATGATTTCTGTGTGGGATGTGCACATTTCGGTTTACTGGTCTATGCGTGATGATGACAGGAATAGAAGTCTTTGGAACAAGGCTGGTAGGAGACGGCTTTACATGCCAGCAGGTGGAGACAGTTATTTGTGGCAGTGAGGCAGAGATCTGTTCAGTGAGCGGTGGCGTGTCCAGGTGTGCTGCATGAATGATTAGTCAATACAATATCAGTTTGTGGTAACTTAAGCAAAATTAAACATATATTTGAAAAATATGTGAAAGATTTTGTGGGTCCAGTGATGTGACTTTAGTCATGGGGCTACATAATCTGGTTGTTCAGAGTTTGTGTAGAACTTTATTAACATGTAATTGAAATGATTTCCCTCAACTTTAACCCAAGTGATAAACGTGGGAAACTACAGTGTCAAAATCTGGCGCTTCTTATGTTGTGAGTCGATATGTGAGCTACCTTTTCTATCAACATACTGAGCAGACATTATTAAACATATCTGTTGATATAGAATGTGTGTGAACCCGACCAACTCTCTACAACATGTGTGCACTACACAAACATAGCTTCTCCTTCATTTGATAAAGCATTGCAACTGACCATAATCCAACAAGGCAATTACATTCGCTACATGCACATCATTTCTAGGAGACAGGATTGTTCTGAATGGTTAGAGTTGTTACTGAGGCTTTTCACTGATTCATTTTGCTGCCAAGTGCATCAGCTTCAGGTATCCATTACCTTGCCTGTTGACAGCACGTGTTTCTTTGTCAGAGCACGGATGGCCTCGGGCATCTTTCGCCTTTTTCTATTTAAATTTGAAAGCAGCAGAAAATAGGTTGCTCCAATAATAAATATCATCCTAAATGCGTCAAGCTTGCGTTTCCCTGCAACAAAGCGTCTTCCTCTCTGCATGTGTTTACTTTATCCATAATCCCTGCTGGGTCTGACACTGCCTCAGAACATCTTCTACCTCCAAGCAACACTTTTGTTACATGTGTTTACTCTTTTCTAAAGATGCTTTTTCCCCCAAATAGCTTTACTTGTGCCAAAACCAAGACCCCCCCAACTAGAGTACTCCATTGGTGCTCCTTTTTATGCTAACTCCAGCTTCACGTTACAAATCAGCTCAACTTCTCATGTTGCAGCTCTTTAAGCCATTTCCTCCTATACAACTAATCTTTCACTTCTCTTTAACCTCTTTATGGGCAATTTATATACCATCAACATCTCTTATTACCACACGAAAGAGGCAGCACATAAGATATGTGAGAAAGAATTCAGTTGTCATCACGTCCCCGGAAACATGATGCTAGAATATCTTATTGATTAATTCTCTGGTGTTATTTTTCCATTTAATTTCCTTTTTAGACAAATGCTCACACAACTTCTTTCTTTCTTCAACACACACACGCACGCACGCACGCACGCATGCACGCATGCGAGCGCGCAGCACCATCATCACAAAGACTCATTATTTTCTCCCTAGTTCCTCCCTCATTATCTCCCATACTCCATGAATAGCACCTGCCCGCCTGTCTGCTGTGCTGGGATTTCTCAGCACTCTGGGTGGATGTTTGAAACACTTGTTAGCTGGCTGTTTCCCACCTGTTATCACTTTAGGGAGGAAGGGAGGGATGAGAGACCCTGTAAATCACAATATAGGCTCATATCATCAGTGAATACTGAAGTGCATAGCCTCCTATCTCGGCTGCTGCGCCAAGGCAAAATTATCTTAGAAATATATAAGATTGTTGCTGGAGTTAGTCTCTAAAATAAAATTGCTTATGTAAGATATAATCGTGTTCCTCGCTCTTAGACTGACTCTCACTACTGCCCATGCTCCATTTTACTCTGAATGAGGGAGGCTTAAAATCAAGATATTCACATCATATGAAATTGGCGTCCTTTCTTGCTCAAAGATGGATTACATCAAAGTCAGTCCTGTGTGTGGCTAAATATATATATATATATATATAAAGCTGCAATCCTCTTTATTTAAAAATAAGACAATAGTTTATTAAAAAAAAAAAGCATGTTAATTATTGTTTATATATGTAAGTAGAGAGCTTTGGAATAAAAACCTTTAATTGCACTGTAGGGTTTTATTCAGGGAATATTTTTTGTATGTGTGAGCCTGCATCTGCTTTTCTTCTTCCTTTTGTAAGATGCGGGGGCATGTTTGCTTGAGGACTGGGGATTTTGTAGAATTATGTGATTGTTGTTGCTGCAAAGAGAAGGAGACTTGAGGGGAAGGACGAATTGGTGAAGGGAGTTATGGAGTGAAGCAGATAATGTAGATACAGACAGACAAAGTGTGCTCGTAAGAGAGCTGATATAGAGAGTCTTGATAGCGTGGATGATTGAGAGACATGGAAGGAAATGTAGCAAGAAGGGTGCACCTAGTAATCAGGCAAACAAAAGAGCTTGAGGAAAAGAAAGGGAGAAGGGGGAGGGTGTGTGACTGCCCTAAAGATGAATGCCTTCTTTGATCTTCTTCTTTTTTTTTTCCCTTGTTCCCTCTTGGTATTTTACCTTTCTCTCCACTTCACCCTCTTTAAGTCTCTCATATATCCTAATTTACACTCTTTCACCTCCTCTCCCCTGTTGTTTCTCTTCTTTCTGCCGCCTTCCTCAGTTTTATTTCCCAGCGGCACGCTCAGCTTTGCCCTGGTGCATTCTGTGATATACTAATGTCTCATTAACTGTTTTATCCGTCTGTTTATCGTCTTCCTCCGATTGCTTCTTCCAGTCCACTCTTTAGGGCTCTATCCCTCTGGCTTGTCCACTGTTTTATCCAGCTCATCTATCTTGCGCTTGTCTTGCTCAGTGTGCTGCAATACAACTTGGTGACACCAGGCGGCAGTCAAGCCCATTCATTTGCTTGTTAGCGTGTTGATTCTATGATATGCCCTTTCCCTTTTTTGGCTTTTTGCTCAGTCAAGTGATTTCTGTGGATGAGTATGTGTGAGAGGAGGGTGGGGTGTGGGTGTGGGTGTGGGTGTGTGTGTGTGTGGCTTTGTTCTTTTCTGTAAAATGGTCATTCCAACTGTGTGGATGTGTGTGGTCTAAAATCAGACCTTGGCTTTTTAATCATCTGCTGAAAATCCGAGAGATGAAACCCCAAGTGCTGTGAAATATTCACTGGCCTGAATCACATGACTGAGTGATTATGTGAGCTCATCAGGAAACCAAATCACAAGAAAAGGAGGAGAGGTGTTGCAGCCTCATCTTGTGCTAATTTCGGGAGCTTTTTGTGCTGAACAGTACACTGTGAGGGTTGTAACTCTTTGAAGCCCTCTGAAACCAACCTGACACTAATGGGGGGGGGAAAAGTGTTGCTCTTGAAGCTGCCAGGTTTTTAGTCAGATGTGTTCATTTCCACATACTGTGAGAATGTGTTTTATAATTTGTCAATTAATTTGAGGCTGATTAATGAGCTTACTTTAAAAACAGATAGGGAGAATGCAGAGAACTTTATATATTTATCAAACATCCAGAAAAATATAACAGAAAAGCAATTTAAAAAGCACCAGTTAAAACACATGCTCTTCTATTTACTTTCAAATAACATTTTTATGCAAATATTTACAAATAAATAAAATACTGAATAGCAAAAGAAATGCTACAAGGCTAAAGATCCTGATTAAGGTCTTTTTTGTCTGACCTTCTGGGTTTCCTCCAAGTAACTAAACTAAAATGTTTCATATGCATGTATGAATCTCTCTCTCTCTCTCTCTCTCTCTCTCTCTCTCTCTCTCTCTCTCTCTCTCTCTCTCTCTCTCTCTCTCTCTCTCTCTCTCTCTCTCTCTCTCTCTCTCTCTCTCTCTCTCTCTCTCTCTATATATATATATATATATAAAATTAGCTTTATTATTATATAGCTTTATTGGCATGAATGTGTAACAAAAATATTGCCAAAGCATCATACATACAACATAAGAACAATCAACCCCATGCATTTCATTAAATAAGTAATTAACGCGTAAAGTAATCAAAGCGTATGCGTGTTTGTGTAAAAAAAAAATGAAGAAATATTAAAAATGAAAATAAATAAATAAAACAGTAAGTGTGTGTGTGTGTGTGTGTGTGTTAAAAAAATAAATAAATAAATGAAACAGTAACGTGTGTGTATGTATATTAATAGACAAAATAAATAAATCAGTGTAAAAACAAAACAATTACTAAAATATCAAATGATGAAAATAGTAATAATTTGAAAATCTGTACAATTATTTATCAGTCTGAGGTTCGACTGGTTGTCCTCACTTCATGGCATGAGGAGACATATTTTGCAGCAATTATTTAACATTTGGGCATTTCTCCCAGTAAATAGGGGAGTTTCTGTGTGTCTGATATGAATTCGAATTCGGGGTATATTTGGGAAATGTTTGCAAAGTGTTTTTGTCTTTGGGGACATGAGGTTAGAAAGTACAGCTCTGTCTCTACCTGTCCCCTGTCACACTGGGAGCAGAGTCTCTCCTCTTGTGGTAGCCAGCTCTGTCTGTGGCGACCATTTTCTATGGCCAGTCTGTGTTCACTCAGTCTGTATGTTGTCAACATTTTTCTTAGTTTGGGACCTTTTATTGTACTCAGGTAATTTGCCAGTGGGAATTCTCTTTTTAGGGTCAGATAACATTGTAATTTACTTTGTGTTTTGATCGTTTCTATATTTTTTCTTTCTGCTTGCTGATAATTTGGTTTGGTCTGCTTCAGTTGGTGTTGCTGTCCTGAGGCTGTTGGGGTCCTGCAGAGAGCCTCAGGACCAGCTGGCTGAGGGGACTCTTCTCTGGTTTAAGCTCCTGGTATGTTAGGGCTTTGTGCTGATATGTCTGGGGGTTAACTGATTTTAAGTGATTGTAAAATTTAAGCGATCTTTTCTGTATTTTTAGTAGGAGGGGGTATTGGCTGAGCTCTGCTCTGCACAGGTTATTTGGTGTCTTTCTCTGCACCTGCAGGATGCTTTTACAGAACTCATTATGGAAAGATTCTATGATTGTTTTGTCCCATTTGTCAAATTCATTATTAGGTTTTGGCCCCAGATTTCGCTACCATATAGAATTATTGGTTCTAGTACAAATTGGAAACATTTAAGCCAGATTTCAATTGGAATATATATTTTAATGTTTCTTTTTATTGCATAGAAAACTCTTCTTGCTTTGTCCCTCAGATCTTTCACAGCCATGTTGAAGTTCCCTGTGTATGTAATGTTGAGGACAAGGTAAGTTTTGTTTTTTTTGTTTTTTTTTTGTTTTTTTTGTGTGTGTGTTGTAATTTAGTGGTGTCTAAATAGAAATTGTTTGTAACCTGATTTCTGTATTGTTTCTGAAAGATCATTATCTTAGTATTTGCTGTGTTTACTGTCAGGGCCCATGTCTGACAGAATCTCTGAAGGAGGTTAAGGTGCTGCTGCAAACCTTCTTTAGTAAGTGAGAGCAACACTAAGTCATCTGCATACAGCAGACCTCTGATCTCTGTGTCGTTCAGGAGGAGGCCAGGTGCTGTGGAACTGACTAATTGGTTTGCTAATTCATTGATATATAGATTGAAGAGAACTGGACTGAGATTGCATCCCTGTCTCACTCCCCGGCCCTGGGAGAAGAATGCTGTTTTTTTGTTTCCAATCTTTATGGCACATTCACTTTTTGTATACATGTTCTTAATCAAATCATGTGTTTTTCCTCCAATGCCACTTTCAAGTAGCCTGTAGAAAAGGCCCTCGTGCCAGATGGAATCAAAGGCTTTTTGGAAATCAACAAAACAGGCATATACCTTTCTTTTCTTAATGTTTAATTATTGATCAATTAGAGTCTGGAGGCTAAATATATGGTCTGTTGTGCGGCAATTTGGCAAAAAAACAATTTGGCATTTATGCAGAACATTGTGGTCATCGAGAAAGTTGACAAGTCGTTTATTAATGATGTTGCAGAATATTTTTCCCAGGTTACTGGATACACATATTGCTCTGTAGTTATTTGGGTCATATTTATCTCCAGATTTATGAATTGGGGTTATTAAACCTTTGTTCCAGATGTCTGGAAAAGTTCCAGTTGCTAGAATAGTATTGAATAGTTTTAGTATAGCCAATCTGAGTATTTGATCATTTCGTTGAGGATTCCATCAATACCACAAGCCTTTTTTCCTTTCAGGGACTGGATGACTTCTGTTAATTCTTGTTCTGTTACAGGGTAATCTAGAGGGTTTTGGTTGTTTTTTTGTATCACCGCCTCCAGAGTTTTCCATTTTGTGAATATCTTGTACTATCATCATTTTTTGTAATATTACTGTATAATTTACTAAAGTGATTAATCCAAGTATTTCCATCTTGGATTGCCAATTCATCCTGCTGGGTTTTGTTTAGGTTGTTCTGTTTCTCCCAGAACTGGTTGGACTCTAATGATTCCTCAATTTCACAGAGCTGGTTCTTACTGTGTTGTCTGTCTTAGTTTTTAGGGTGTACTTGTATTGTTTCAGAGTGGCCTCATATTGACAGCGTATGTTGTGGTTATCTGGGTCCCTATGCTTTTCATTTGATAATTTCCTTAAAGTTTTCCTTAGGTTTTTGCATTCAGTGTCAAACCATTTGTTATTGTTCATTTGTTGAGGTTTTGGTTTGGAGGCTTTCAAATTAGACAATGAAGCCAAATGATGAAATATTGAATTGATTGTCCACAGCAGAATATACACCAGAATTGTTCTGGGGAAATGTTTCAGTTAGAAATAAATTAGTTAAATCATGTATGTTTTGATTTTCCAGTGCCTTTTGGTATGCCCCCATGCTGTCTGGGGTCCATCTGTATGGGTATGTGCTATTAAACAGTTCCCAGGCACTAGGGGCCCCAGACTTAGACTGAGCCCTTTTCAGATAGATAGTGATTTTGCTGTGGTCTGAGAGGGGTGTGAGGGGGGCTGACTGTGAAAGCTCTAAGGAGACATTGGATCTAGATCTGTAATGAAATAATCTACTGTACTACTGCCAAGAGCTGAGCTGTAAGTGTAGCGACCCAGAGAGTCCCCTCCTATCCTGCCGTTGACTATGTACAGACCCAGCGTACGGCAGAACTGTAAAAGCTGCATACTGCTTGTATTAGTAAGCTTGTCAAAGCTCTTTCTAGCAGGACATTCAGGGAGGGGGAAGCAGGTGCTTCCAGGTAAGTATTTGTGTCCCTGGGTGTTCATAGTGTCAGATCTTTTCCCTGTTCGAGCGTTCAAGTCTCCACAGAGTAATACATTTCCCATGGTTTTATAATGGTTAACTTCCTCCTCAAGAATAGAGAAAATATCTGGGTTGTAGTAGGGGGATTCTGATGGAGGTATATAGATGGCACACATGTAGACATGTTACTCAGCACAAATCATCTGTTTGTTAATTTTCAACCATATATAAGATTCTTCTTTTTTAATAACTGTGATGGACTGTGTCAGTTCTGATTTACACCATATAATCATGCCTCCTGAATCTCTGCCTTGGGTTATTGTGGGATTTTTTGTTGATGGTATAATAATCTCAGTGTAGCCGTGAGGATGACCAGTGGAAACATCTTCTCTGCACCATGTCTCCTGTAAAACTATGTCAGAATCTTTTAAATCTCTATTAAAATCTGGATTTCTGCTCTTTAAACCAAAAGCTGATGATCTCAGACCTTGAATGTTCCAACATGTTATTGTAAACGATTTCATCTCCAAGTGTAATCTGTTCAAAAATTAGACAAACACCTTAAAAAACAAATAATAATAATAGTAAACTAGATATTAAAAAATAATACTAGTAACAAACAAAAATGGGGGGGGGGGGGGGGGGGTTAAAAAGAGGAAAATAGTGTGTAGGTAAATGAATAAAATATTAAACTTTGAGTGGCATTTTAGAGTGTATCATGTGTGAAATACTGTTAAGAATTGTCATTATATTACTATTCTTTTAAAATGATATCCAACATGCTAAATTATGAATAATTGTGATGTCTCTAAGAGGTCTCTGCTCTTCCACCATGTAGCTATATGAGGCAGGAGCAGAGCAGGTTTAGCATGACTTTGAGGGGGGCGGGGCTGTGGCTCTTCTCACCACTGCAGCATAGTTCAGTCAAATAGGCTGCTGCTCCTGTAGTCTTGGATCTGCCGTTGGGATGGGGGGGGGGGGGGGGGTATAGGACCTCCAGGCTGGGCCAGTGTTGTTGGCTGTGGGTTGTGATGTTGGTGATGCGGTGGGTTTGGTGGCCTGGGTGGATGTATAGTGGAAGTCTGGATGGTCCTGGAGGTCTGCATGGGGTCTGCGTTGTGTGGTTACCCCTTGGAATGGTAGTAGGGCTCCTTCCAAGAGCAACATCCTTCAGGGCCCTAGCAAGGGTGGGGACTGCATTTCTGTGTAGGTGTATGATATCATACAGGCAGTCCAGGTGCAGGGTCGGGTGGTGGGCCAAGAACACGTTGGGTTTGAGGGCACAGTCCCTGGAGAGTCTGATATTCACTCTGTGAATAGTGTGGGGTTGGAAGTCTCTCCTGTGCAGCAGCATGGATATTGCTGGTAGGGAAATTGGTGGAGGCTTGCTCAATGACTCTCCTCAGAGAGTCTGCCAGTCTGTCCTGCTGGGACCTTAAGTCGTTTGTGCCTGTATGGATGATGATGTGGCTAGGCGAGCCTAGCTCAGGCACGGTTAACAGCTCCAGCGCTCTGGTGCGACTCAGCTGTCGGGTCTAGATGTGGAGCTGTGGTGGTGGTTTCGGGTCTGGAGCTCCTAGCTGGAGGCTGGCTAGAGGCCTTGGACAGGTGCAGGGGTGTGACTGGCGTCTTGGCTTGGGATGTTTGTATGGAGTCAGCTGGTTGGTACAGGGGGGGGGATTAGAGTCTGCACCAGGCTGCGTGAGGGGGGGGGGGTCCTCGAGGAAAGGGCTGTGTTGTCTTTCAGCAGGTGTAGTGGGAGTTTGGCTGGATGTGGTCTGGATCTGCGAGGCAGGCACCAGGGGGGTTGTGTGTAGTTCAGTCTGGCTTGTAGACTGAGCCTGTCCCTGTCTTGTAGCTCTTCTCGCAGAGTAGCCAACTCAGTTTTGCAGTTGTCCCTGTCCTGCCTAAGTTCCTTCACCTTCTCACTGAGATGATCCAGCTGTCTTCTCTGACAAGTTAGTTCTTGTTGAAACTCGGCTGTGAGTTGACACTGTCCTGTTCTTTCTTGGCCTGGAAGTCACTGACAGTAGGAGAGGAAGGCTGCTGTTGGTCCAGCTGCTCTCTGATCTGTACCAGTTCTATTTCCATCAGGGAGAAGTGCTTTCTCATGATGTCCAGGGCCTCAGAGTGCTGTAGCAGGAGAGGATCAGTGTCAGCATCAGCAGGCTGTCTGTCTGGAGCAGGGACAGAACAGGACGGTTTGACTCCCAGGGTTGGAGCGATGCTTGCGAGGACCTCCTTCTCAGCTCTCAGTCTCATAGCAGGAAAGTCGAGCTCAAACGGTCTCAGGTCGCCTTGTATCATGGCAGTTCCATTTTTGAACAGGTTTACTGTTATTCTGCTGGTGTCAGAGTCATTTTCTTCCAGTACACTTATTTTCCATCCATTACAAATGCCTGCTCTCTTTATTGCTGGGTAATGAGAGCTGAACACATTCAGCCAGGCATATGGTTCATCCGTCCAGAAGATTAAATTGCAGGATCTTTGTAGTGGTCCAGGAACAGGATTCCTGGTCTTTCTCTGAGTATTGTTTGTTTATATTTTCCCCTTGCAGTTTTGCTTTTGATAGCTGGGGGGTAGTCAATGGTTTCAGAGTGTGTAGACATCATGAAACAGTTGTTGATCTTCAAGCTTCTGTGTTTAAAACAGCACTACTGCTGTTTGATGCCGTTGCTGGATAACCACAGTCCAGTGTTAGCTTGTTAGCTATTAGCTTGAGTGTTGCAGTTGGGACATGTTTTTTATAGTAATAAATGCAAAAACTTACTGATTTCAGTGTCCAGTAGTTTGCTGTAACTTGCTTGAGTCCCTCTACTGTATCCTCTTCTTGTTTGTTTTTGTTCTCTCTTTTGTTTCTCTTCAGCTTGATGCTCTGTTTCTGAGCTCCTTCTTCAAACTGTATCTCTTTTCATTCTTTCTCTTTCTTTCTCCTTCTTTTTCCTCTTTTTCTCTCCTCTGGTGTATTGTGGTCACTTCTTTTGCATTTTTCCTCATAAAAAGTCGGTGTTTATCCAATTTTTGGACCGAAAACAAGCGTTTTGTTTAGCAGCAACCCTTGCGGGGTGGTATGTGTCATCCTCAAGCTCGGGTCCTCTACCAGAGGCCTCAAGTTTGAGGGTTCTGCGCAGTATCTTATCTGTTCCTAGGACTGCATTCTTCTGGACAGACACCTCTGGAGCCGGTTGCACCAACAGGGCTTTACTAAACCTGGTCCTAACTGCTAAGTAGTCTAGTCTAAGTAGTCTTTAGAGTTGACCTAACTTCGGTTGCACCAACCAAACTTAAGCCTAGGCTTAACTACGCCTGGTCTTAGCGATGCGCGTTCATGTGAATGGCCACAGAACTATAGCGGTTGCCTAGCAGCGTGCGTTGCTGGGTTACGCTGTAAACTATCTTCCACTGTTTTGTTAACTTGTAGCTGTCTCAATGGAGGATCAAAGAAAAAGGAAAGGAAATTTCACCGACATTGAGATACGAAAGTTAATTGAGCTGTACAGTCAGCACAGACACACACTGACTGCCAAGCAATCAAACTCAATAACGAACAAGAAGAAACAAACAACATGGAAACAGATAACGGAGGCGATTAACGATTGCTCTGACTTCGGCTGCCTTCGGACAGAGAGCGATGTGAGGAAAAAGTGGAAAGACCTCCTGAGCAAAGCAAAAAAAGATTTGTCTTCAAAAAAACACCACCCGACCGGCGGGGGTCCTCCCCCAAAAACTTCTGTGTACAGTACCATAATTGTGGATATCTTTGGAGAGCATTCCCCGGCTTTTATTGGTTTGGTCGGTGCGGAAAGTGGCGGTACCGATCTGGAAGAAACTGCTGTCTCTCCAGAGATGGATGTCGACCACTCAAGCGAGAGTGTGAATTGTGAAGGTGTGTAGCCTATATATTGGAGTAGCTTACAATAACAGTTTTAGTAGTTGTCAGAACAGTAGGCCTATGACAGATTCTCTGTATTTTCAGACTCGATGGAGGCCCAAGTCACTCCACAAAATTCTCATGAAGGCAGCAGCGGTGCACCGCTGGTGAAACGGAGGAGGAGGCTGGATGATCTGCAGCATACACTTCTTGAGAAAGAAATTGTTAGAGTGGAGGCTGAAACAAAGAAATTACAGGCCGAGCAGGAAAAGCTGGAACTTCAAAAACAAAAAATATTGTTAGAAATACAGTTGCTCCAACAACAGATAAGCAGGTCATCTTCGCCTATTTCTGAAGAGGATGGGCGGTCTTTTGTAATTCTGTAAATAAGCCTAATGGCAAATTGTGTGCAATGAATCAGTGACATTATATGTAAATTAAAAAGAGTTTATTATAAACCTACTGGACTTTCTTTGTGGCTTATTTTTTATGGTTTACAACCTGGAGATAATTAGTAGAATTATTTTAAGTGAAGCAATAGTTTATAACATTTATAAAGCATTAATAATGCGTGTACGGACTAGTCGTCCACCGACATCTTCATGCCCTGCATGGTCCACAGGGTCAGCACCTTCCTCCGGCACCGGCTGATGGTGTTGCCTAGGGAGAGGGATCCTCTTGGTGACACAGGACAGTGCACGCTGCTATTACGGTGCAGACTCGCTCAGGGTGCATCCGCATCTCTCCATGAAGACAATGAAACCTAGAAAAAAGAATTAATGATTAGGCTACTGTAAAACCTAAATGTGTCACTTTTGGCGAGTTTTATATAGCCTAGGCCTAGTCTATTTATATAGTTTTCAGTGATCTAGTGACCACACTATATCAGCACCATGGATAGCGGCACAGACACTGCGGAAAGAATTTTACCTGCGCTTGAGGACTCCGATGCACCGCTCAACGAGGGACCTAGTGGTGGTGTGGATGGTGTTATACCGTCGTTCTTGCTCAGTCCTCAAAGCAATTATTGGAGTCATCAGCCAGTGTTTCAGTGGGTATCCACTGTCGCCGAGAAGCAGCCCATTTACTCTTCCAGCCTCGAAATACTGGTATAACGCACTTTCTCGGAGGATGCGTGCATCATGGGTAGATCCAGGCCATCTTGCCACCAAATTAAAGATGTTGTAATTGGTGTCACAAGCAATCTGCACATTGAGTGAATGGTATCCCTTGCGGTTGACATACAGATACTCATGCTCAGATGGTGCCTGGATCCGGAGTCCCATCGATGCAGCCCACAATACCAGGAATGCCAGAGGCCCGGAGGAATCGGTGTTTCATCACCGCAGACTCTGCCTCAGTGGGGAGGTGAGCAGATCGTTGAAGGCGACGGCTCAGTCCCAGTGACGCTCTGCGGATGGCCCGACATGCGGTGGATTTGTGGACATTAATCATGTCTCCAACAGTGTTTTGAAACACACCATTTGCATAAAAAACGTAGCGCTATTAACAGCTGTAATGCGGGTGTCAATGCTGCGTTGTGATCCGACACAAACTGTAAGTCGGGTGACAGCTCCTCAACAAGTTCATATATATCTCTCTCCGACAGAATCGAAACCTCTGAATCAGCTCCTCATCATTGTAAATGTCCAATGGATTGCTTCTGAAAGCCCGCTCATTGTAAAGTCTGTGTATAAGGCGCGCCATGTCTTTACTGCTGAGTTATCAAGTGGTTACTAGAGAAACTTGCCTAGATTTTGACTTTACGCCTGCTACTGACTAGGTGTAAGATTTATGCCCGGTCTTGGCGAGAAGAGGACTTATGCAACTGTCATAACTATTAGGTCGGACTTAGAATGCTGAGTTAAGACCTACTTACCTTAAGACCAGGCGTAAGCCCTGTTGGTGCAACCGGCTCCTGATGTTTTACCTGGAATCTGCTGTAGCCACTCTCCAGTTTGGGGGTCACAGCCCCCAGTGCTCAGATTACCACTAGCACCATTGTTGCTCTTACTTTCCACATCTTTTGTAGCTCCTCTTTCAGCCCTTGGTATTTCTCAAGCTTCTTGTGTTCCTTCTTCTTGATGTTGCTGTCACTTGGGATTGCCACATCTATCACTGCAGCCTTCTTCTGCTGCTTGTCGATCAACAGGATGTCTGGTTGGTTAGCTATTACCTGTTTAGGATAAATGCGGGATCAAAAAAGGCATTTTCAATGGGGCATTTTTTGTCCTTAGGGAGGAATGTGTCTTGCGTAGCTTAGCCATTTTAAGCTAATTTAAGGAACTGACAGGACAATTTGAAAATTTCTTTTAAAAGAATATTTTCTGGCAAATTTGAGCTATACATATTTAACACAGCCAAAATGGCTTGAAAATAAAAAACGGAATGGCACGAAATGTCGCCAGGAACTCTTAAGGGCTGGGGGGTGGGGGTGGATGGGTGAAATAGGATGAATCCTCTCCCCATTAAGAAAGACGATGTGCGCATTTACGCACAAGGTACAGCAGCATAACGTCATTGATTATTTGAATCTCCCGACACTCCCACAGGATCGGACAGGATGAACTGACAGCAGCCTCTTTGATCATGAAAGTAATTCGTTAAAGCACAAACACACAGCCTATAGAAATCTATTTACGCATGATCCATCAGGGGAGCTCAAGCTAAACCCGTAGTTTGGCACCCTGTCTACACTCTAGACCGTTCCTCTTTTACTCATAGATTTGTTTTTCTGGTGCTGAAATGTTTCTCGGTGTTGGTGAATTGTTAAAAAACACCACTTAATTTCGGGTTAAAATGCATTGCAACGCGCCTTACTGAGATTGTAACGGATATTTGCCGATTATTTGCATTATAGGCCTAATACTGCGTTACAGCAAAAAGCTCCCAACGCTGCGAGTGCCGTGAGATTAATTAATGAAGTGGACCCTTCTCGCGCTGTGTATCGCATTGAGTTTGTGCCCAAGCAGTAACGTGACTGTCAGCTGCACTTTATCCAGCTGCTGAAGTTAACGTGCGGATTTGTGGAGAGATCTCTGCCTGGTTGCAACTGTTTACCGTTCTATCCCACACTTATCCTGTTTAAATACATGGAAAAAGTGTTAAAACAGAGGAGCTAGCCTATTAAAGCCCAGGAGTTAAAGCTGAATTAAAATTAATTAATTTATCATTTGGTTGAAAAGGTGCCACATTCACATTTAAAGAGGCTACTCCCCCAAAATAACAGACACAAAAAGGAGGGAAGACTAAATCATGTGTTTTGACTCAGCATTGCCTCAGACTCAGAAACATTGCCTTGTTGACAGGATTCTTGTAGTGATGATTGATTACTCTCACCTGTGTTAGGGGTTGGGGAAGATCAGATGGGGATAAAGGGGTGTGTTGGAGGGGCTGAAGGCGGCCCTGAGAGAGAAATTGAACTGTTTGGTCCATGGCTGTGGGTTTTGGCACGTGGCGAGAGGGTGCTGTTTGCAACTTCTAGTGTTGCCAGCAGTGAAAACAGCAGGCAGGGGGTCTGTTCCTGTGTAGGAGGGGAGGCACGCGTCTCCTTTAGGTAGAGAGGGATCGGGATCGGGAAGTGCCTGTACCAGTGCTTCATGGACGGAAGCTGCATGAGGCCGCACACCCTTCTACGCCGATACACCGATCCAATCTGTGTCCACAGCCGGGGCCTGAGGCTGAATGGAGTGTGTCTGTGCCGCTTCCTGATCTACGGGAGATTCCATGTCTGCTCCCTATATGGTGTCTCAGTAGTTTGCTGTGTACAGGTTGTGGTGCATTTTGGAGTGATTTTCTCAGAGTGTGTGCAAGGTTCCCTTGCAGTGCTGTGTCATAGGGTGGTAGGGCGGCTCTGGGGACCATTAGGGGTTGACCTTTGTGAGGGCTCTCTGTGTGCGGTGTCTATTTTTTATTATTATTTTTTTTTAAGATGAATTTGTATTTCCAATAAAGATTGTATTTTGTAATCCATTCCTGTCTCTGGTTCTGTTCTCTGCCTCTGGTGCCGGACCAGAACGGGTAAACAAAGGTGGTGGCAGTGTTGTGCTGCCTTAAAACCTTAGCCTTAATTAAAAATAAATTACACTGGTGGCAGTGGTGGGATCAAATTAAAATGTCAACAAGGCAATGGAGAGACTCCTCACATTTATTATTACATTACATTTATCAATACCTGAGAGCCTTATAGCCTATATTTATCAGAATACAATGCTGAATTTTGATTTCCCTTTATATAAATAAACACATTTTCCATCATAAATTGGAGCAGTTTCTGAGGAACATTTATTAATTATAAAATATAATTACCATTGACATGGCTTTGCTGTTCCCTGGGAAAGCCAGAGGGAGAGAAAGAGGGAGGGAGGGATCTTTATCTCTTGTTATTCCATGTGGGACTGACACAGAAATATAAACTAACTGCAACTAACTATCAAAATGTATGTGTTGCTTTCTTTAATGTGTCTGTACTTGTCATGGGAAGGCTGAGTGCAACGGCAGAGAAACTGAGGTGTGAACCCAAATGCAGTTTAAATGATTTATTAAAACAAACAAATAAACTGAGGCAAGAGTCCAAACAAAGGTAAATCTAAATGAAAAGATAATCCAAGGAAAGCAGGGTAATCCAAAAAACAAGGAAGAATGTACAGGGAAGAGAGCAAGGCAGAACACCAGAACACTCAACATCAGACAAGGATGCAACAAGGACTGAACAGAACTGAGGGCTTAAATACTGATAGAGCACAACATACACCAGGCAGGCAGGGTAACGAGGCACAGCTGAGACACATGACGGTAATCAATTCAGAGACAGACAAACAGGATGAGGGAGCATAGACAGAACCAAACCAGAAACAGGACTGACACTAAACATGGAACAGATGCTACAACAAAACCCAAACCAGGACAAGATCAAATAAACGCAGAACCCAAAACCAAACCCCCATGAAAACAGATTAAAACAAAAAAAAACATGAGTACAACCCCAAATCCTAACACTACTGCCGTGAGCCGTGACACAATTGTCACCCAAGCTTAAAAAAGGGGCTCATCATTTCTAAACAAGTAGATTTAGTAGTATAATATCTCAGCCTCCTCCAATCTCAGAAGGACTCATTAAGACTGTAGTTTGTACTCAATAAAATCATATCAGATATTTTGAGAGCAAAATGAAGCGTGTCTCCATTGCATCCTGAGCTGTGTGACATTCGTTTTCTCAACAACACCAGCCTCCATCCACACATTCTCACTTTCTGTAAACATTATCAGTTGACTTTTCTGCCATCTGGCCGCTCCACACAGGCCAAGGTTAGACATGCACCACTTATGTGCATGCTCACAGTTTTGTCCGCTAAGGAGACATAAGTGATACCCAAATCTATTTTCTCCGCCCTTTTCCCTACATAACACATTATTATTGTCACATTTTGTTTTCTACATTTCTGGTTAAAGGGCTTTTAAGAGCAGGTGATTTCAAATCCGTGTCATTTTAGTCTCTTTGATTTTCTTGCTTTTACTCAGAGGTTTGAGCATTAAGCCTTAATTTCACTAACTCCTTTTAGTTTACTGGGTCAGACAGAAGCTGGTCATCGTCTTAAATATGCCTTATTTTGTAAACTCTTGTTTCATCCTGTGGCTAAATTTATGCTGACAGATTTTAGGAGGTAAATCAAATCAGGTTTCGTTGCACAAGAGAATAATCCCCCTTTTGTCATTAATGTCGGAGAAACATCCCCATATTTTTTTTATTTTTGACTTGGCAATACCAAATCTGCATGAATCATAAAAAATGACCTGTTCCTACTTTTGCCGTGATCTGGTTTTACAAAAGCGCACAAAAGCGCAGTAACGTAAGAAAACCTCAAACATGTACATATTGGATTCAGCTGAATGTTTACAAGGCTGTTTTGAGTGGGAGTTTGTGATCCATGAGCCTTTGAACCTTATGCTTTCTTTTCTTCATTCTTGAAAAGTATACTTCTTAAGATTCTTCTTTAAACACATGTGTGGACAGAAGCCAGTGTCTATATTGCTGAACCTCTGATTTCAAACGCATTAAAGTGATTTGTTAAAAGAAGAGGAGACAGACAGGGTTAGTGTCTGATTCATATGTGAGGTCTTAATCTGCCAAATCTATTTCAGAGGAACTGATTAACCAGATGTATTGCTAACACCACTGAACTATTCCATTTGATAATTTTCACATCCCATTGGAGTCTACTTTTTGTCTCTTGATGAAAAGTATTCAGACTCTTTGATCATCTGGGTCTTTAGCTTTCTACATAATATAATAGTCAGGCATTTGTTTACCTCATCTCTCTGGCCAGAGTAAACATGAGGAAGGAAGAGGGAGTGAGGTGACGTTATTATAAAGCGACAAAGTCTGCATAGGAATGAAGATCGGGTGGGTGGCTAACCAAAACAAGTCCTTTTTGTGGCGAAACCTAACAAAACATTAACCATAACATTGTCATATGTATTTGCAATGGTTTTGAAAGGCACTGACCAGTAATGTATTCATGCCAAAAGGGTTATCAGATGTGTCGTTCTAGAGGGCATGGACAAATGCTGTATTTGCATTGTATGGACGTTACTCTGACGCTGGTTCTATCAACTGGCAATTCTATTAGATGTGGTGATTTGTTACCATGGGTGCTTTGTCATGAACCCTGTCTGCAGGCCTGATTTCCCAAATGATCACTAAAGATTTAGACTGAGCTGAGAGATTAGTGAGAGTAAATCTGGAACTGACAAGTACCAGAAGGCCAGAACAAGTTAAGTTAATTAAAACTTTGGAAGGAGCATTGCCATGATATGTTTCTCCTACAGATACATTATCAAACTAAAAAGCTATTCAGTTATTTGTTTTGCTTACACATTTTGTATGGGGATGTAGCTGATATGATGTCTGAACTCTAAACAATAATAAGGAAAGAGATTGAAACAGTGCAAGAACAAGGTGAACAGTCCTCTAAGTGGAGGCGACAGGTGACAGACTGAGGCTGATTGCTTATCACACAAGAACATGGAAATCCAGTTCTATTTTATCACCCTGAAATCACCTATGGCTGGAATTTACATGTAATTGGAATGAAATCAAAATGTGCAAGGCGCTTTTGGGGACAATAAAGCAGAAATTAATTTGCACAGGCTATGGGAAAAAGTTTTAGTGTGACGTTCAGAAGGTCTATACTTTTTCTGACATACCAGCACTTTAAAATTACTGCTGCGTGACGACCCTGGGTAAACATAGAGAAGCACATAGAGGACTTCTTTGATAGAGTAATGTCAGCCTGTCTTGACCCTCCTGCAGCTCACGTTTGTCATTAGTTTCACACTGTACATGTGCACGATGCTTCAGAAATAAATTTTTTTATGCAAATGAATTTTCCAAGGTGACTTGTGCAGCATGTGTCTCTATGCTAATTAGAAACCATCAACTTGAAGTTGCTTTGACCTTTATTAATATTCTGACAAACTAGCTGTGGCTGCAGAGTGTACAGGAACTTGGATATTTGTTCATGTGGGAGGAAAAGGAGATGAAATGTCACATAAGAGCTCTAAGCCTGTATTCAGTAGGGAGGCTGTATTTCCCTGTTTGTGTTAATGGGACTTTAGATGATTTCATTTACTGAAACTTTTGCATCTTAGAAAATATTTAAAATTGTTACTGCAGAAATCTTGTCCCAGAATGAATATATAGTGTTTTCAGCTATAACTCATGTCTTCTCATGTATTATTCCAGACACACAATTGTTAGATCTCTCAGTATAGTCTATAAGCACAGCCCATTTCAATGCTTATGTAATGCATAAGTAGATGCAAAATGCATAATCTCCTAGGGAGGTTTTCTCCTCTTGTTTGTTTAAACTTTGATGGAATAATAATAATAATAATCTTTATTTGTAGAGCACTTTTCCAAAACAAGTTACAAAGTGCTTTAACAAGTGTAAAGACAATAATACCCAAAAACACAATACAAAAACAATACAAGATAAAGAAAAGAAAAGACTAAAATACACGTTTAAGATAAATATAAAATTAGTAAAATAAAATAAAAGGGATAAAATAAAGTCAATAAGATCGGGAAAGGCTCTCCTATAAAAGTATGTTTTAAGAAGGGACTTAAAAGAGTTCACTGACTCAGCTGACCTGATTTCCTTGGTCAGGCTGTTCCAGAGCCTCGGGGCCCTGACAGCAAACGCTCTGTCCCCTTTAGTTGTCAGTCGAGACTCTGGAACAGACAACAGACCTCTGCCCGAGGATCTCAAGGTACGTGCTGGTGCGTATGGGACTAAAAGGTCAGAAATATAACAAGGCGAGAGGCCATGAAGAGCTTTAAAAGTGATCAATAGAATTTTAAAGTCAATTCTAAAACATACTGGGAGCCAGTGTAATGAAGCTAAAATAGGAGTAATTTGGTCATGTTTCTTTGTTCTGGTTAAAAGCCTGGCAGCTGAGTTCTGGACAGTTTGGAGTTGATCAATAGATTTTTGGATTAAACAGGTGAAAAGGCTGTTGCAATAATCCAGGCGTGATGAGATGAAGGCGTGTAAAATGGTCTCGGTGTCCTTAAAAGTTAACATAGATCGAATTTTTGCTATATTTCCAAGTTGATGAAAACATGATTGAACAAGCTTTGTGGTGTGCTGCTCGAAATTTAAATTACTATCAAACCAAACACCAAGGTTCTTTGCCACAGGCTTAATGTGATTTACTAGGGAACCAAATACTGCCATCTGCTGAGACCCGATGACCAGGATTTCTGTTTTGTTTGAGTTCAGCTGGAGGAAATTATTTGACATCCATTTTTTAACTTCACAAAGGCAGTCGCTAAGTGAACTCAGCATTCCAGGGTCTGTGGATCTGACGGGCAAGTACATTTGTGTGTCATCAGCATAAATATGAAAAGAAATGCCATGTTTATGGATAATATGTCCAAGGGGAAGCAACAAGACAAGGAAAACAAAATGGGTCCTAAGACCGACCCCTGAGGCACACCATATTTAACTGGATAGAACGAAGAGACATAGTTGTTTACAGACACACAAAACTTCCTATTTGACAGTTAGGATGAAAACCATTCTAGGGCAGTACCAGAGATCCCCACCCAGTGCCTCAGTCTGTCTAACATGATGTTGTGATCAATGGTGTCAAAAGCAGCGCTAAGGTCCAGGAGTACCAGGACTGAGCACATGCCTTCATCAGCAGACATTAAAAAGTCATTGGTGACTTTAAGCAGAGCAGAAATGTTCAACACAGCGTGCCTGTGTCAGAGTTCCTTCTCAGACATAGGAATGCATCCACATGCCTGCAGACATATTCAAACACACTCCGCACATGGAACACACACTAACACACCCACTCACTCTAACACAAAAAGCTCATGTGGATGGAAAAGTAGAGCTGCTTGATATTTTATATATAAACTACAGGCTGGAGGTGTTTGTATAGTTTGCCAGCATGTGTGGATATGTGTGTGCATGTATGTGTGTGTTTCTGTGTCTCCTATGATTTTGCTTTTAAGAGCCTCGGGGCATGTGTGTTGTCACTGACTATGTCCCTCCACTGTGATGTTCTCCTCAGTGGGGACCCCCAATGCAAAGACTACAATGTCTCCCACAAACAGATTGAAGTAGATTGCAGTTAATTTGCACATTGCCATGGGAACGTGCAGATCAATTATTTGATTTTGCAATTCATGTAGGGAATTATCCACAGATTCTGAGACTGAGAAACAGGAAAGGGAAACATGCAGAGTAACAGATCGGAGTTTGAATTAGGTCACCCTCTCTCCTCCATCTTCATTGTCACTATGGTTGGGTTGAGATCTCGTGGCACGAGATCTCATTATATTAAAATGTGACTATTTCTTGGTGAGGTGAAAAGCTGTCTCACGATATCAGCATAACGGAGTGTGAGGGTGAAAGCATACCGCTTTTAAATCATTTGTGTGGCAGCATTTGGGGTACCCGGTGGAAACAATAAAAGGCAACAGTGTCAAGAACAATATGTAAGCAACATTTCAAAATGCACCTGCATAGTTTTGCATTTTGTGACTTTCACTTGAATAAAAGACTTTTTTCAGTAATATATTTCGTCAATTAAAATTTCTTAAAAATAGTGTTAAATATCATCTAGTCTCATTCTCTTGAACCCAGTGTTGTGCATTGTCTCGTCTTGTGTGTGTAGTGTATTGTCACAACCCGAATTGTCACTCTTCAACTTGTAATAAAGCTGAAACCTGTTAAGTGTTAACAAGTCTCCCCTTCCCCTACCTATAGAGTTAGTCCAAGTGGGTACTTTGCTGAGGAGGATAAACATGTTGGAAGAGGTTCTCTCTGTGGTTTGTCACTTGTTCAGCCATCTGCCACTGTAGCCTATAGTGCTGGAAAAGAGGATTCTCTTTTGGAAGGAAGAAAGCTTTAAATATAAATTAAATTAAAAACAATATCAGCACAAACAGAGATAACATTTTGTTAAACTAAATGGTTAACACTACATTACATGTATGTAATATTTTATATATATATACTATGACAACCCACCAAACTGTACATAGGCTACCATTTTTTACATTTTGTGTGGAAAAAGTTTAGGCAACTTTGGTTTTAGATGTTGTTGTAGTCACATTAATAGCTGCAAATTAAAGGAATAGTTTGACTTTTAGGGAAATATGCTGGTCCGCTTTCCAGTCAAGCTTTCCAACTAAGCTAATTGACTCATTGCATCATAGTTAATACACAGACATCAGAGTGTAATTGATCTTAACATTTAACTTCTGATAAGAAAGCAAATTATATAAAGTGTGTTTTACACAATGTCAAGATTAGACTATTAACCATTACTCACAAAAGACATCACTTGGTGTGATTAGGAAATTGAGCAAATGGCTGGCTGAATTTGAAGGCAGATGTCCACAATCCACCATCCCAAACACACCTTCTTGATTCCTGCTGCACAACTGTATTTCAACACTACTCTCAGGTGTTGTGTAATAATTTATCGCCAGACTTCTGCATCCCTAAAGCTCATTTGTTTTGTTAAGGATGATTGTTGATGAATATATTATTGCTGATTTTGTAAATGCCCATGGAAGTGTACAATTGAGAAACTACACTCCTCAAAAAAACTTTTACAATTTTACTGTACATTGTATAATTTGTTGAGAACAAAATGACTTAACAATGGTCAGTAGAAACCAAAATCACAAACCAATTGGATTCTAAATCACACCAAAAATCAAAGTACAAAACTTTCATGACGCAACTCATGTTGTATGGCCCCCATGTGCCTTTGTGCACTCCTGACAACATCTGGGCATCCTCCTGATGAGACTGGGGATGGTGTCCTGGGGGACCTTCTCCACATTCAGGTCTGGCAAACATTGGTGCCAGTCAGTGGCATAAACGCCTTCATCATCCAGGAACTACCTACACACTCTGGCCACATGAGGCCTGGCATTGTCCTGCACCAGGAGGAACTCTGGGCTCACTGCACCAGCATAAGCTCTGACAATGGCTCTGAGGATTTCATCCCAGGTCTGTGAGACCCTCAAAAAATATGCCTCCCCAGACCATCACTGACCCACTGTCATCATGCTAGACAATGTTGCAGTCAGCATAACGCTCACTACAGCGTCTCCAGACTCTTTCACTTTCATCACAAGTCTGAACCTGCCATCATCTGTTAAGAGAACAGGGTGCCAATGTTCAGACCTGCCAATTCTAGTGTTCTCTGGCAAATGCCAATCGAGCTGCACAGTGCTGGGCTGTGAACACAGATCCCACTAGAAGATGTCAAACCCTCATGCCACCCTCATGGAGTCTGTTTCGGACAGTTTGGTCAGGAACATGCATACCAGTAGCCTGCTGGAGGTCATTTTGCTCTTCCTCTTCCTCCTCCTCCTTGTTGTTACCTCTCCAGTGCACCTGCTATCACTTGTATTTGTACCAAAAAAAGTGACATTGATTGGACAGAGTGATATCCCTGAGGTTTAATTGACATTAGGCCTGTCACAACAATTGATGATTTTCACCACACGATTGTCATGGCCAAAAGAATTCACGATAACGATATTATCAAGCTGACTTGAATCCCTGGCTCTCACTCACTACTTTAACGCTGACTAAATAAGCAGGAGAGAGAAAATACTGTCAAGTCATGATAACTTAGCTTTAACAACTTAACAACACCACTTAACAAGACCTTACTGTAAGCTAAATGTCAGGGCTAGCACACTAACTGCAACTTTCTCTACCGTAGCGAAATCTGCCCTTTTGTAGTTACTGTTGATGACTCTTCATGCAGACTAGTCTTTTTTATGGAATCAGAAAAACTCCCACACTGGCGAGCTAACTTTTTTCGGGTGCAGGTTGAGTGTCTCACTGTCGTCTGCCATGTCCTCCAGGTCCGACATGATGGAATTTGTGGGTCAGTAGCTGCCACTATGTGGTAATAGTTTGCCAGCTATTTACTGTTTCTTCTTCTTTTTTCCACTTTATGGCGAGTGGCAACCAGCATTAAGGTGCATTAGCGCCACCTACTATGTTGAATGGAAAGAAACATAAATGATTTAAGAGGTGCTAGATTATTAACACAATACCAATATTTTATTTTGTAAATAACACGGTATTCGTCAATACCATTGTATTACGACACCCATAAATGACAAGATTTTATACAGTGATGATTAAGTGTTCCCTTATTTTGTTTTAGCAGTGTAGTAACAGTAATTAGCATCTATTGTGCAAATAAGAAGAAAGTCAATCTTTACCCAAGTTGGATTTTTTTTATGCACATAATGCTTTCCCTAGGCAAGATGGCCTTCTTGATATTTCATATTTGACTGATGTTGTTTGATGATTAGCATCACCTGTTTCTTTTCCTACACTTGCAATATTGGTGTTGACGTTTTTTTTGTTTTTTTTTTTGCTTTCTGAAGACATTTTGCTTACCTGCATCTTGACAGCTGAGATGTCATGAGAGCCCTCTTGTTCCTTCGTCGTTCCCAAATGAATCAGAGTCACAGACCTTTTTCACAGCAGCATTTTGACCTGTCGAAGCATGAAAAGTAGAGGTGGAACTAATAACAGAAATTATGTCTCCTTTCCAGCAATTATTGCAATAGAAGGCACCGATTAATAATGACATTAGTTACACCTGTGTTAGACAACTCAAAATGTCTGCTATGAAAAAGGTTTTTTCACCTTTGCTTCATGTGTGTCACACTGCAATGGCTTTTCGGGCCCGTGTCCAGTTTGGGAACCACTGTGTCTGAACAGATTTCTAACGCAAATAACTGACCAAATTATGTGCTTGACTTTTCATTCACCTCCTTGATTGAGGCCTGGCTTTAAGATATTAGCTAGCACCCAATCTGTGTTTTGTCTCCCACCACTGCTTGTTTGTTTAGTTAATGGCTATTATTCATATAGTAATTTACAATAGTTATGTTTTCTTAACTTTCAAATCCTACACATATTGTAACCCCTTTAAGGCAAAAGAACAGATTGTTACAAACAGCCACCAAACTGCTGTTTCTTTCCTGCCTCGTGTCCCTAAAGCTATAGACCAGCTCAGCCTGCCAGTAGAGGCTCCTTATGTTTTGCTGCTGATAAATTTGCCCTTCACATACAGTGGCAATTAATGAAGCAAACATTCAGGCTGCAGATTATGATGAGCCTAATCAGCAGCTCGCTGTATTTAAACTCACCTTCCTTTTTTAAGTTGTAGTTTTTGTTTCAGGGCTTTCCCGCAGGGCAAACAAGTATTGCACAAATCTCCAGTTTTCAGTTACAGATTTAGAGATGCTTACTATGTAGCTGAAAATAGTTTTTTTTCCTGCAGAGAACTGGTCAAAGAAGTTAGAGTGCTGGAGTATAAATGAGTAATTAGTACTTGTGCATCTGTCTCATCTGTGCAGAAGGCATGCTTTTCAAATGTTTTCTAAATGTTTCCTCCACTCTTACAACCTATCTCTCTCTCACACATACATCTGTTTTGAATTGCCAATATATTTTTATCATAAAATTCTTTAAGTACTTAATATGATATGCGTCATGGCTTGTGCTTTGCATGCAGCAGGTATTTTATATGGCAGAATAGCTGTGTGGTACAATAACAACTGAAGTTATGCAGACAGTCACACACACACACGTAATTCTTCCTGTCCTACCCTCTGCTCTGCCCAGGGTTTTTTTTCTTGCCGTCTCTTGATTTCTCTACCGCTCTGTTCTTTTTCACCCCATTTGTTTCTCACAAACCTCCCCATCGTTGTTCAGTTATTCTTCTCTTCCCCATACATCGTTATTTTCTTTGATCTGTCTCCATTTGTTTCTGTACCTTCCCACTCTGCATACTGACACGGCTGAAGGGATCTCTCTCTCGCTCTGTATCTCTGTCATTGCTCTTTCTTTCCCCCTCTCTATCTGTCTTTCTTCTTATTTGTCTCCCTCTGTCTCCATCTCTCCCTCCCTCCCTCCCTCCCTCACTATCTCTCCACGCACACTTGATTCATTTTACACATTACGGAAGCATCCATCATTTTGCTGTGAGAAGGAGAAATCTCTCCTTTTTTTAATCCGTTTTTTTTTTTATCCGTGACACTATTTTCCACTTCTCTTTTTTCTGGCTGTCTTTTCTTTCCCAAACCCTACACTCTTCTGTGGATCCAACCCTAAAGCTGGAACCAATATGTTTTATTTCCAGCTGGTCATCATGGCAGGGACGGTTCTGTTGGCGTACTACTTTGAGTACACGGACACGTTCCCCGTGCACATCCAGGGCTTCTTCTGTTTTGACAAAGCCTACTCCAAGCCGTACCCAGGACCAGAGGACAACAGCAAGGCGCCGCCAGTCCTCGTCTACTCCCTCGTCACTGCCATCCCCACTGTGACGGTGAGTCTGTGTTGTGAAAAAAAACAACAACGTACTTCTACAGGTGCTCATCATGCGCACGCACATCTTAAAGGATCAGACATGACAATCATCATATACACATGTAACATACGAGACGCACACACACACGCACATACAGATAGTTCCTCCTCATCTACACGTGGTATTTTCGGATTGAAAGAGGAGAGGTGTGTAGGTGTGTATCCTCGTGGTCTTGCTGCTCTGCTTGTGTGGATGCATTCTCTGTCATAACCATGGCAACGTGCACTATATTTGTCCTCCATAGAGCAGTCAGAGATAGCTACAGTGTACAGAGAGTCTGTCCTTATTTCAAGACTGCACGCTACTAAAACAGAATAAAACATCAGCTCTAAATGGCTTCCCATATTTGTGCACAAGAGGAGGCACAGATTCGTTATTTTCACCAGACCTTCTTCATCCAACACTTAAAAATGCACATTGAAGCACCTTTAATAATTAAACATCCTTACAGGATTACAATTTGTAGGTCATGAATTCTTGGCAGTGTGCACATTCATGCAGTGAATCAAAAACAAACTGCTTTATTTTTGCCATTCATTGTAGTAACTCATGGCACTGGCACTAAATCCATTTAAAATGAATATTGTAAGCCACAGTTATTGTTGTTATTAGTCTAGAATATACTGAAATCCATTATAGCGGCCATACTTTCTTGTCAGTACAGTGGGATATTATTAATAATGAAACGTAGCTTCACATCTTCATCAAAGCTCTGTCTCCATGACCGTCTGTCTTGTCCTCTGGGCCTTGTCTCTTTGATGTCCTACAGTTAAGTGGCATTATGACATGGCTGCCTCTGAGCTACATATTAAGGCAGCACACACACACACACACACACACACACACACACACACACACACACACACACAAAGTACATACATACATAAACACAAGCAGAGGTAAATAATCACACTCATAGATGTGTTTGAGGGTATTATTCTGAGGCTTGTCTATTAATTTAGCAAATAGCTAACTGTGTGTGTTTGTTTGGAGCCTAATGTGCACTGGAATGGATGGAAGCTGCAGACACCAGAGTATGTGAGCCGTGCAGAGTGGGAGCGGAGTGGCGTGATTTTGCCTGGAGTGTGAAGCGGCTTTTTTGAAAGTCAGAGCATCTGTGTTCTCTCTCGCTCTAAGATACCGCTCCATCCCACGAGTCTCTGTTCAGATACAAGGGAAAAAAGAAGATATTCATCTCACTTTTTTTCAAAATTTTGACTCAGACTTTTAGCCACAAACGGAAAATGAACAAGTTCCTCCACTGACAGTACAGACGCTTGCTGTAACAACATATACCGACTCTGTGTGTATGGATTGTGTCTGTGTGTGACAGCTCCAACTGACTGTTAAACTTAACCAGAAACTCCACAGGTTTTCTCTTACTTTTACTCCAGACCCTCTCTCTTTTTGCTGCTGTCACTTTGTATAATGATGGGGAGCCATACAACTCAAGTTCAAGTCAACTCAACAAGTTTCTTGCTCAAGTTTAACATTTAACAGTACAGTACTCCAGATATTTAGTGTTGGTACTTCCATATAATGGGGAACAGGTTATTAAAACAATCATGTTACCTCATGTTGCTGCCCCTGCTTATAAGTTTACCACATATACAGTAGAGCGCACTGTAGAGTTAGAGCTTTAATTCCAAGCCATTGAAGTCTGCTCAAATGAGGGTCGTTGACCACAAAGTGACAAGTTAACTTCTTAACGTACCGCCCGCGGGCTGTAAGGCTGTGGTGGCAGCCTTTGGTATGTGCACACAACTGCTATGTTTAAGTTCATACTCACATTACCTTTACTCATTTAGCAGACGCTTTTATCCAAAATGACTTACATTTGAGGAACAACATACAATCATCAACAGAGTATCAAATACAGCACGAGATTTATAGGATTTTTACATATTAATAAAAGCAGCAATAAATACTAGTAAGCACTAATGGCACATATCGCATTAATGTGGTAAATACCTAGGGAAAGAAGAGTTAACTAAGTGAAATCAATACATGATAATTGTAGGGGATAGAAGAAGAGGACAGGAAGTGCATGTTAGATGTTAGGAGTTAGAGGTGTTATAAGAGGAAGTGATCTCGGAAGAGATGAGTTTTCAAGAGCTTCTTGAAGTTAGAGAGGGACGCTTCTGCTCTGATGGCGTGTGGTAGCTCGTTACACCATTGTGGTGTCACAGATGCAAACAGCCGGGACTGGGATTGCTTTGTGTGAAGGGATGGCAGAGCCAGGTGGCGTTTGTTGGAGGAGCATAGTGGCCGAGAAGGAACGTAAACTTGTATTATAGAGTTAAGGTAGATGGGTGCAGACCCAGTAGTCACTCTGTATGCAAGCATTAGTGACTTGAATCTGATTCCCGAGGCCATGGGTAGCCAGTGGAGGTCACACAGCAATGGAGTGACATGAGTCCTTTTGGGCTGATCAAAAACCAGACGCACTGCTGCGTTCTGAACCATTTGTAAGGGTTTCACCACACAAGCTGTAAGACCCGCTAGGAGGACATTGCAATAGTCGAGGCGAGAGACAACCATGGCCCATACCAGACTGATATGGATCTAGGAGGTCATTCCGTGAGAGGAATTGTGAGACCTGTTTGAAGCCTGTTCGATAGTTTTGGATAAAAATGGTAGAAGAGAAACACATGATACACCGTTGGAAACCTAAAATCCTTGGTGGAAATGCAATGCAAACCATTTCAATATACAATCACAGCAGCAGGTACAATCAGTGCCTCTGTCAGACCACCGAATGCAATCAAAATTGACGTGATTTATTTAAGAAGCCTCATAGTAACCCACCGATCGATTATATTCCGACAAGAATGGTTTTGTTACATTGTCAAAGGTCCAGACAATTCAATACAGTAAAAGCAAAACAACCAAGCGGCGGTGCTTACCCTTAGAAAAACCTGTGTAAAATATTCATTTTCTGTGGCATTGCTATAAAATAAGCTAATAAGTCAATGCAAAAACAATGCAGGATATAAAATACTTATTAAAAAATTGGTGTTTTATGAGGAAGGAAAATTATTCTACACATTTGTTAAAGGATACACTCAGCGTATGTTGGTGAGCAACAATGACTATAAACACAACTGTTTGTTTACAAGAAAACTCCACAGGGCAACTTTAAGTATCATTTGGGATTCAGTATTTTATTTTTATTTTTATGCATTTATTGTGTGAGTGTTGTTCTCGACCTTGGGAACACATACAGTATCTACGTTATATTTTCTACATTATATTTTTATGACCACCTGTTAACACATGACTGAAGTCCGGTACTGAGATAATTAGAATTACACCTGGGCAAGTTTTTTTTTTTCTGAAGATGGCCACAGGATACAGTCTAAAACTCCATGAATAGCAAAGTAAGTGGGCGTTTAGAATATTTAAAACAAACATTTTTTGTAGTTTCATGCTTTGGCACATCAAGTCCTTCATACATGGAGAGTGGAACAGCTACCCCAGTATGACCCCACCCCTTTGAACTCATGCTACGCTACTTCCATCCGGAGGCATATACGAATCTGTGATCTGTAAAACAACAGCTTCATGCCCTCTGCCATCACTGCCTTTAACAAACTAGTAAATAACACTCAAGTTGACCTATGTGCTTGTGACTGTACTCTGTTCCCTTTGTCTATGTTGTGTCATTGTTGTTTGTGTTAGTTCACTATTCCTGAATTGTTCTTATGTGTGGACAAACTGTGGAAACAAATTTTCCTCTAATGGAGGACAATACATTTTATTTAGGTTTTCATATAACGGTGCTCTTTAAAAGCTGCTGTGCAGGTTAAAACCAAATCCATCGTGTTTCTTGAGCCTGATCAAAGGTCTGACTTGAAAGTGACTGCTGAAAAGCAGCAGTGGTCTCTCAGGGCTGTCATATCAAACTGAACCTGTAAGATTTGAACAACACACACACCAGACCACATTTGAATACTGATGTGGTTACTCTACTAGAATTAGAAAAGAATACTGTGTGTGTGAGGCAGAGAGAGAGGAAGTGAGGATGAGTGAAATAGAGGCACTTTTGTGGTACTTTGCAAATATGCTGTGAGTTTCAGTGCATCAGTGAAGGTAAGTGTGTGGGTGGATGACGGCGCACATATTCTCTCTGCCACTGAAAATGTTTTTTGCATGTGCAGGTAGGAGTTATACAGTGTGTGCGTGTTATCTGACTAGTACTGGGATCTGAGAACTAGTAAGAGTGGCTATAGGCGATGTCTATGTCTCTCCACAACTGCATCTAATTTTACTAAATTCACACACATACATACACATGCAAATGCATACAGTGCATAGCCTAAAAACAATACAGTAACAGCACAGGTGACATTTCAGCACTCATGCCTATTATCCCGCCAAGCTAGCTGAAAGAGTGGGGTAAACTGCTGTTTGAACCATTGACTGATTATTTGTGTGTGTGTATGTGAGGATGTCTTTTGTGTAAGGGAGACCGTATGTTGATTGCACAATACAACCCACCCATCAGTTGATACAGTTAAGCTGTGACCAATCATAGGATCAAATAGTAATTGAATGCTTAAGATGCTTGGTGCACAGTGTGAGCCTTCACAGCACGTGGAGAGACTATAACACACGCTTGTAAGCTCAGGCAAAAGGCCATGAATGAATTAAGCTTTGAATGTAGAAGTTTTTCTCCACCTTTTTTTATGTGGGTCAGAAGCATAATGCTAAATACTTTTGCCCTGGAGAGCTCCTCTCTAATGCTGCTAAATATAAGCCTCTCAAACAGGACGGGAAGGCAAAGTGAGGGCGCTCTTTGAGAGGAGAGACAGCGAGAGTTCAATATGCCGTAAACACTACACAATGGGAGGAGGAAGAGAGAGAGTGAGGAATACAAGAAACAAAGAAAGAAAACAAAAAAAGAAAACAAAAGAAAGCAAAATTAAAAAAGAAGACATGGAGACACTAAATGATGACGAGTGAAGTAGAGGAAAGAGGGACGAAGAGAGTTCGCCTGATGCCATTCAGTGGTGGCTCACTGTTCTGAGTTTGTTTGCTGCTGTGTGTTAAACCTTGGGAAGAGCCTTCATGCATAATGTAGCTCCATGTGACAGAAAGATGGGGATTAGGACGAACCATGTAGGCAGTCCATATCATCCAGTCATGCCAGAGTTTATTAAGTGGGAGCTCTTGAAATGCAAAAAAATGCATTGTGCTGTTGTTGCCGTCATATCTTCAAAAACAGATGCTGGATGTAGTCAGTGCCTTTTTGCGTTTGGACGTTTTGTTAGTCTGATTGCGGTCCAACCTCAGTGCGACAATAGTCAGAGTGGAAGAGAGAGACTGGTAAAAGTAAAGCAGATGCAGATTTAAATAAATGCAGGATGCTAAAAGAAGCCGATTCTCTTTGCCTTCCAGAGGTCAATATGAGCTACCCAAAAACATGCCTGGATCTGTGGTTCATCTTTTGCCTGTAGATTACGGGTCACAGATGTTATGGAGTCTTTTTGCAGTATTGCTAGAGCTGCCACAATGGAGTTAGCCTGCAGAAAAAAGAGATCTAAGACATTAACTAAAAACCTCAGGATTTTCATGGGAAGAGTGACGTTGCTTGGGACCAAATTTCATGCTGTCATGTTGGTGGAAATCCCTGAAGAAGAGACCGAGATACCAGCTTCTCCACTAACAATAGCTTTGATTAGCCAGAAAGCAAAAAGTTACAAAAACATGTTGAAGGACTGAATGTGTTGCTCTTTCAGTACCATCACTGTTTCTTTTGCTCTTTCTACTTTCCTGCGCGCACACACACACACACACACACACACACACACACACACACACACACACACACACACACACACACACACACACACACACACACACACACACCTCGTTCTGGGGGTTGCTGCATTTTGGGCGGAAAAAACGGTTACACCAAAAAGTAACTTAACTCAAAATCACAAATGATGGACAGTTGCAGTCTAAATACCAGGTCACACTAAATGTATTCATCTAATTTAATTTGAGCATCCTCATGAAATAGATGGTGCCGAAGCTTGGTGACGTAGTGACTAGTTGCAGGTGGTGCAGTGACAATCATTGGTTGTAGTTAGTTTCATTTGTTGCAAAATGGATACAAAGAACACCCTTTTGCTTCCCATTCGGCAGAGCAGGGTTATGTAAAATGTTATTGTGTGACACACCTGATATGATAGCTACCTCCGTTATGGACACTCTCTGTTTCCCCAAAGATCAACACGAATTCTATAGGTCACAGGTGGTGTGAATTCAGATGTCAAGTTCACCAAACTCCCCCTTTATATCAATTCAAATTTGGCTGTTTATTTGAGCTGTAACTGTGTTGTCACCGAGCCCTAAGACTAACCAAAGGTACGACAAGGCTACCCTTCCAGCAGACTGATTTCTTGCAACATGCAGCAATATCACAAAATCCAATCTTCTTGATTAGATCACAGAAATAAGATGGAAATGTCAAATCTAACTGTAGCCAGCAACACTTTTTTTTCTCTCTTTCTCTCTCGTTCTGTAATAAACACTTGGATGTGGAAATTGGTTTCCTTTTCTACTCCTTGAATATGTGTCTACCTCCAACACATATTCAAATGGTGGGAGGCTGGAGGTGAGGCCTGCTTACAGCAAAGTTCCCCTCTATTAAGATGGCTCCCTGACTGCTTCGTTGTTATGTTAATGTTTATCAAATTATGTTGTTCAGAAAATCTGGTCTTTTCCTGTTCTCATTTTTTGCTTTTCTCTATTCTATATTTATTCTATTGTCATTGTAATCAGTTGTCATCTTTGACAAGCATCCCAAAAGAACACAGAGAGAGACACAGAGAGAGAGAGACACACACACACACACACACACACACACACACACATACACACACACACACACACACACACACACACACAAACTTGCACACATGTGCTGTAAAGTAAAGCTGAAGCAGGCATCTTCATAGATCGTAAATCAGGAGAATTCATGCAGTTCATTTTTTGCAATCATCCTTTTAGTCTGACATTTTCAAGTTGATTGCAGTTGTCATCGGTCTTGTATTTCATTACACATGCTGGGGAAGTGTGTGTGTGTATATATAAGCACACACAGACCAATGCCCATATTCAAATTGGCCAGAAGTTTGCATACTGTTAAGCTTGAGGACAATCGTTCATGAATAATGGAATCTCATATGACAGACAGAAGAGGATTGGGAAGAGCCATCAAGCGGGAGAAAAGATTTAGGTGTAGCTCTGTCCAACACAATGGATTGAGAGGCGATCAGTTCCCTTCATGAGGACGAAGCCACATATTTGGCTGAACTGATTTTGGTGCTGATATGAAATGTGTGTGTTTCAGTCTGTGTCGATTTACCAGTAGTGACAGTGCAGTTCGGTACATTACTGTGTAGCAGTGTTCACATGTGTATGTATGATGAATAAAAAAAACAGACAATATCTTGCAACACATGACATCATGCTTGTCCACCTGTCACAGTTTATGGCTATTTTTGCTTTATTTGTGAACATGAGCATAGCAGAAAGTGAGCAAAAATAATGAAACTATCAGGTGTTAAGTTTTTTGTTTTTAGTAACTGATTCTCAAAGTACAATTCTGCTGTTTTGTGATTGCTGCAATTAGTGTATTATCATTATAAGCCCATTTAATACCCATCCTAACAAAAGTCCCGTATTTGATTGCATATTCTGTTTTGCCATTGACCATCACCATCGGTCTGTCCATCCATGTCTATCTTCTTTTGTCTGCGTGTTTGTATGTCCAAAAGAGAGAAGTCATAGACAGAAAGAAAGACAGATGGATCAGTACGTCAGCAGTTGTGCTTATGTGACAGAGCAGTGACAAAAGGCCAGGGATAATAAGGGATAATCATGGCTTTATCCTGTCTCTGCCAGTCATACTGGGTAGGGGATTGAGAGATGAAGACAGCACGCCATGTAGCCCCATGTGGATACGCCTGACCAGCTATCCGCTCCCACTGCGATAGCCTGTAAGACATGCTCAAACCCATAGATGAGAACCCTAATCCAGCAATACACTCACACTCTATCTCTGGTAGATTAGCTGCAAGGTCTCTTCCCACACAGATCCATGAACCCTCTGTTTCTTCTAGAGGGGAGGCAGATGAGGAGGTAGGGAGAGAGAGAGAGATGAAGAGTAAGCAGGATAAGGGCAGAGCGGGAGAGACTCGAGGAAAAAGAGCAAAATGCACAGACAAGAAAAAGCAGGAAAGTGGGGAGAAGACAAGACAAACAGGGTCATACCATTACCATTAAAACCTTCCTGAGTACAAACAGGGTTTGAACTGTGTGAGAGAGAGGGAGAGAGCGAGCAAGACGGAGCCAAAAAATATTTGAATCAGGCAAGAACAAAAGACAAATAAACAGAGAGGGGAAGAAAAGGGGAGATGTTTCGGGTATCCTAATTTCTCCTCCACACAGACCTGGGAAAGCTGCCCGGCCATGAACAAAACACAGAATAAAAGCAGGGTAAGACAGAGCGAAGGAGATGGATGGAGAGAGTGTGGGTGATGATGAAGCTGAAGCAGCTAAATTGTCATGGTTACCATCGCTGGTGTGTGAAAAGGCTGTGTGTGTGTGTGTGTTTAAAGTAGAGCACTGTGCTTTCAATGTCAACAAATGTCATGTGATATTTGCAGAAGCTTTATGTAGACTTGGTGTAATCCTCATGAAGGTTTTTGCTTTTCTTTTCACAATAACTACCGAAGAGCTCCTCTCAGTCAGCATTACATCATTTTTTGAAGGTGCGTAAGCGTAGAGGATTTCCACTGGAACGCACGTTACATATCCATTAACACACAGATTAGGAATTTAACACTGCAGCAGCTATGATTCACTATGTAGTAATTCATGGTGTAAATGCGTAGCTAAATTTAACGTTTTCTTCTGGATCGCTCACAATATGCCGAAGGTGTTAATGATAAATGTAAAATCCCAAACACATCTGTAACAAATGCACTGATAGACCAGCGTACATTTCCACGCTCCCCCTTAAGCTTAAGTCGCTTTTTATATGTTGTGACGTCAAACCGGCCTTCAATGCTGCATCACTTCTTCCTGTTCTGATTGCTTTTAGTATTACTCATAGTACACGGGGTGTGTGTGTGTGTGTGTGTGTGTGTGTGTGTGTGTGTGTGTGTGTGTGTGTGTGTATACTGTTGTAAGACAGAGTGGATCTCTGCGTTTTAAATACATGTTACTAAGACACATACTTTCTCAACAAAGGAGGCCATGTGATCTCTGCTCTCTGAGACAAGAGAAGACGGTTAGTGTCAGTCATTCTCAATCTCCCTCTTCATCAGCTTTTTTCTTGTTCTATTTTTTCTCAATTCCATCAACTCCTCCATTTTGTCTTACTCTCTCCCCCCCTATTTTCTGTTCTCCATCGCCTATCTATCTTCTCATTTGCTGTACCCATCCCTTTCGCTTTCTTCAGGTGTTTACACACAAACGTCTGCCCGTGTTTTAATCCCTCCTCTGACTTGAGATCTCTCTTTATCTCTCTAACTAACCAAGGATGAAATAAATGTGGCCTCAAAGAACATAGCAATTGCCTCCAGAACACAGTCAACATCTGCTCAAAACTAATTGGCTGCCAAGTGATTTTTACCTTTTTCTAGTAGGTATGTCCAGTAGAGTAGAAAACTTTACCTTCCACAAAGAGAAATTACAGTTTGAAAGTTAGCGTTGAATCCATCGGCAGGTCACACATACCTGCCTTGTGCCCTTAGATGTTAAGAAAACACATTCCTCTGGCTACCTCTGTACTATTACAGAGGCTTGTCTTGCATGTCATCAAACTGAACCATCTTGAAACTGGATACTCTTTATAAATTAATAAAAAAAAGCCTTACTAAGAGTGAAGTGTCCTCATGCCAGCCAGGATCTTTCAGCATTGACTGTTCAGGGTATAGTTTGTGTTTTTATTAAGGAATTCAAACAGACCTGAAACATTTAGAGTTTGTAACTATTTTCTAAAAAGCTCTGAGAGACTTGCTGCTGCCACTATTGTTAGTTGTTTGCTGCTTTAATTCCCGTTTCCAGCATTAAAACTGACACAGTATTTCAATAAAATGAGTTTAGATGAGGGGAGAGAAGCACTGGAGGGATACAAAATAATCTCCCACACTGTCAGCCATGTTGTCAATGACTCCACACTGGTATTAAGGAAGTATATAGACAGAACTAAACCATGCATTACATTTATTCAGTCATTAACATGTGGCTGCTATGGTGTCTTTTTGGTTGAATATTTCATAACCCGTGAATGCATGTGTTGCCTCAAAAATACCCTTTTAGATTGACTCTGATGAAAAGCAGCCCTGAAAGACGTGGTTTGATGATATACTGAGGGATGGCAGCAGACATCTCAGCTTCAGTAGGAGGGGGTATTTTGCTGTGGGCTCAATGCTGGCACACTGACAGTCCCCATCTGTACTACTCTGAACCCCAAAAAATCCACTGAACCTCAAAAATACACTCCAATTACCCCACCGTCCTCCCCTCCATTAGAGGCAGACTTAATGCAGTGGAAAATCTGTGGTTTGTATTTCAGGCTTGCTGAATGTTGGCCCATCTCATCTTCTTCCTCGCAATTGTGGCCAGTCTCCCAGTCAATCCTCTTAACTCTTAATAATTTTCCTTCCTTTCCCCAAACATATACACAAACTTATATCCACACACAAACACATTATTTATTTACCGTCTTCTTACCTTTTTTCATAAATTTTCTGTCACACACAGTGCATGTGAGCCTTTGTATGTCAGAACCTTATTTTCTTTGTGGTTCAAGTGTCAAATTCTTAAGTGGTATTGAATTAGTGTAATTTCTTCTTTCTGCTTTTTGTTTTGAGGTGTATGTGTGTCCTTGTGATTGTATATTTGTTATTGCTTAAAAACAATGACATCTATGGATTGCAGATTCACTATGATCAATCAGTGTCTCAGTGTCATACATTTTCATAGATTACATTAGGGTGCCCTACAGTTCTTTCTCTTAATTACGCAGAATAAAAGAGGGGATAGTATTGACACTATTTTTTTCAAACAAAATAAGTTGCTAGGGGGTAGGTTTAGGAGATTTTTCCACATTTTAATACATTGAATTTCCTTTAAAGGCTGAGCCAGTGGTATTAATACTTACAGTGTACTGTTCTCCTAAGCTATGGACAGGTTATCAGAACTTGCCGTCTCACAGCCAGAGCTTTGCTGTTGCTGAAATCCAAACTGAGCAGGAAGAGTGAACCAAACACGAACCAAAAACAGTAACCAATAACCAAATTAATTCAAGTCATTAATTTTGCAAAAAAAAAGAATGTGTGAACTTCCAGTCCAGCCTTCCTTCTTTCTGTTGACTGTTACTTTGATATCAAATTAGCCACAGAGCAGATGTTTTTGACATGTATGTGTATGTGACAAATAAAGTACCTTTAGACCTTTAAATATCTGCAAGAACTGAGCGAGCATTTAGTAAAAGACCGACAAATTGTAGTTTTTGTGTATTTTTTACATTAATATTGATGACTGTACTGAGCCTTGTGAATCAGAAGCTGGTGGATAAAACCAAGGTTTCAAAGTCTTGTTCTATCAATGCATTTAATATTTCTTTCTATTACAAGTCTTTTATTCTGATTAAAGTGGATGCTCAGTGAAGCACCAGGTAGGAACCTTTCAGTGAGATCAGCATGAAAAGGTATTATTGACACTAAGATAGTTTTGAAAATATGGCTGCGGGAGAAATGTAGCACATAACAACTCAGTGGGAGCCTGTCACCAGTGAATGTCGAATAGTAGAAAAAAGTAACCGGGCGAATTATAAAGGAGTGGACATGACAACTGCTTCCCTAATGGGGATGTAGACTTCATTCTCCATCACAGTGAGGGAACATACCAGAGAAAATAACAAGACTGTTCAGTGTCCAATGTGATTATCTGTAGCTGTTGGTCTATAGGTTACAATACAATCTCTAAAGCAATGACCATCACGGTTCTCACAACAGAAATGAATAATTCATGAATACGTAAACCCTCAAACGCATTTTTCAACAAGCTTCAAGCTTCTATATTATGAACCAACATGCAGACATCACTAACATCTCTCCCCCTCTGTTCTTATATACCCTTCAGTCTCTCTGAATTTGATTCCTTTGGTTTGATGTTGCCTTTAAGGAATCATCAAGAAACTGGGGCTCCATGCTGTTGAATCCAAATATGGTGTGAAAAGTATGAAAGTCAGCCCATTCTTGAAATATTTCTTTTTGTCAACCTGACAATATAGTAAAAAACAACATGTAGAGATGGGGCAAGAACTCACTTTTCCAAAGAGTTAATTTCTGATCCCTGGTCTGAGTACTATTATTTACCTCTGTATGGTGTTTAAAGAAAACACCATAGACATTAATTGGCGAGTGGGTTATTTAAAGATATTTCAGATTTTACCAGTAAAATATAAAATAATAAGCTCCTTTCAACATTCACATCTAATTTATTGTAAGAAATAACTAGAATGAATCAGGTATTGCCAGATTTTACAAACTTTTGTTGGTATTTCATAGAAATCAAGATAAAACTGTTTAGTTGCTAAACTCAAAAAAGTGGCTCTAGTCTAAAGACAAACTTAACAATTGATTGCTATTAATTCCCTTTCTTTTATTTTTCAACATCGCTACTTTTATATTTGTCCATTGTGTATGTATGTACATGTGCTTCAGCCATTTAGTACTTGTGTGTGCTTAGTAGGTCTGTGGCTTCAGAAAGCCGTGTTGTCTACACATCCAGCTGCCCTGCAGAAATGTCTTCCTTTTTGAGGTTATGCTTGTCGCTAAAATACTTTTATTGCATTGACAGCTGTTGAAGCCAGTTTGGCAAGTTAAGAATCAGCCTTTGATAGTTTTAATTATGTTGCAATCAACCTCTTTTCTTTAATCCTTAATCTCAGTTTCATGGTGATTAATTGCCAACAACACCATTTAGAAGTCTCTTATGCCTTCTGCCCCTTTGGCTGACTATAATCAGTGGCTGCTGTCTCCTCCGCTCTACTTCTTCCTCCTCTTCTCCCCCCAAACACACTTCGTAAGAGCATTTCCCAAAAACACAGCAACAGTTTATTCCGAATACTGTTGCCGGAGTGTTAACATGAGTCTACATAGTATTATGTTAAAATAAACAACACAGCAATGTTACTTTTGTCATGGTTTTTGTGGTCTTGTTCCCCGAGTGCATAATCACCTCACTGCATATGTTCTGGCACAACTGACAGATGTTCAGATTCACGCACCTAAATCTAGTTCAAAGAAATGAGGGAAGACTGCTTTTGTTTCATGCAGCCCAAAGCTCTGAAACAGCCTCTCTGAAAATCCAAGGGATATGGAAACCGAGTGTTTCAAGACCACATATACTTACTGGGACAATTATGACTATTCTTTCACAGTATCTTCTGTACAGTATAAATTAGGCCATCACATACTAAGTAAGCATCTCTGTTTCCATAGCATAACAGGGTCAGGTACTGATAGGTGTTACCTCACTCTCTATAGGAGGCGTTACAAAAGAGGATGAATGCAGGACTAGGCTGTGCCTTTCAGGTTCCAAACAATAAACTGGATCATCTATGTACTATTATATTATTGTGCATTTTGGGGGCTATAGAACAACTGTCAAATTAAACAGATTTTTTGTTTAGCATCAGTGCCAACATACAGATCCAGACCCAAACATTAAAAAAAATTAACACTGCTTTTACCATGTTATAATGAAATACATTCAAACCTGATACCTATTCATGTAGTTATTTTTAAGGCTTTCAGTAGCACCACTGGTGGGAGTATGGAGTCATTTTCATCATGGGCAGTGGGTGATGTGATTTTGGAGCAGCCTGGAGGTAAAAATGTGCTTCATATCCACCTGTCTAAACTTTGGCGCCCACCAGCTCTGCCAAAGTGCCTGCAGCAAGGTACCGAACCTCTACCAGCTCCAGGGATGATGATATATGGCTGTCCTTACACACAAACCTCCCTGTAGAAATTAATAAAGTGTAGTCAAACATGTGTGTGTGCCTGGTGAGGAGAATATTCTAGCTGGCCCTTACATGATATTTTCTGAAGAACTTAAGGCAAACGTATGATCATGTTCATGTACAGTAACACTTTTGTATAAATCTCTATAGTTTGTTTTTCTTTGGAGCGTTTGTTGAGTTTTAGAAGTGTTATCCTGTTTCATTTTAATTCAATTACACACAATCTCACCTTGAAGCTGTGGTAGTAGAATAATAAGAATAGTAGTAATTGCTGAGCTTATAGGATATGTTGTTTAAACAGGTTCACAAGTTGTCTGTTTTTCTTTATTTGTGAAGCCCACTGCCATCCCCTTCAAATGGTCAACAATGTCATGTGATTGGCTGCTGACATTAACCTTAGCAGGTGAGGTTTTACTGTGAATGCATGAAAGAACTAAAAAATCAGTGTGCAAGATTGTTTGGTTCTTTCACAGTCCAGTAAGTGTTACTGTGAATTTATGAAAATGTTTTGAAGGTGAGCAGGGCTCTGGAAAAAGAACCACTCAGCCATCATATCTCGAAATGACGTCTTGAGGAACCCAGAACCCCCCTTTCCCCAACACACATGACCTCAGGGCTGCAAAGCTTTGCAGCACTCTCCAAAGACATCATTTATGTTGACACACAAGCCCCACAACTATATAACATCAGTGCTAAAGTGGAAACCTCAGCCTTCATCTGTCACACCAAGCACAGTGAGCTTTGGTGCATTAGCATCGTCCCACGCTCTTGGTTCTGGGTCATGCATATTGTATGAGCTTGTAACCTACATCTATCCATGCTTCTGTCAGCTGGGGTCCCATGATCATACAGGTTCAGTACGCAGGGCATAATAGTCCAATCAATCTTTTCCCCTGTCAAAAGAGATCAATGTTCTGATGATTTGACATGTTTCAAACTGCTTAAACTGCCTCTTACATGGCTGCAGATGCTTGAGATGTGTTTTTTTTTTATTGGGCGTTTAAAATGTGTTAACAGTAAAAATATAATGGAGGTTTTATTACGGAGTGATCAGAGTGGGGTAAAACATTAGCTAATGCATTTCACTATTTCATAAATATAGTATAAGATGTGTTATCTTATTTGGCAAATCCAGTCCTCATTTTTGAGGTTATTAGCCTGACATTATCAACCAAAGTATAGTCATGGTTTTATGGAGCTGCAGTAAATCAGTACAGAAAAAAAAGATAACGGGAGAAATAGAAGTTCTATGAGACATTGAGGTTGACAAACTCCCACTGATGAGAGTGAATGGGAGGTGTTAATGTTGAGATTTACTAAAGCAGCATAAAATCAGCCAAATTGTGAGGGGAAATATAAAGCAGGCTGGCCAAGGAAAAATGTAAGCGCTGCAAGGCTGAGGGAGGAACACTCATGAATAGTTTTGCTGTGCACCATATTTAACTGACAAAATATTCAGTGAAGCTGATCAGTCCTTAACCAAAAAGTTTTTGCTTTCTGTTTTTGTTCTGTTTGTGGTTTCTCTTTCTGTCCCAGATTCTGATCGGGGAAGTGACCAGTTTCTTTGTGAAGACAGAGGGAGCTCAGGAGAAGACCATAGTGACCGCTGACTGCTGCTATTTCAACCCTCTCCTCCGTAGGATCGTACGTTTTCTGGGTCAGTTATAGTCCTAAAGATTAGGGGTAGCTTTGACTAAAAAGAGCCTCTGTACTCTGGGACCAAGGCTCATTAAGACCACTACTCCTGTCATAAGAACAGAAAGAGCCCTTATTCTTAGTTTAGGTCTCCTGTGGAGTCCTTTCGCTTGCCTGTCTCTTCGTGTCCTCTTCTGTTGATGTTCTGTGATCTTTTCCATCACCTATATATCACCTATAAAGACCATCACCTGTAGCCTGTATTTATGTAAGTCTAAAGATAAGTCTTTATCTAAATCTTTTAAAGTGATTGTCCATAGATATAAAGCATAAAAGCTATGGCTAAAGCCATAAAGGCTATGCCTGTTTGGCCTTTCCCTCCCACACAGATAATAGTCAGCTTGACTGTTTGATTCCCATTTAAGTGGTTGTTTCTGACTCTTACCAGTCTTATTGATTCAGTTATTTTTAATTTACATATGCATCCCTCTCTCTCACTTTGCCCCCTCTTTTTCACACAGGTGTCTACTCCTTTGGCCTCTTCACAACCACCATCTTTGCCAACGCAGGTCAAGTGGTGACAGGAAACCAGACGCCTCATTTCCTGTCTGCCTGCAAGCCAAACTACACAGCTCTGGGCTGCCAGTCTCCGCTGCAGTACATCACAGAGCGCAGAGCCTGCACAGGAAACCCTTACCTGGTGGTGTCTGCCCGCAAATCCTTCCCCTCCAAAGACGCAGCACTCAGCTTTTATTCAGCCATTTACACAGTGGTAGGGAACTTTTTGGGGGCAATGAGTGAAGGGAGACACATCAGGGTAATTGTGGGATATGATTATTGTGTGTAATGATGATGCAAAAGACATACTTTTGCTTTGATAAAGGTTTACTAGAGCAGAAGGAAAATAAGTCAGAATAAAAGTTTTAGCAATACTTTATAATAAGGAACCTTTTGTAATTGTTTTTTAAAAATCAAAGCACAACACCATGACAGCCTTAAGTTTTTCTTAATGATGCTGTATAATTAATCTATAAAACATCATTATATAAATGATTAATTTACCATTAATAAGCTATAAGTTACAAGTTAACAAATTATTGGCCCTTTGTAAAGGTGACCTTATTAGGTAGTGTGTGTGTGGAGAGAGAGAGAGAGAGAGAGAGAATACAGTACAGAATTCAGACAAATGTAAATGAAAATTACTGATGTATGGTACTAAAGAAGACATTAAAAAAACAGGAATTTGTTGATAAATTATTTTTTCAATAACTTCAGTTTACACTTCCAATTTCTACAATAATGATGTATGACATGAGTAGAAACATCTAGCTATGATTTAAGTTCTGCTGAAAAACAAAACCTTTGTTCTTTTTAATTACAGTGCTATGTTCCTGTCATTTTTTAGAAGCATTAAAACAGTGTTTTCATGGTGCTTTCTTTTTGTACTTCATCAAAACCCTTCAGCTGCTCTAAAATCATTGCACTGTGCGGCCTCTTGTGGCTTGTTCAAGCTATTCAACCCATTAAGCTATTCAAGATGTAGCACTCTTTGAATTATCTCAGCTGGCTGGCTGACTGAAGGAGAAGGAGATTGAGGAGATTCAACACCTGGTTCACTACTAACTAACATGACATTTTTTACAGATGTATGTGACTCTGGTGTTCCGGACCAAAGGGACCCGTCTGACAAAGCCCACCCTGTGCCTAGTGCTGCTGTCTCTGGCCGTGCTGGTTGGGGTGATGAGGGTGACTGAACACAGAAACCACTGGAACGATGTCCTGGCTGGGTTTATCACAGGAGGGGCCATCGCTGCCTTCCTGGTGAGAAGAAGAGGAGGGAAAGAGGGAGATATGAGGAGGGAAGAAGGTGGAAGAAGAGATGGATGGAATTTCAGGGTTCAAAAAAGGAGGGAGGCCATAGTGGTAAATAGATGGTAAGGGGTAGAAAGACATGAGAAAAAGACTGGAGGAAAAGATACTGTCATACAAAGGCAGAGATCAGCAAAAGCAGAGAAGAAGTTGATAAAAATGATTCAAAGCGTTTCTGACTGGCTTAAAAACAGTGTAACTGATAGCAAGATTATAATGTCTTCATTGTATGCCATTTCAGGCTGATTATTTTACCCCTAGTAAATGCCAAAGAATAAGCTACATAATGCCTAAAATAGTGCACTTTGCCTTTTTATCATCCTCACGGAAAGGGGGGGGGGGGGGGACACAACAAACAAAATGTGTTCTTTCACCTTTCATGTCCATTTAACAAGTTTGTTTAAGATATTAACTTTATTTAGATTATTTAGATTCATTGGGATTTCACTAGAGTCAAAAGCTGAGATTTCATTTGGAGCTTCTCTGTAAGATAGTTACCTTTAGCAGGAGCTTAGCTAGCTGTGTTTTCTCTGCATTATGATTGCATTTAGCAACTGCCTCATGTAATAATGTGGAATAACTAACCATTGATGTTGGTTGATCAAAATTGATATTTTTTCACTTACATATAGGGGAAATAGTGGCTATTTCACATGCTAGCTTTAATTTGATATAGCTGTCTTTGCTTTAGCTCTGCGACAGAGAGTGCAGAAAATACAATAGCAGCTTCCAGAGCTCAGAGATTACAAAACCAAAGTGCAGATACTGCAATTTGGTTTTTAGCTCCGGTTTCTAGTTACTGCAAATTTTACCTGCTGTTTTCATTGATAAATAATTTTCTTTGACCAGCTCTTTACAAGTGTATTGCTGTAGAGCGGGAGGATAGTATGAAGGGAGAAGGGATTGTATCAAGGAAAAGTGCTATAAAGAGAGCATTGTTGGTGTGATGTGCGTGCAGGAAAGATGGTGGGAGGAAGGACTGATGATTAAAGCGAGCTTGAGACGAAAGAGCCTTACTGCCTGTGTGATAGACACACACCTGTGAATGTGAATAGACTGATCTGAATCTTTACCGTAGCATATTCATATTGTGTCATTTAATGTTGGACCTCTTGGCCTAAATCATCTGTGTCTCTCCCTCTCAAACTGTAGCCTAAATGTCCTCCTTCATTATCTGTTCCCATGAACACTTGGAGCATACAGAAAACCAGAATATCATCCATCTGTGTCTCTCTCTCTTTTACCACTTTTCTCTGCTCTCCATCAGGTGTCATGTGTGATCAACAATTTCCAGCAAACCCAGATAGCACTGCCGACTCCTCCACCTCCACAGCGACCAGAGCCCCCCATGGGGCTGCCTCTCCTCAGCCTGCCCCGTGTTGAGAGTCCACTCGAAAAGTTAAGTGGTTTCCAGGTAAGGGATGGGGGAAATCAGTCTGGAAGAACATAAATAAAACACTTGAGATGATCAGTAGAATGCACAAAATGTCCATGATGTATTTGTTTTTGAAAAGTGTTGGACCAAAATGAAATATCTGACTAAGGATGAATCTTAATCACTTTGGTGATCCATTGACTTTACCTCTGGTGCCACCATGAGATTGACATTTACGTTTATGAGTGGAATATCTTAAAATAATTGGTACTATTGGGTGGATTGCCATAACATTTGGTACAGACACGCATGTCCCCGGGATGAATTGTAGTCACTTTGGTGATCCTAAAATTTGTAACTTTTAATATAGTGCCATCAGATAAATTTTCAATGCACCCAATACTTTGATTTATCATCAAATACCTGTAAAAAATAATATAAGTCCCATCAGCCTCTGCTTTACTTTGTGTTTAGTGATAATTAGAAAATACATGCTAACATGCTGAACTAAGATGGTAAACATGGTAAACAGTATACCTGTAACATCAGCACATTTGCATTTTCTTTGTGAGCATGCTAGCATACAGATTTTAGCATGAAGCTCAACGCACCACAGTGCCTAAGTACAGCCTAACAGAGCAACTAGTATTGCTGCTTTTACTCTTTTTTTTGTCCTCATTTATAACCTTGGTTGTTTCATTGTGTCAGAATGTTTCCTAGATGCTGATATCTGATGTCTCTGTTGGATACACATTATCTCTTGTCTTGACAACTTCATTTTGCATTCCTTTCTCTTGCTGTCTCAGTTAAGTTTATCTGCTGTATTCCCTCAGGTTTGAACTTACCTAATGTTTTGAAATGATTTATACTATTTATTTCCCTCCCTCTCTACCTCTCCTAATCATTTCTCTGTCCTTTTCCCTCCTATTAGACTCCAGGGCTACCGTATTCTGAGATCACATGACCATCAGCCAACCCCGTCCCCCGCCCCTCCCGATGTGCTCCTCCCCTCACGGCGTTGCCTCACCAGCGCAGTCTAGACCTGCCCACTGAATGCCCCCCGCCCTGCCCTGCCCACCCTGAAGGACGACATCCTCTCCGACGAGTCAAATCCACACAGGTCTGAAGGTCCATTAATCACAGGAGGCAGAACAGCAACACATGCACATGGAGGCTGAAACCTGTCATCCGCTAAGGACCAATAGGAGATGGATAAATTTCCTTCTGTCATGTACTGTCCTGTTTGACCTCCAAGATGGCCTCATTTTTCTTTCAGGTGTAAAAGACCGAATGAAAGATTTGCCAAAGCCAGAGCTGTTGAAGCAATACTGTGTCCTATTTCCTTGTCCTGTTTTCCACAAAGACCCAACAGTGACTCTAAAGACTGTTGGCTGGTGATGACTTGATGAAACACTTGATTAAATCAAAAAAACTCAGCGGAGCTGAGGGTTTTCTTAATGATCTAAGAAAATCCCAATCACTGGTGGATCGTCCTCAAAAGACCATTTTGTAACACTCAGGACAATACAATGGAAAAAAGACTAGATCAAAAATGAAGACCTTGATGTAATCAAAATGCAGGTACTGTCAAGTATTATGGTACAGATTTTTTTCTGTCCTCAAAACTAACTAAAGAGATGCTGTCAAAGAAGAAAGCACTTTTGTAAATTATACCACAGATGAACAAATTTAGTGTTCAGTAAACTGTGTCGTGTTATCTTGTTTGTTTTAGGGGATATGGGATTGATCTTTATACACACTAGAGCTGTGCTTGTGAAACCACACTTGTTTTGGGGCATCCAAATCCTAAATCATCCCTGAAGTGAACTGAACTAGATTTCCATTATCCACAATATCTTTTATCTAGTTACGATTCAGGTGTGTGTGTGTTTATAAATGTCCGTAGGTTCTACGTCCATGCTGTGAAATATTTGGAAAGCTTTATCATCTGACTTACTTGCCTATTCTCATGTGGAGTTCTTTGTTCGTGTTAGTTTGCATAAAAGTCTCACTTTCTCTTTCCCTTACCCCATTCATGCCCCAGCTTTTGTGTCTCAAAATTACATTTATCTAAATGTCAATGTGTTTGTTCCCTTTGCTTTCCAAAATTAATGTTTTTGAAGAGTTGTATGGCATCAGTTGTTGTTGCTACTATTTGTGTCCTGTTCAATTATTTCCAGATTTCCCTGCTTCAGTCCACCTTCAATTCCTCAAACTAACTTTAGAAAACCAACAGCACAGACCAGTGTGTAACACAGAGGTGAGACCTCTGAGTTTTGTATAGTTTTGTACAGTATATAGGTTTCTCTACACAGTATATACTAAATTATCATTATGTTTAACTTGTGTGAACAATGTGAAGCTACCTAAAGCTGTCTTGTAGGAACATGAGTAGTAGCCTGATCTAAAGCAAGAATGTAGCGCAGTGGAGAAGTGTGTGACATCAGCAAAACTGCATACAGCCGGTGTGTTTGGCTCACAACTTGCTTTGGTTCTTCTGCTCAGTTCAAAAAGACACTGCAGGCAGGCTATACTAGTAGGAGAGTACGCAGTGGGTTATATAAAGAAGACATTGCTATGGTTTTATTAAGCGTGTGTGTGTGTGTGTGTGTGTGTGTGTGTGCTTATTGGATTTGTGTGTATGTTTATAATGAGCACATTGTACGGCAGCATAACTGTTAATTTGGCAATCTGCTTTCTTAAGTTAAACTGTCAAAAGTAGCTGCTATAATTACACACTTGTGCTTGTGTGTAACTGCAGGCCTTCAAAGGACCCCTGCCAAGGCGTCCTACAATGCCTGTTATAGCAGAAGGTGTTCATTATAGCTCTGAGATTACCTAAAGTAAAACCTTTCAGTCAGAAGTTTTTATAAACAACTGAAGAGGTAGAGAACACCATAACTGTCAAAATAATGTTATTTTCATGTTAAAATGTCTCTGTTTTGTATTTATTTACCAAAATAAATTGCAATTACCACACATTGCTGCCTGAATTACATTTTTCACTTGATTCGTTGTAATTGCTTGCACACTTCAGTTGGACAAATCTTTGCTGTTATACCAGCTCCATTTGTTTTATGCTGTTATTCAAATCTCCAATGTACATTAGCCACAAACACTGTGTGTAAATGTAAAGAGACATTTTGTGGGATATTCACCTGGTTTAAATTTATTCGTGACTAGTCAGGCAAAGAGCAATAGGCCTTTTTTCACAGCAGACATTTTGTCATACAGTCCCCTCCAAAAGTATTGGAACTGTAAGGCAAAGTCCTTTGTTTTTGTTGTTCACTGAAGACATGTGGCTTTAAGATCAAAAGATGAGTATGAGACAAGAGTTCAGAATTTCAGCTCTCATTTCGTGGTTTTCAAATCTACAGGTGAAACTCGAAAAATTAGCATATCGTGCAAAAGTTCATTTATTTCAGTAATTCAACTTAAAAGGTGAAACTAATATATAGACTCATTACATGCAAAGTGAGATATTTCAAGCCTGTATTTGATATAATTTCGATGATTATGGCTTACAGCTTATGAAAACCCCAAATTCAAAATCTCAGAAAATTAGAATATTTCCCTCCACAAGGAGGGAAAGCCTCAAAAGGTAATTGCAAAAGAAGTTGGATGTTCTCAAAGTGCTGTATCAAGGCACATTAATAGAAAGTTAAGTGGAAGAGAAAAGTCTGGAAGAAAAAGGTGCACAAGCAGCAGGGATGACCGTAGCCTGGAGAGGATTGTCAGGTAAAGGTCATTCAAATGTGTGGGGGAGCTTCACAAGGAGTGAACTGAGGCTGGAGTTACTGCATCAAGAGCCACCACACACAGACGGGTCCTGGACATGGGTTTCAAATGTCGTATTCCTCTTGTCAAGCCACTCCTGAACAACAAACAACGTCAGAAGCGTCTTACCTGGGCTAAAGAAAAAAAGAACTGGTCTGTTTCTCAGTGGTCCAAAGTCCTCTTTTCTGATGAGAGCAAATTTTGCATCTCATTTGGAAACCAAGGTCCCAGAGTCTGGAGGAAGAATGGAGAGGCACACAATCCAAGATGCTTGAAGTCCAGTGTGAAGTTTCCACAGTCTGTGTTGGTTTGGGGAGCCATGTCATCTGCTGGTGTTGGTCCACTGTGCTTTATTAAGTCCAGAGTCAGCGCAGCCGTCTACCGGGACATTTTAGAGCACTTTATGCTTCCTTCAGCGGGCGAGCTTTATGGAGATGCTGACTTCATTTTCCAGCAGGACTTGGCACCTGCCCATACTGCCAAAAGTACCAAAACCTGGTTCAGTGACCATGGGATAACTGTGCTTGATTGGCCAGCAAACTCGCCTGACCTGAACCCCATAGAGAATCTATGGGGCATTGCCAAGAGAAAGATGAAAGACATGAGACCGAACAATTCAGAATTGCTGAAGGCCGCTATTGAAGCATACTGGTCTTCCATAACACCTCAGCAGTGCCACAGGCTGATAGCATCAATGCCACGCCGCCTTGAGGCAGTAATTCATGCAAAACGGGCCCAAACCAAGTACTGAGTACATATGCATGATTATACTTTTCAGAAGGCTGACATTTCTGTATTTAAAATCTTTTTTTTATTTTATTTATTTCATGTAATATTCAAATTTTCTGAGATTTTGAATTTGGGGTTTTCATAAACTGTATGCAATAATCATCGAAATTATATCAAATTGCTTGAAATACTTTTGCACAATATGCTAATTTTTCGAGTTTCACCTGTAGATGTGTTAAACAACTCAGGACATAACCACCCTTTGTTTGAACCCACCCATTTTTCAAGTGAGCAAAACTATTGGAGCATGTGACTGACACATGTTTCTTGTTGCCCAGGTGTTGCCTTTTAGGTTGATTGTCCAAACATTAAATAGCTCTGCATGACTAGTCAAAGTCATCCTTGGTTCAAACCTATAAAAACTGCATTTCTTGTTAAAGAGGATAAACCAACATGAAGACCAGAGAGCTGTCTGTGGGACAAAAGCAAGCCACTGTCAAGCTAAGAAAAGAAGGAAAATCGAACAGAGCTATTCGACAATCACTGGGCATAGCAAGCACAACAATTTGGAATGTCCTGAAAAAGAAAGAAACTACTGGTGTACTGAGCAACAGACGTTGGACAGGTCAGCCAAGGAAAACAACAGTAGATGACAGAAATATCGTGACAGCTGTGAAGAAAACCCCCAAAACATCAGTGACATCACCAATGACCTCCACAGTGCAGGGGTGAAGGTATCATAATCCAGTGTTCGAAGAAGACTCAGAGAACAGAAATATAGAGGCCACACTACAAAATGCAAACCAGTACAGAGATGAGCCGCAAAAGTTCTGGAACAAAATCTTATGGACTGATGAGACCAAGATTAATCTCTACCACAGTGATGGAAAGGCCAAAGTGTGGAGAAAGAAAGGAACTGATAATGATCCGAAGGATACAAGCTCATCTGTGAAGCATGGTGGAGGTAATGTCATGGCTGCTTCTGGAACAGGCTCATTAATATTTATTGATGATGTAACTGATGATGGTAGCTGCAGAATGAATTCAGAAGTGTACAGAAACATTTTGTCTGCTAATTTACAGAGAAATACATTGAAACTCATCGGGAGGAAGTTTATCATGCAGCAGGACAATGACCCAAAACACACTGCCAACAAAACAAAGGACTTCATCAGGGGAAAAGTGGAAGGTTTTAGACTGGCCAAGTCAATCACCTGACCTTAACCCAATAGAGCATGCATTTCACCTCCTTAATGTTATTTACTTTAAGATTATTTGTTCCATTACTTTTGCTCACCTAAGAATGCTGTGGTCTAATACAAACTGTTATGGCAGAAAATTGTGTCCTCTTACATTTAATCTTTTATGTATGATCTTTTAATATTAACATTATTACTATTATTGTTATGTATTGTGTTTTTATCCTTAACCTTTCCTCTCCTATACTCATGTTGGTCTATCCACATTTACTTGGGTTTAGGTCAGAGCTGTGAGATTGTTTTGGTGTTTTCCACTCTTGTTGTTCCTCTCCTCTCATGGAATGTTCATTCAAGGCTGAGAGAGGATCTCTGTTCCCCAAAACATAGAAACCTAGATAGTGTACAGGTGCTGGTCATATAATTAGAATATCATCAAAAAGTTGATTTTATTTCAGTAATTCCATTCAAAAAGTGAAACTTGGATATTATATTCATTCATTACACACAGACTGATATTTCAAATGTTTATTTAATTTAATTGTGATGATTAAAACTGACAACTAATAAAAATCCCAAATTCAGTATCTCCAAAAATTAAAATGTTAAGACCAATACAAAAAATGGATTTTTAGAAATGTTGGCCAACTGAAAAGTATGAGCATGTACAGCACTCAATACTTAGTTGGGGCTCCTTTTGCCCGAATTACTGTAGCAATGCAACGTGGCATGGAGTCTATCAGTCTGTGGCACTGCTCAGGTGTTACGAGAGCCCAGGTTGCTCTGATAGTGGCCTTCAGCTCTTCTGCATTGTTGGGTCTGGCGTATCGCATCTTCCTCTTCACAATACCCCATAGATTTTCTATAGGGTTAAGGTCAGGCGAGTTTGCTAGCCAATTAGAACAGGGATACCATGGTCCTTAAACCAGGTACTGGTAGCTTTGGCACTGTGTGCAGGTGCTAAGTCCTGTTGGAAAATGAAATCTGCATCTCCATAAAGTTGGTCAGCAGCAGGAAGCATAAAGTGCTCTAAAACTTCCTGGTAGACGGCTGCGTTGACCTTGGACCTCAGAAAACACAATGGACCAACACCAGCAGATGACATGGCACCCCAAACCATCACTGACTGTGGAAACTTTACACTGGACTTCAAGCAATGTGGATTCTGTGCCTCTCCTCTCTTCCTCCAGACTCTGGGACCTTGATTTCCAAAGGAAATGCAAAATTTACTTTCATCAGAGAACATAACTTTGGACCACTCAGCAGCAGTCCAGTCCTTTTTGTCTTTAGCCCAGGCGAGACGCTTCTGACGCTGCGTCTTGTTCAAGAGTGGCTTGACACAAGGAATGTGACAGCTGAAACCCATGTCTTGCATATGTCTGTGCGTGGTGGTTCTTGAAGCACTGACTCCAGCTGCAGTCCACTCTTTGTGAATCTCCCCCACATTTTTGAATGGGTTTTGTTTCACAATCCTCTCCAGGGTGCGGTTATCCCTATTGCTTGTACACTTTTTTTCTACCACATCTTTTCCTTCCCTTCACCTCTCTATTAATGTGCTTGGACACAGAGCTCTGTGAACAGCCAGCCTCTTTAGCAATGACCTTTTGTGTCTTGCCCTCCTTGTGCAAGGTGTCAATGGTCGTCTTTTGGACAGCTGTCAAGTCAGCAGTCTTCCCCATGATTGTGTAGCCTACAGAACTAGACTGAGAGACCATTTAAAGGCCTTTGCAGGTGTTTTGAGTTAATTAGCTGATTAGAGTGTGGCACCAGGTGTCTTCAATATTGAACCTTTTCACAATATTCTAATTTTCTGAGATACTGATTTTGGGGTTTTCATTAGTTGTCAGTTATAATCATCAAAATTAAAAGGAATGAACACTTAATATATCAGTCTTTGTGGAATGAGTGTATACATTGTATATACAGAATGGAATTACTGAAATAAATCAACTTTTTGATGATATTCTAATTATATGACCAGCACCTGTAAATGTGGATGCATCCCTTTGCTCAGGGCCAGATGCCCTGTGCCGCCCTAGGCGGCAGGTCTCTGGACCAGCTGTACAGTATATGTGTTTTAGTACTTCTCTGTTTATTCTCTTTTGTTAAATAATTTCTTCAAAGACAATGGTTGGTTGTAACTCAATTCTTTGCTCAACCCCTCACCAGGAATATAATTTCCACGACACAAACTGTAGTATGTCCTAAGTTGTTTAACACATTTAGATGTGAATACCAGGAAATAAAAGCTGAAATTCTGAACTCTAGTCTCATACTCATCTTTTAATCTTAAACCCAAATGTCTTCAGTGAACAACAAAAACAAAGAAATTTGCCTTACCATTCCAATACTTTTGGAGGGGACTGTAGTAGATAAAGCACACGTGTTACTGATAACTAATAACATTTAAGTGTCATAGTAAGCCATGACAGCATGCACAATGCCAGGACCCTGAAACTGAAGCAGCAAAATGGAATTCAGCCATCAATCATTTTTTATTATTTGCACCTGTGCTTTTCTTGCTGTAAGTCAAAGTTTTCCATGAAAAAGACCTACCTGTGCTGAAAGTCCCATAAACTGTAGACTGAAGATCTGTGTGATGTTGAAGAGCTAATACATTGGCGCTGTGTCCCAATGTACTAATTTTGTCAATTTTCCATGAAGACTCACTAGAATCAGGAATTGAGACCCACTAATGGGAGAGTACTGCCCCTTGGTGGCCATTACCAAGCTAGAGATGAAATATGAATGTAAAACGCAGTATGTATGTAATGAGTTTCTATAATTTGTTCTGACTCAACTTATCTTTCAACTTTCAGTGTGGCAGGAGACTGTGGATTTATTCCATGAAAACCTGCATAGATGTGGGACCAGCTTGGTTTAAAAAGCTGTAGTCGGGTGTTGTGGACACAGGGTGGCAGTGTTTACCTAGCAAACCTGAAGACCAGGGAAACCAAGAGAGATGCTTTTAGAATTCACCACTTTTAATGTTTATGAAATCAAATGGCACATTAGGAATGTAAAAATATGCTAAAACAGAAAGAGCATTTTGAAATGTTTTTCGCTTGAGACCTCAGCTGGCCCACATTAGGCATTAGTCATCAAGGTAATAAATGTAATGTAATGGCACAATTACTTCGAAATGTAGACGCAGGCAATCTCTCTCTCTCTCTCTCAATTCATTTCATCGCTCTCTTTCTCTTTCAATTGCCCCAGTCTCACCCCGCCCCTTCTTTGTGTTCCTTTGAGTTTGTGTTTGTCAGTCTTGTTAAGGACGAGGCACACACACACACACACACACACACACACACACACACACACACACACACACACACACACACAAACAGAGAACTCTCTGCACTCTCTCTCGACAACATTATCTTTTCCGGAAATTGCTTCTCAAGCACAGCCAGAGCCCCATTAGAAAAGAAGAGCTCTACGCTGTAACCTTTTTAAAAAGCCATTAGTGATGCACCTGCTTCTCTCCCTTTCTCTCTCTATTCCTATTTGTGTGTCCTATTTGTCTTTCTTGTTAATACTGGCACACACACACAGTTTCTCCATCCTCCTGATTGCCAGCTTCCCCGTTCCCAATCCTACAAACTGACTACTGAGCAGCACAAGCATCCTTCCACTCCAATTAGAGTATGAATCACTGACATTTTAAAGTTTTGCCTCAGAGTGCAAAAGCTCTCAATTTAATAATTTACGTGTGTTATTCTAATGGTTTGTGACTGTTGAATCAGTGTTTTAGACATGAGTAATTCTCAAAGCTAAACACTGTGAAAACAAGATATTTTAGAAAATGTCATCTCACTGCAGTGATCGGGCAATGACTGAGAAACTCTTTTTGGTGATTCATGCAATGTTTGCCTACATTTAAGCATAGAATGAGCTTTTAATTATAAATGCTGCTCCCACTTACATTGATTTAATGTTTTTGTCATAGTTATTTGATACTTAAAACAGTCAAAGCCATTACTCTGAGACAGAAGTGATTTGTATTTGCTTTGTTTGCCACCACATTAATATCAATTACGTGCCAAACTTAACTGAATGGGAGTGACATCACACAGTGTAATGTGCTTGGCATCAACATGTAGCCTAAGAGTATTGCTTTTATGTTTTATGTAAAGCACTTTGAATTGCCTTGTTGTTGAAATGTGCTATACAAATAAACTTGCCTTGCCTATGCCAGCACATGGTAGATACTTGTCTTTTCATAAAAAATAGAACACATTAAAGGAGAAGTCAAATAATAAAAAGAAAAGTCTATTTACAAATGTTGCAGAGTACTACTGCATATGTGTTATATAAAGCCTTGCATGGCTCCAGAAGGAGCTGCTTCAAATCTGATAAATAAATAAAAGTGATGTCACTTGAGTCAGCGTCAGCTGGGGTTAAAGACTACAAGTTTGTGTGGAGTTAAAAAGAAATGAGCTTACAAGACCTCTATCGCCTGCTCCTCATCTCTATTTAAGGTTAGCAGTGTGTAGCTACATTAGCCCCTACAAGCATAAAACACCAGACTCTCCAACTGACGGGAGTCGTGTTGCATTATTGGTAATGTAGGGTCCAGGTTTTGACAAAGATGAAAAATACATGGAAGAAAAAGAAAGCTGTATCGATTTTGATCCTTTTTAAAATTGTTATACGAGTGCGATGCTAACTTGGTCGACTATTCTTTACGTTTAGCATTACATTTTCTGAACAAAAAACAAACCTTCATGATCTCACCCCTAACCAAACTGAGTAATTGTGGGTATGTGTGCGGGTTTGCTTGAGTGTGTGTGTGTACCTGTGATTTCCTGTGATGAGTTAAACTCTGCACCCTGACTCAGTGTCCGTCTGTTTGGCATAATGCTCCTGACCCTAAGGTTACACACTGTCTGAGGCTGCACCGCTCTGTGTGTGTGTGTGTGTGTGTGTGTGTGAGAGAGTGAGTGAGTGAGCGAGAAATATAGAGAGACTGAGAGGGAGAGAGAAAAAAAGCAACAAAGAAAGAGCGTGTGTAAATGAGTATGTGAACTGAGAGAGATAAAAAGTATGTGGATGAGTGTGGTTTATCACACCCCAAAACAAACCAGCAGCCCCTGGGTAATAAAAATGTACTATCTGTCATAGTAAATTACAAATATTGGTCTTCGCCTTGCTGCAGTCTCCTGATTATGCTCAACGGTCTGCCTCTGACAATTATGAATCCATTAACACTGTTTGTGTGTGTATGTGTGTGAGAGAGCCAGAGAAAGACTCTATAGCTGCTTGTTGAGAAAATATGCTATCGTTTTTTTATGGCCTTGAAGGTTCCAGTGCCTTACAGCATCAGCCTTGTGGGCTCTCAAACATCACATTTACATGTTTGCTGTTTGTCTCTGACCAATATAAAGAGAGCATAGAGAGGAAGAAGCAAAGAAATGGAGGAGTATTAAAGATAAGTTATAGCAAAGACAAAAGCCAATTTAGCTCTTGTGTGGATCTTTACAAAGTATTCAGTGCTCACTTATTCACTCACTCACTCACTCACTTACTCACTCACTCACATTTTTGGTTTCGAGGGGCAGCTCCTTTACAGGCCACCAGATGAGGAGAGGATTAGGAAGGGCCTTACCACCAATCCCATCCAGCATGTCTGCTAAGGAAGACCATCAACCGGATACAGAGGTCCCAGGAGACTGGATTAGGAGTAGGAACACACACACATACACTCACCATCAGCCATGGCATAGAAAACCTCTGTTAAGACCCTGGAGGGATCATCATTCAGGACACGCATGTCAGTCCATTATGATTTGAGCACTAATGACTGATAGAATGGTGGCTTTGTCTAACATGGTGTTGTTTTATTTCTGCATCTGATGTGCCTACATGTCTTATTATTTATTTTATATGTATATTAATACAAAAATATTACACAGCCACAATCAATAAAAGGGTGACAGAATATGATTAACTGTAAAATAGTAATAATAATAATAATTCATAAAGAAAGACAATAAATAGATGTAGTGCTGCACGTATTGCAATGCAGCAGCACAACAATAAATCTTTACAGTGGTGTGTCATTGTTTTAGGCAGAATTATATTAAAACCCCTACAGTGTATTCTTACTGTTGTGTCCACCTCTTGGATAAATAGAAAAAATGTTGCCACTATATACTGTACTATATGTAGTGTCATATTATATAGCTTAACATTGTGGTTTTTGCTATTTTGTCCAAAAACATATCTTCATCAATACCTTTTTTAAATGTCACATACACAATCATACAGCAACATATGTGGAATTTGTTTATGGATTGGGTTAAACATTATAAGTTTAAAAAGGTAGCAGGCTTGGGTTATGTATTGCGTGGCTATTGCACAGGATTGCATTGCATTTTCCAGGTCTGTCCACCCCACTTATTATTAATATTATAGAGAGACAGTGTGGGTCAAAAAACACAATGGGGGCGCTACAAATGCAACATAAAGCACCATATTTTAACATTTTATATTATGTTGTCACCCTGGGGACATTAAAAAGTGTCATAGAACAGGTCCAATAACCTCTTAGGAACACAAACACACTATAATTCAGAAAACACCTAAAACAGACAGATCAAGCAAAGGGCAGGTCCTAAAGATTAAAGTCGCCCACGTTTTTCCTATAAGCTACAGTAGTTCATAGTAAAAATAAATAAATAATAATAAAAAAGGCGCAATATTTTATATATATATAATATAATATATTGCATTCATTGTGCTAATATGGCAAAATCTTTTTATTCTTTCAAATTTTTCTAGAGCCTACAGGGGCTCCACCACGGACCCGCTGAGGTCCACGGACCCCAGCTTGGGAATCGTTGCACTGTAGGGCATGCTCTTCGGCGTCAGGGCTTGATGGAGGCATGGACAAGAGAGAAAGCGAGAGGAGGAGGAGAGGAGGATAGGTGAGAGGTTGCAGCCCAGTTGCATGGGATGCTGCTGCATAGGCTCCATCGCGCCATCCCTCCCTCGGAGAGAATGGAAAAAACAAGGAGTGGTTATGTGATTCCCCACAAGCAGGAGGGGAAGCGCACAGGAGAGAAAGGAATAGTAGGGAGGGGAGGGGGGGCGTTTCCCTGCACAGTATAGCCTATTCTCACACTTCAGCATGGATACAATGTACGGCATATGGAGCTGCTTCTTCAGGGGAGCTGACATTAAGGTTGGACATAGCGGTAAGTTGGATATTTTTCGCTGTTATTTACCATGAAAAGCGTTTTGGACACAGTTCACAGCGCGGCGTTGCTCGGGGTCCCATCACTTTACACTGTCCTGATATTTTGACATATTTGTTGATAATCCCTAAAGTGAAGCAAACAAGACTTGTAGATTTTAAAGCTTTAGGTGCCTGTTTGTAGCACAGCATGGCATTGGATTGACGCCCGATCAATTGCTCGCAGGCACGCTTTATGATTTGATAAATACACACAGGTTGGCCCCATAAGCATCACTCCCAAGTTCCTAACAAATGACTTGATGAGCATTGCACCTGCACGCAGTTTAATGATTAACCAACAGCATGTCAGCGCGTCTCCCTCCTTTGTAGCCTGATACAAGATGATAAAAATGTCTTTCACACTCCCTGCAAAGGGTTAAAGATTCAATCCACGCTTGCCACTCTGGACTGGGTTCTCCTTGTCAGTGGAAGCGGATGTATTTACAAACAAAGAAAGCTTAATATCCAAGCCTGTCACGTAGAAGACAGGTGCTGGCTATCTGCAATTGTATGTTGGTGTGTGGTTGTCTGGTTATCTGGGCTAGTAGGCCAACTGGAGCCTATGCATTTAGGCCCAGCAAGATTAAGAAAACCAAAGTCTCTGCTAAGTTTGTTAGTAAAAGTTTGGCCAAATGGCAGAGAGGGTATGTTTCTCATTCTGCACTCTAGGCTGAATTTGTTGCAGTAGCCCTCACTGGGTCGTTTATTTTATTTTTTTGTCTGGGTAGTGACTATTAGACTCCACAGTGTAGCCAAAATGACTGGAAAGATTTGCTGTTGCAGGCATAAGCATAAACATCCTCATAACAGCACCTTTAGTTCCAAGCAATTAAGCAGTAATGTGCAAGCGGTAACCCAGCATCCGCTCAGTCTCTGTCTCCATCTCAAGCCTGTCTTGTCTTTGCCTCTGGCACAGCCACTTGTGATTCTGCATCCTATCTGAAACACCAGGTACATTAAAGGATTGATAGGTCTGTTGCATCAGACATAAATATGAAACACAGACCGATTGCCTTTCATTAGGCCCTCCAGCTGGAGCCAGTCCACTTTCAATCAAGTCAATTCAGGAAATGGATTTTCTTATAAATGCAAACCAGATGTCTTTCGCCTTGAAATAAAGTTCTTATGCAGGCTATATGGCTATTATTGTGGATAAAGGTATAGTTGTAAATGCACAGATGCAGGTCAGTTTACATGAATGTAAAAGTATAAATGAGGAGACCAAAAAAAGGCCTGGTCTATACATTCAAAACTACTTCTGCAGGCACACCCATTGTATGTAAGAGTCAGTCTCTCATAGCTTAGCCCTCACACACACAGCTAAAACTACACTGAAGCATGTCTTCAAATTAGATGGAGCTATTCCAGTGACACTGAGCAGACACTGAACGGTCCTGTGTAGTGAAGAGGGCAACGGCAGGGTGTATTTTTACACCCGATCTCTGACACCTACGTACATCTCTTCACAGCTCTTGGTGAGAACAGAAGACATGTCCACTTGAGTTGTCATCATCCGCAGCCCAGACATGGACAGTTGGGATGGAGGAAGAGGCGAGGAGAGAGAGAGAATGAGAGAGAGAGATCAGTGGAGAAGACTGACTAAAGGAATATAGGTAATGAGGGAGACGAGTGTCAAGATCTTCTCAACGCGATGGCTCCAGCTAGATTTGGCACTTCCCTTGCAATGACAGTGGGTTAGGATGTGGACCATCACAGGTGTGAGTGAGACAAGAGGATTGTCAGCGGTAAATGGGAACTTTCCAGGAGTGTCAGGCCTGTGCAGCTTTGATAAGGCGAAGGGCTACAGAGAGGGGAAGGATGTATGGCGTATGCATGCATGTGTCTGAATGGATAAACAAGCTGATCTGAGGATGAGATGGTAGATAGTAGAAGTAGGGGACAGAGGGGTAAAGGGGTAAACCCAGGGCAAGGGCGGGGAAATACGACAAGAGGGGTCACAGTGATTAGAGAGGAAAGGTTACGGGAGGAAAGTGAGAGGAGGTGAGAAAAGAGAAAGAGAGAGACCATCAAGCCAGGTTTGTGAACTAGCCTGAGTTTTCCAGGGGGAGCTGTCTGTGGTGCTGATGCAACCCACCAACCCCCACCCCTCCCCCCAAGTCTCCCCCACCTCCCCTTTTCCCAATGACTCTCCTTCTCTTGTTCTCTCCTCCTCAGCTGTTGATTGACAACTACCGTGTCTCTAATTGGCAAGTGTGGATAAGGATAGAGTCTGGCTTATTCTCCATGGGACAGACCAAGGAGAGGAGAAAGAATGTGTGGGGGTAGGAGATGGGGGCATACGAGAGAGTCTTCCAACAATAAGTTTAAGAGAAGAGGATAGGAGGAAGAGACAGGTGGACACAGATAGATGGGGAACAGGAGTAGAAAATGGAATGAAGGAAGGCATGAGGAGGAGGGGATGGAGGTGAGGGCTGAACATCTGTTTGGTAATCAGTCTCTCCCCTCAGTGCAGTGTAACACACACTGACACCTATTTGATAATTGGTGAGCCTGCCCTCTCCCTCAGCGCCTGGCTAAATGGTTGCTTGATACCAGGGTGAGCAAAGGGACTAGCTGTTGGCAGTACAATCTGTTTACTAGGTGCAGCTCAGGTAAAGATGCATAGCAGGCTGCCTGCATATGTGTGTTTGTGTGTGTGTGTGTGTGTGTGTGTGTGTGTGTGTGTGTGGCATATTGTGTAAAGCTTACAATCGGCTTATTAAACTAACAATGTGCTCAAGATGTGACTTGAAGCATGTGTTAAATGTGTATTATGACCTCTGAGAAACAAGTGCTGCTGCATTGTTATTCAAGGATAAATATCTCTTTTGTCTTTCTTATCCTAGGTGCTGTCCTTAAAGATTTGCCTCCACACAGACCTCCTCCTTCCACAGTGCAATTGGATTCAGAGTGCAGGAGCTGAAAGGATGCACACAGAAAAGGAGAATGAGCTCCTGAGCTGAGAGGAGAGAGAAAGGAATGCAGGGGAGGAGGTGGGCCTCTTTGCTCCGGTCTCGACCACGGGTATTCTTGGGTTGATAATACAGATGTGGATGTTATTGCTTGAGAATACGCGTAGTCGAGTGGAAGCTATATCATCTACAGTGGACCAAAATCAGAACTCTGTTCAGTAGAGTACAATGGCAAAGGCCAGGCAGACACATAAATGTATAGCCAAGCTGAGGAGGTGACATGGGGTGGTTTTTAATTAAGCACCTAGAGGTGACTTTTTATGGGAGAAGGCTTATTTTGTTCAATCAGAAAGGTTTTTAAATAGAACGCAATCAGGGCTAGCTAAATCAAATCCAGCCACTGAAAAGGTTTTATCATCGCAGGTTTATCAACCATGTCACTCTTTACACCTGTGGAGGAAATGAGTTTGTTTCGCTGGCCAGATTCAGCCTCTCCTGCGGAGGCGCTGGCGGGGGAAACTTGCACCATGCCACTAAGCTAAACCCCCGGGCATTAGTTCAGGGAGCTTAACACAAAAGTCTTCGTACTCAGACGTTAATTCCAAACCTTCTTGATTACTTACCCTTGTCAGTCAGTCATGCACACAAGTGAGCCTATAATCTTATCAGTAGATGAGTGTCTTTCACAGCCCTTCACACTCCGGGCCAAACATTTTCCTCACACTGAACAGAAATCAGAAGTTTGCAACAGAAAGTGGGTCCTTGGACATAAATGGCTGCAGTGCCATGGGATGTTACATTATAACTGTGCATAACCATCATCCCACTGCACTACCGAATACTCTTGCACTCCTATTTTTGACTCCCCGCCTCATTCTAAAAATGTGTGAGAGTTTGATGCCTGTAGCAGCAACAGGAGACAGTAACACATGAGGACATGTCAAGACTTGCACCCGTTGCTGACATTTCAGCATTCGGCTCAGCTGACTGGCTGTCATGATGGAGACTCAGACCCACACACACGCACACATATATAAACTGAATGAGGGTTCACATAATCTACATGCCAGTAAGGAAATAGCTGATTGATGGGTCTTATGAAAACAAGCATGCAGATAGATCCCCATATATATGCATGCACACACACTGCAGCCAGGTTCACTGGGTCCATGTGCCAGTGGGGAAATAAGGGATTGATTGATTTTATGGGTAACTATTTTTAGTCAGAATGATGGATGTTTATGTCTTTTATTGATCAGGTTGAAGTGTGGGTCTTGGACGACAGGACACACTGATTAATCAGGTAGCAAAGGTGTTGGAATAAAACATCCTGAATTACATTTTTGGTACATTAGCATTATTGCTAAGTGTTATAAATTAGAAAATCAACATTTCATTGCAAATTCAGCATTATATTAGCATCTGTATTGCAACTGTGCCCATGATGAATTGCACTCCCATCGTTTACTACTCCATGATTTCTTACTACTGCGTAAGCAAATGTCTTATTTATTAGCACAGTATGCCATTATAATTCAAATTTCAGACTGACGTGTAAACTTGTTGATTGTGCAAAGCCGTTTCTGTGGTTTTGTGTGTACTTGTGCATGCATGTGTGTACGCTTCTAAGCAACAAAATGACTATTGTGAGCACAGCTCCAGGTGCCTAGCAACCGAATCGCTCTGTTTCCTTGGCAACAGTTGCCTTGCATTCACTGTGTGGGTGATTGGCAGCCTTGACAACAGAGACAGAGTGACACTTGACCTCGCGTGCTGAATGGGAGAGGAGAAAGAAGGAGCGAGAAATAGAAGAGAGGGGGAGGGAGTGGGAGGGGACGTGCAGAGATAGATGAGAGACTAAGTGATAATCATTCCTCCATTGTAATCATCCTCCAGCATGTTTCATAAGGCGTCGGCAATACCTCTCCAGCTGGGGTCCATCATCAAACACAATACACAGTGCAGTGCGCGCATGCACGGACACACTCTTCCTGGGTGGAGAGCCCAGGCAGGCACTCCACATCTCATCTATTATCACTCAGCCTTGCCTGGTGCACAGCCTTACTACACTGTGTCTTCTTTCATTTGTGATCTCCTACATCCTATACTCTGTGGGGATGAATGGAGAGTCAAACCACGTGTCACGGTCACAGAAACCACAGGTGAGTACTGAGACGCACAGAGACATTTTATTGCCAGTGTCTTTGACACCTTTGAATTTAAGTGCTGCAATTATTAAAATGCATTTTAGGCGATTCTCTATCCATTCACTATCTGAAGGTATCACATTGTGCTGGGCTGTCTTTCAATCTAAAAGCATGTTCTTCATGGCTGACTATACCTGTGTATGATGAACCAAAACTGGAACAGTACAAACTCAAATAAAAACCCACATCTGGAAGTTGAGTCTGTTCTTCTTCTATTCAATCTATTTTATACTCAACACCAGTCAAAGGCAGTAATTTACGCTTTTGTAGATATGATTTTTCTTTATTAACTCTCATTTCTTTGATAGTTAGTCTAAAACCCACCTGTAACTCTGAGCTTGTCCCTCCATTTGCCACCAGCTGGTGGTGCTCAGTGCTGCATAGGATGTTAATTTCCTGTAAGATCTAATCACTGTTTACTATTCCTTAAAAAAGAGATTATATTCAACCAAACCAGATCAAGGTCACACAACCACATCTTGATCACAAAAAGAAAAGAATGAAAAAATCCAAAGGGTGTTTGTCAGGTTTTTAAATCTTTTGCTCACTGCGTACTGATTCAACTGGATATTTTGTGTAACAAATTAAACATCTACTGTATTGTGATATCAAATTACAGTACAGTACATTTACTTCTTTATGCAGTTAAATCAAAACCAACCAACACTTAACTGTTAACGAGTCTTATTGCTCCTTTATTTCAAGATTATCAAATTCATGTTTAGAAAACAGCTTGCTTTTATGCTATTCAAGACTTGATGGCTGTTGAATAGGAAAATAAACACCCAAAATGAACACTTGATTTCAGGATAAGATCATACTAATCTGTACATATGCACTAAATAACAAACATCATTAATACTTAAAAATGTTTATTTCTTGAACATGTAAGCTAAAAACATAAAATCAACTGAAAAGTCTCAATGATTTAATAACAATTGAACCTTTGAATGTAGCAGCTAAGCATAAATCTTACACACTGTCATTCCTCTCACCTCATGTTGTGACAACTGACTTTAAGAGGAGGATGAGAGCTGTGGGTAATTATTATTGTGAACACAACCTGCATCGTCAAACCTGAATGGTGTTGACATTGAACCAAAGGCAAAGTTCACTCCTACCTAACTTTTTGGTAGGTCTGGCAGTGCAGCCTACCTGGAAATGAACCTCTTCAACTACAGTAGTGTCAGAGTGTATGAGACTACTACAATACAGGCCTCTGTTCAAAATTATATTTATGCAGCTAACACTATCTAGCTGTTAAAAAACTAAATAAAAAGGACACCCTTTTTTGGAATCATCCATAACTACTAAAATCTCAACAGTCAGATTGGCTTAGATAGAAAGGGGAAAGCCAGAGGGCTACTTTGTGCCGAATACCTCAGTGAAACTGCTGTTCACACAGTTGTACTTCTTGAGTGACCATCTGGAAAACCTGAGAATAATAAGAGTTTCACAAATGTCCTCTGACCGGCTTAATCCTAATGGGCCCTGGACCACAAGCCACATCCTCCTCCCATTCCTGAAAGACATCCGGCTCCATGGGGGCTACTGATTGGCGGCTTCACAGGCATCTATCCAATCACTGTACACGTCAACTGGCTCTGACAGATCTGAAGAGCAATGAATTAAGGAAAAAAGTAATTTTCTTGCAATTTTATATTATGAACTTTGGAAATCAATACAAAAGGGAAAACAAAACGCTGAACAGAAAAGTTTCCATTTGAGGGCCACATTCTAAATCTGTATATAATTTATCATAAGTTGATCATTTTCAGAAACAAGTCTTGCTCCTTTTCCAGGGTACCTTATTTCCCACTATCCTCCACAAAATATATTTCTTTCATCTGTCTCTCTTAAAATGCTAAAACTAGCCACATCTGAGCGCCTCATTAATTCAATAAAAACTTTCAGTATCAAACAGTAATACCTGCAGAGAGTCATAGCCAATGAAGGGCAGTAAAAGCCTCATGGGAGGTGTAGTTTTTCAATGTCATACACATTGACAAAGTGACTAACTCGAGGTTCACTTACAGCCTCCATCAGTTCTTCAGTCACACAATAAAGCTGGTTGTTTATGGGAGGGCCATCTGTGTTTAAAGATGGCTACTTAGTCATGTAAAATCTTTGGTCTTTGTTTCAGCCCTCCGTCCAGACAAATTAAATCAGCATAGCGCAGCAGCTTGTGAATCATAGCACTTGACAGCTAGTATTTATGAGCTGCTACAAAATCACTTTCAATACCTGTTCAGCTGTCAGACAAGAGACACAGAAAAATCTGTAAATGAGAATAACTAAACTGTGTAATCGGCTGACTAAAACACAGTACAGGTAATCACGAGAGCAGGAGGAGACTGAATGGAGGTATAAGTGGCTGTGTCTGTAGCCTGCCCAGTCGCAATTGGTGGGTGTAGGAGTAAAGTTAACTTTGTCATGTGTAACTTTCTCTGCGATCAGGCAGTTTAAATGTAAACACAATAACACAGTTGTTGTCATTAACCAGTATTTTTGTTTTGTCTGTTTTTTTCTCCAAAAGATGTGACAATCATAAAATGATGATTCAGTCAGCCGGGTATCGGTCCCTCTCATTATCAGAAGTTGGCTGTGAGGTGCAGTTTTGTTACTCTGCCAACTGGACAGTGGATGATGAAGAGATTTAGCTGTTTTCTTGTTGCACCGCAGCCTCATGTATAAACGGTGCATATGTACTACAAAGGTTTCATATGCTGGTGTTCACCAAGACCAAAGACACACCTTCAGCCAAAAGCTAATAGAAAATGGATGTTACTTGTTAAATTGAGATGGTGTTCAAACTAGTCTGTGGATCTGTCATTATTATTGGTTACTGTATGAGAGAGTGGTGATATTATCTAGAACCCATGTTTGAACAAGGATACAGGTAATGGGAGTCTGGAACTCCTCCAAGCAGACTGTGCACGATATTATCCCAGTATTCCTGCTCCTCTCCCTGTTGACAGAAAAAGCAAAAGCAAACGTTGGCAACAATCACGAATCAAACTTGAAGAAGTTGTTTTGGGAGAGGTCTTTGGGGAGGATTTAAGTACATTTTGACATCACATGACTTCTCGTGGTTGCAGAAGGGACAGGTGAACTGAGAGTCCAGATCTCCCGTCATCTTCTTTTTCGGAGGGGGCTTTCTTTTGGACTTGCGGCGACCCATTGCAGGAAAACGAAATCAAGTCTGTGCGATAAAGACACAAAAACCAGGCAGCTTCAACACTGAGAACAATAGCGATGAGTCAATACCACCAAAGAGAAAATATGTGAGAAACTCTGACTAGAAAACAACTCGTCGGCCACAAGAGTTAGCAGGCTAACGGTAACGTTAGCATGTTTGTTGTTGATCTCCACTAACGTAACACCATAATTCGCCCTACGATAAAAAGGACGACCTACATGGACATTAAACCGTCTTTGACTATTCCTCGACCAGCCGTAGCTATTAAACATGTCGTGATTGTTAAATGATAGCTAGTAAAAGTTGATTGTGTTTACCTTTGGTCGTACAAAATACACGTTGCAGTGAAGAGGAAAAGGCTTCCACTAGCCCGGCAACTGTTATCGCGTTAAATGATTGGAGCACCGAGGAGCGCTTCACGGCCAGTCATTGGCCGTCTGACATGTCAGTCAAGTTGATTGGCAGTGACGAAACAGCGCCTGCGTGAGCGTGACACTCAGTCCCGCGTGGTGGCGACAGAAGTTAACTAGCAGGTTCGTCGTGTTCACCAAAATACTCTCGTGTGTTTTCTTTTGACATCCCCTCCAACATGCTGGAAATGTCAAGTTAACTCTTAACTTAAATCTCACCAGTAGGCTTGGTTTGTAGGCTGTTTTCTTTCCTCGGTGTTTGGTGTTGATACGGTATGAAAACGTCACAAATCATCAACACCTCGTAACGTTAACCTTAATCTGTGTCCGTGTTTAACTAACGTTAGGCTTCATATAACGTTAGCGTTTGTCATGCTTAATTAGCTTGGTTAACCAATGATCTGTGCCATTCTGCTCATGGCTAACGTTAGGTGAGTTGCATTTTTAAGTAAATAAGTTTACTAATTTTTCCATTAGCAGTACCGATTCGGCTCGATTCGGTTTGTTCGTGCTCCGTTTTCCATTGCAGATAGTACTCAGAGGTAGTAACCCTCAACGTAGCTGGTCGTCATAGCGACGCCACACACAACTGCCGCGACGTAATTTTCAGTGCCACACACACACCAGCGACCTTCACATTTTTTGCATCCAGGATGTGGCTGTCGTGGGCCCGTATCCATCAGCCAATATGAATACAGTTGAACAAGTACTCAGAACTTCATTAATCAGTGACATCAGTAAAAGCCTTGCGTTCAAAATCTTACCAAAGTAAAGTGACATAATATTAGTATCAAAATAAGTACTAAAAGTAAAAGTACTCATGCAGAATGGCGCATTTCAGAATAATATTATAGGATTATGATTATTGATGCATTCATGGGTTATCATCACTTATGTTGCAGCTGGTAAAGGCGGAGTTAATTTTAACTACTCTATGTTTTATTAGTTGATTATATTTAGTGTTGTAAAAAATAAGGTTGTATGTAAAATAAGTCACAAATAGAGTGAAAAGTAGAATATTTGCCTCCAAAATCTAATGTAGTAGAAGTACAAAATAGTTTAAAATGGAAATACTCCAATAAAGTAGAAGTACCTCAAAATTGTACTTACCGGTACATGCATTGGTAAATGTAAATTGAGTAAATGTACTTAGTTGTCATATGTCGCTAAATAGTGTATACTATTTATAAAATGTAGAGACATGATTATACAACATTCACATAGGTATAATGTGATGTTATCAGTGTTCTGTATCCAAACAATGATTATTTTCATCATTGACTAATCTGCTGATCATCTTGTCGATTTGGTTAATAGTTTTTGTCTGTAAAATTAAATGTCAGGACATGGTGAGAAATGCCCATTATGATTTCTCAAAGTGACGTCTTCAAACAGACTACAATAAAAAGATATTTAATTTACAATGACTGAAAATAGAGAAAAGCAGCATATTGAGAAGCTGGACTAATGGATTAATGCACAGCAGTACAAAACACATATTTAAAACAGACCTGTATGAAAATGTCAATACAAAACTCAAAAGAACATTTTAGAATTATATGTAAAGATTAGACAGTTTGCAGGATACTACATGTTTGGTTGTGAAACATTCTTTTGTTATGTAAACCTCAGTGATGTGGACTGTGAAGGTGGTTGGTCTGGGTGTGGTGGCCCTCTCTCTCAGCCTGGAGCTGTTTGGCCGGCTCCTACGTCGCCTCAGGCCTGCTGGACGAATCCTCAATGAGGTCCTCTTCTTTCCCACAGAGATGGCCTGTGTGGAGCACATCTTCACTCCCTCTTTGCCGCAGTAAGTGAAACATAATCGCTGTATTGAGTAAAAGGAAGCTATATAGGATTTTCTCTGTATCACTGTCAAGTGTGTTGTGATAATGGCCACTAATGCAAAAATCCACAGCCCCTAGATGCTTTCAGTAAGTGGATTTAGTTCGTGCAATTATCATTCCTCCTCCTAAACGTTTTTCACTGAACAGGACTATTATTTTTTTAAATTTGCATTTTCACCAGCTGGAACACTGCTGTTTGACTTAACAAATAGAGCTTTTGCAACCTCACAACTTCCTTACTTTCTGGACAACCTGGGTGAGAGGTGTAATATATAAATAGATAACAGCCTGGAGGATATTTGGTATAACCTATGGAAGATCAGCATATGACACAATAAGTAGGCACACTCTTATTTCCTCTTGTTTTCTCCTCTTCCAGCTCCTGTTTCTGCTCGTTGCCCCATGGCAAAGAGACCTCTTTATCTCGTCTTCTCCAGCGCATCCTGTCTGCTTCCTTCTCTCTGGACTTGTGTGTCTTTGCCTTTTCCAACATTAACCTGAGGAGGGCTGTACTAGCGCTGCATAGTAGGGGTGTCGCCATTCGAGTCCTCACCGACAAAGACTACGCTGCCATCACTGGCTCCCAGATAGGGGTCCTCCGCAAGGCTGGTGAGGGAAACAGATCAGATTATTTTTTAAATCATTACGAAGTATATGTTACTTTAACAGTCACTGTTACAAATCATCTTTATACCAAAAAATCACAAAAACAAGCCCAGGGGGACACATTTAGCCCTTATATAGATATTATTACTGAAAAAAGTCACAACATCATCTGTGGGGTCATTGTTGTGGACAAATTTCACTTCAAATACAGGAAGGATGACTCAACAAAAGGTGCTCATTCTGTGTTCTCAGACTACCTGTGTCATTGTCAGTAAGCCTCACAGGGTTCCTTCGTGGTGAATGGAGAGACGATAGGAACTGTCTGGGTGAATGGAGGTCGCCACTATACAAGCCCTCCTATGAGTCAGAGTAATCATGCTCTGAAAGCTCTGTGTCACGTGTCAGACTCACACTGTCTCACTTTCTCTCTCAGCCCTCTGCATTTAATAAATTACCACAATTGCATATGGTTAAGTTTAGAATTAAGTAAGTAAGAAATTGGCAGGCAGACAGCAAATTTCATTAGGCAGAGTGTTTTCAAGTGTCTGTGTGTGTGTGTGTGTATGTTGACTGCAAACCACATGAGAGCTGCTTTGGCACAAAGGACAACCAACTCCTCTTTTCAGACTGCATCTGTTATATCTTGTCAATGTCTGTGAAAAATCCTTTTATCCTTAAATAACTCAATGCGACTGGCACCTTAGCACAGTGCTTTGCTGTCACTGGTTGGGTGTAGTCCAGAGTTTGCTTAGAAAACATCTCCCCCATAAGGGAGAGATATCCACCAACACACTCAGGCTCTGTTAGGGCAGGGGGAAGGATGTCCTGGGGTCAAAACTGGAAAGACATCAAACTTTAATTGCCAGTTGCATTTACTGTTTCTCGTTGTTTTTCTAGCTTGTTTTTTAAAAGACAAAAAGGGCATTTACACAGAGCGATTAGGGCAGTCAAGGGGACATGTTCCTTGGAAGAGAAACGCGCAGAAAACTGATTTCTGATAATTGCCCTTTCACTAAAGGCGCATGTTCTTAACCTTTCAAGCAAGGACTGGCATGTTTATTCTCTCTGAGTTTAGTCTGCAGTCCAATCTAAAAAATATATATATATTTATTAGTCAACAGTGAGAGACAAATATCCTACCAAAGTAGGTTTTGTGTTGAACAATTTTGTGAGTTTTTCTGTCCAGGGGGGATTCCTTCTGCCCATGCTGGATAAAAGAAACAAACAACTGTCTTGTGGTTTTATGAAGAGGAGGAAAACATTCATGTGACCTTAAACGTTAAGTGTTGAGTGTTGTAACCTTTTGATGAAATGGTTTTGCAGTGGGGATAAATCGTAGTGAAAGTGCAGAGGTTTAAATGCATTTAGATTTATTCTACATATATTGTCCTTCTATATTACAGGTCAGGTCAGCACTGTCTTTTCTGTTGGTGTTTCAATCTTAGAGGAGCTCCTAGGACTAAAGAGCAGGAATGTTCACTCATGATCCTTACATACTTTTGAACACTCCTTTATGTATTCACACTAAACACCTTATGGAGTATTTAAGTTCTCTATTTCTTCTTCGTTCTCATTGAAATTATTTTTGCAGAATTACATAGGAGATACCAGAGAAGATAAGATAACATAGTACTTTATTTATAAGTTGTCGTGCAGCTGTTGCAATACAAAGTAGAAAAGAGTGAAAATATAAACAAAATCTGAAATGTCCACAATATATACACAATGTCAAAATATAAACTTGTTAAGGGTAAGGATCACAGGAATGTATATATATGAGGCAATATAGCTATGTATGTATAATATTAAATCTGAGTACAGGTAAGTGTACATGTTCAATGATCATGCCATGATATTTCACAATATTTACAAATTCCCATCATTGCACATTACACCCACACATATTTAAGGCATTGAAGAATATTCTCTGCCCTCCTCCCTGTCTACCCTTTGCTCCTCAGGGATCTGTGTGCGCTGCGACGTGGGCTCCGTGTATATGCATCACAAGTTTGCAGTGGTGGACGGCCGGCTGCTCATCACCGGCTCCCTCAACTGGACGCTGACAGCAGTGCAGGGCAACATGGAGAACATCCTCATCACTGAGGAGCCGCGCCTGGTGCAGCCCTTCATCAAGGAGTTCCACAGGTTGTGGATGCGCAATGATCCGGCCCGATACCAGCACTCAAATGACCAAAAACCTGCTCATGTTACAACTAGGACCCAGTGTCCAGTTAACCATGACAAATATTGAGTCAGAGTTCATGAACCTTTGAGGTAGACTGTATGCATGTAAAATCTGTTCAGTCAGCTTGGCCACAAAATGTCTACAGAATTTGATTTTGTCTTGTTTCTTGTTATGTAGAGCTTTGGAAGACTTGTTTACATTAAAGTGGCAATGTTAGCTCCTGTTCGAGATGACGGAAGTTTACTTTAAAAAGTCTTAAGTAAGTATTAGAAAAGTAGTCTAATTTTGAATGACACTGTGTCGTGTGATTTAACAGACTGAGTCTGCAGTTAAGAGTTCCTGTTTGAATCTGTTTTTTCTTATATTTTTCTGTTTACAGAACCTGTATGGTCTGGCACAGGGCAAAGATGTGGATAATATCCACAACAAAGATTTGGTCTAGCTCTAGAGAGAATACCTCTGTTTGTGTTAGGGTTTTTAAATTTAAGTTTATGTGTTTTTATTTTGTGTCACAGGTTGACATTACGCAACTACTGTTGCTTTTTTTGAAAGATCTCCACTGATCAAATTAATCTTCTTTCTTTGTGGTCATTATGTAATCAATAATCTATTACATGATACATTTCCCCCTCAGAGCTAAAGGGATTATCTAGGCTAGTTAGGAATTTGAGTTTAATGCCTTTATTTAAAAACCAATCCACAGTTCACCTTGTGTATAATTCTAAATTACTGGCAGTAAAGATTTAGTGCATTATTTAGGGTGTGCTGCTGCGGTCTCAGGGATGTTTTGCCATGCACCATTAAAAGCCCTCTTTCACACTGCAGTTCTGGCAGGTTTGTTGCCTCATTGCCCCACAGCTGTAGTTCTTCTCTTGCTCCAGCATGATTTACTCTGTCTCTAATTTAAACAAAGGCCTTAGAGCACAAGTACAGTACGTGCCGCTATTCTCAATGCTTCACGTTTGCAAAGGCAAGTGGAGTAGGTCTGGTTTGGACATGATTAATGTGCCTGGTGGTGCATGACTCCCCTGCATTGCTCAACAGTCAGGCCGATGCTTGTTGATAAAGGCCAGAACTGGTTTGTCAGACTGAAGACATAATATTTCAGCAGATTACATCTTGAATTTCACCTTACTAAATGGGGATGTTAGATTGTTACAATCAGCTGCTGTATTTTATCCATGGTATATGACCAGTTTAACAGAGAGGTCATGAGTTTGGATGCGTAACGCTTGCGCCATACAAGAAACACTAAAACAACCTGAAGTTTACTATTGAAACTGCGTCAAGGAGCCAGTGAGGACCAAAATATCACCGGAAATGTGGCGATATACCTTTCAAATTAAAATTTTGGCAGCGCAAATGATCTTGCAAAATGTGTCAATAAAGCACCACACTACTTTTGCTGAAACAAACAATAGATTAATGTATTGACAGAATAAAAAACAATTTTGATTATTAAAGAATTGTTATCATGTTTCAGTCTACGTAAATGCAAAGCATTGCTGCTGGTCTTTGTTTTATGCCATTCTAAATTGATTTTTTGGATGGTTGGTTGGTTAAAAAACACTTAGAAGATGTCACTTTGAACTCTGAGAAGATGTAATGGGCAATTTTCACTAGTTTCTGACAATTCTTAAAGTCTTAAAGATGAATCAATTTAAGGCACATTAATATGGAGTTGGTCCCCCGTTTGCAGCTATAACAGCTTTCACTCTTCTAGGAAGGCTTTCTACAAGATTTTAGAGTTTGGCTGTGGGAATTTCTGCCCCATCATCCAGAAAAGCATTTGTGAGGTCAGACATTGATGCTACGAGGGCCTGGCTCGCAATCTCCTTTCTAGTTCATCTCCAAGGTGTTGGATAGGGTTGAGGTCAGGGCGCTGAGCGTGCCAGTCAGGTTCTTCCACACCGAATGAGGAAAACCATTTCTTTATGGAGCTTGCTTTGTGCACGGGGGCATTGTCCTATTGAAAGAGGAAAGGGCCAAACAGAAACAGCTAGAAGAACTGTTGTTTAATATTGTATGTTGAAGCATAAAGATTTCCCTTAAGAAACACAATACCATGAAAAAACAGCCCCTGCAAAGTATTAGGACTGGGGTGTCCCGGTACTTTTCTACATAGTCTCAACACTTCACAGAATCAGATGACAAAAAGCAACGGACATAATATGGCACCAAACTTTGCAATAATCATGCACAATACAGATTAAAAGAATAACAACTCTGACTTTGCTCCAATGTTGCTTAAACAAATACCTCCAAATGATTCTTCAGTTGCCACTTCATTTTGAGAGCAAACTGGTGGTTTTATTTTGAAAGTCTTCACAGGATGTCTCGCTTATATATTCTGGCTGACTTGATTGTGTGTGTCCCGGTGACAGGCACGGTAACAGTCTGGAGATCCGGGAGCGGAGCTCACGAAGAGGAGCGCCCGATAGCAGCGCACACCCGTCGGCTTTCAGGTGGAGGTGGAAGACCACAGGAAGGACGGAGGAGACAGACACATAAACAACATCCAAGGAAGGTAACATTCACAGAGATTTCAGCAAAGCCAAAGGTTTTGTTTGAATGGCATCAGGTTAGTTGGGTAACCGTATGGTAGGCAGTGTAGGCAAACGAAGCTAGTAGTAGGCTTTAGTGTCAGCCTATATAGAAAACTATGACTCTTTTTTTCTCTATGTTTGCAGTATGTCAGGCTGGTGGAATAGGAATAATTATATTAAGTGCCAACAAGTGTCACGACCCCATGCGTTCTCAAACAAACACTCTGGCCTTGCGAGGTGCACACCCCATGTCCATTAACTTTTTCTATTGTAGACCAGATGTCAGCATCTGCTGTGAAGTCATCTTTTATTATGACGCTGTTGCTTTCATGCGAGTGCGAGATGGCATGTTTTCTGCTGCAAAAGTAAACGCATCCAGGGTGATAAACCTCCACACACCGGTTTGTACATGTGTAGGCGCATGCGTAGATATTAGTGTTTTGCTGATTGTTGTAAAGCAGCACACCGGCCAGCCCCCTCTTTATGTTCTTGGAAGCCGTAATGCTGAGTTGGTCTCCAGAGAGCTCTCAGCAATCAGGGAGGAGTATGTAGGACTTGGCTCTGCCTCTCTGACAGAGGAGTGGCGATGGGATGGAGGGGGGTGTGGATGTGTGGATGAATGGATGGTTCAGCCTCCTCATGATGCAGAGAGATGGACGAAGGAGAGAGTGTGGAGTGGGAGAGAGGATGAGATATGGATGGGTGACGACAGGTGGGATGCATAGATGGATGAATATGAAAGAGAGAGAGAGAGCGAGCGAGAGAGTAAAGGAAGAAGAATTGGTGTGTGAGTGAGTTTGAGAGTGAGTTTAAATGGGTGTGTCAGTGGGTCGATGAATGGTCGGATGGATGAACAGGGAGGGGAGGAGAATCTATTGCCCCACCCCCCCCCCCCCACCCCCCAAAATCCATATGATCCCATACATTTTGTAACATGAGTCCATGTGACAAATGGACAGAGACAGAAGTGGGTGATGGATAGAGGGGAGAAACAGCATGCCCTGGCTGTGATTTATAGTGCAGGGATGTGAGCTAAGAGGGATGAGGGAGGAAGAGAGACCATTTTTTAAACAAACACTTCCATTTACCAACATCAACATCTGCTCAGCTATTAGTGTGGATACATTTCAGACATGCCAGTGTTTAACCTGAATTCTCAAATAGCTGAGATTCCTCACTCTGACATTTGAACACACTAGTACTGTCTTACCACAGTGCCATCCCAGACATCCACCCCCTTCTTTGAATAAGCTAAGTCTCAGCCAGGGAGGCTGGTAATGGAGCCAAATCATACTCATTACTCATGGCAAATGCTAACTCCAGGATATTTTCTTTTTCAGTCCTTCCGCTGTATGTTCTTACCAGGATAGGTGATTTATCAACTGAGCAATAGTTGACATATTTGTTATAGTAGTAGTGTTATAATAGTTCTAAAATACACTGGTATAGATCCAACTACATAGCTCAAATTTAGGCTTCCCTTTTTCAGTCATCAAAACTTAAATAATTCAAGTAGAGTAAACATTAGACCACATTTGCTACTTGTTTGACATGGATTTTATTTCTCAGAAGCGTTTCAGTAGTACATTTCATTGTATTTGATTCTTAATAATCACTTCATTTTAGTTTAACAGGACTGTAGTCATTGCATTGGCATCCCCTTGACAATGATCTCATTTGGATCAAAGCATTGCTCTAATAAGTAAAATGTATCTGAAACTATTATTACAATGTGCAGATTATGTCTGAGTTCTGCATCATCATCACGTCTTCCTCTCTTTGCCTTAAAACAAGATTATACAGTATACTGTCATCGGTGGCAAGGTATCGTAGCCCTTTTAACTCTGTTGTGATTTAATTATTATTTTCTAGGGCCGCAACCAATGATCATTTTCATTATCAATTCATCTTCTGATTATTTTCTTGATTAACCGATTGATCATTTTGTCAATAAGATGTCAGAATCTAGTGAAAAATTCCCATCACCATCGCCAAAAGCCCGAGTTCATGTCATCAATTGCTTGTTTTCATTTGACTGTAGTCCAAAAGATATCCCATTTACAGTCTTGTAAGACAAAAGCAAATAAGTAAACCATTTAGAAACTGAAACTAAGGGATGTTTGGCGTTTTTCTTTGTATTGAAAAATAACTTCAAAATATCCTTAAAATATATAATAAATAATAATAATAAAAAGGATAAAATAGATAAAAGATTATCTATAGTTGCCAATTATTGTATCAGCTAAATGTTTTAGCATACAGTACACTATGTACAATTTAAAATACAGAAACATAGAAAGAAGCAGGCACAATAGTCACTAATTCTGAATGTGCAGGAATTTACTTGTCTATTGGCCCAGTGCAGAATTAATTACATGTGTGTGCTTATTACATGTTTTAGTCTATAAAATGTCAGGAAACACCGAAAGAAGTCTGTAACAATTTCCCAGAGCCCAAAGTAACATCTTTAAATGTCTTATTGTGTCCGAGCAACAATCCAAAACGTTTCATGTTTATGGTCACAGGTTCCATTAGAAACATTTCTAAATGATTATGGATATTTTTTATAATGAATAAGTTTTACTGTCTGTTCGTAAGGTTGGATATCTGTAAGACCATTCCTCTCCTCTTGTCCTACTTGACTTGACAGATGGCACTAGCCAGAGATCCAGGGGCAGGCCAGGAGCAGAGAGATGCAGCTGACCAAAACTTTGACTACATGTTTAAGCTGCTGATCATTGGCAACAGCAGCGTGGGAAAGACCTCCTTCCTGTTCCGCTATGCAGATGACTCCTTCACTTCCGCCTTTGTCAGCACAGTCGGCATCGACTTCAAAGTCAAGACCATCTACAGGAACGACAAGAGGGTCAAACTTCAGATCTGGGTGAGATGGAAAAAAACATTGATCTTGAAATGCTGAAAAGGAAGATGAATTAATTAATTTCACTGACATATAATTAAGTGATCACATAAACAAGTCTCTCGTAACATAATTTTGAAAAACATTTAATTCACAGGATGACTGTGTTCCGTGTGCCATTTATGCAGGTGGAAAATTAGATGTAGAGCTTTTCAGGTGTGCACTTCGAAAGCTATTTTCTTTCCATGGACCAACTAGAAGTGTGAAAAAGAAAACTCAAGTCTTGCAGGACTAAGACAGAAATGTTACTACAACTTTTGTTTCTCGCTAAGGCCGTCATTATTATGAAACTTAGTAAAGTGATGTTTACAGTATAACACTAGCCAAAAGTTAGAATAGTGTTAAATGTAAAGGTTTTGAAGAAGGCATTATACCAGCAAGCCCCACTCCCCCAACATTAAATGTTTTTTTTCTCTTCAGTAGATCAAAACTAATACTTTACCAAGCAATGTGGCTCTTTTAATTTATTGTAGATTAAACCAACATTTTTTAAATCAGTAAATGTGGAATAATAGGAACTATTTTTAAGGTTTCTTTATTGACATGTTAACAGTTGTCAACATTATACTCTGTACCTTGGCAAATTATTTTGGCATGAAAAAGAATCACAAAGCAAGGCTAAAGAAAAATCCTCTAGTTTCCTTCACCTTCCTGCTTTCCAGTTTTTTTTTTACATGCACAAAGTCTGGTTTCTTCTCCGCATCAGGAAGAAAGAATAGAAGTCTAGTAGATAAGGCCAGCACAAACTGATGTTTGCTCAGCGTCGAAGCAGCAAAGTGGATGACAACACTAATATTTTTGCATCGAGAGTGTTAGTATTTGCATGTCTTTATTGTATATTCCATTGATGATAGTTTATTTCTATTTAACATTTTTCATAATTGATTTTGTATTAATGTATATTGTCTGCTATGTAGCAGAAGGGTTGAGTTACAAAACTCAATTTCATTCTATAACTTGTTATATTGTGACAATAAACCTACCCACTGTGTTGTTCATGCCCCTGAAAGGTAGAAGACTTAAGACTTTTTCTAGAATTATATTTGCAGAATTGAAAACAACATAGAAACAATCTCTGCATTTAAAGCCAGAATCACTTAATTATTTGTGATATATGGTCTTTAACTTAATTAATTTACAAAAAAATATATGTGCAAAGAAAAACAAATTTCACTGCAGATTGAAAAATTAGGCTATTTATGTAATTGCTTCATTTTATTCTTTTACGCTATCTTGTTTATTGCCTTTTACGTATATTTGCTATTTTAAAGCTGCCATGTTCAACAGTTTGCTCCTAACTGCGTTTTATTTTATATTTACATACATTGATACCTATTCTATTCTGTTCTAGATTTAACAGACTTTTTTATGTATCTGTGTTTAGAAAAAATAGCCAAAATTGACAGACTACAGTATATCAGAAAAGCCATGTATGGATCGCGCTCTACTGTCATGAAATGAAGCACTGAGACGTTATTTTCCCAAATGTGCCTGAGTATTTTGGAAATGAGACAGTAGGGTATAAATCCCCAAGAACCCAACACTTTGATAGCTGTCATTCAGTTCAGTGAGGATAAAGAAAAGAACTAAAAATCTCTGTGGTGGCCACCTCTTGATAAAAAACATGACTGAAAAGACCAAAATTGTGCCTAGTTGAGTTAGATTAATAGAAATCAAATATGTCGATTACAGTGTTGTCTCATGAGCTAAGCTTGAAACTTCTCAACTGGAACATAAAGTATTGATCATATCAACTCACCAAAGTTCCAGCAATTATCAACATACTAATGTAAAGATGCATGCATTTTTGCAGACTTTGTTGATGCACAAGGCACAAAAAACCACCACATCAATGTCAATTTGTATGAAAAAAGTGATCCTATGATAAAAAAAGAATAGTCATCTTGTGCACATTCACAACTCTGTTGAACAGCTGAGGTGTCAGGTTAGGAAGAGCTGTGATACTCACATCGCTGAGGTCTAAAGAGCCCCTCATATTATTCAGTAGATTTCTCAGGAAGCTTTTTAACTCCCCAAACCGGATAAAAATATGACACCGTACAGAGCAAAATGGTTTGACAGACAATATATCAGCAAAATGGAATATAAAACACTGCAGTCTGTTTAATGTCAGAGCTGTAATATACTTGAGGTAATTAACGGCATTTACCTGGGGTTGAGAGGTTCTAAAAACACAGCTTTAACCAAAGGCAGAGTGAATAGTGCTTTTGAAAGCGTTGTTACACAACACAGACTGTTTATCCCCACCCCATTCCCTAGTTTGCCCTCTTACACGCTGCTGCCTGTCATGGATGTGGCATAAACTAATTTGTCACTCTCTGGAGTTAATGGCAGTTGATGTTGAACATCGTCCCCAGACGGCAGGGTTCATGAAAGATGTATGGGGTTTGAGCTGCTGGTGCTGAATGTGCTTACAGCGCAGGCTGACACCCAGGACAAATCTATAACTAGATGTTAGTGGAAGGCGAGGACACAGAGCTCCTGTTAGATGAAAGTAATACATCTTTCCCCCCCCTTTTTTTTGGCTTAATGTATTCAGCCTAGCATGCCTCCTCTGCTCTGTGTAACAATGATACATTTGCATACTTTTACAGGAGGAAGATGCCAAGTACAAGTAAAATCTTATTGGCTGCTGAGCAACTTGAAGTGGTTTCATGGGGCTGTTAAAACAAGCTCAACTCATTTGGCAATACCCTGCATGAAAGTTGTGCATACAAGAGTTTGAGACAGTGATAACAACTCACGCAGTATGGTCCATTTGACATATACTGTACGTCACTGACAGGCCCTAAATCTCCATGTTTAGAGTGCATGATGATAAGATTGGACATTTCATCAGGGGAGAACATTACAGCCTATTAGATTAATTGGTTAATCGGTTCAGTCTTATTTTTGATGCATATATCCACAGTTACTATTTAATGCTTTCGCAGTTTCCCCACAGTCAGACAAGAGCATAAAGAAAAACAACATCTTCAGACCGTATTTTTGTCCCTTTCGGCATAGCCAAAAAGCAGAGAGCACATCCTGGTGTATATACAGGGTGTGGCAACATCAACACATGACTGAAGAGTTTAACTTCTGTTGCAAGAGAGTTAATGATTCACCTTTCCTTCTGAGGAAAACCAAGTTAACCATTTGCAACCCCCCTCCACTCCCGTAGTGTGACATTTGTATTTCCCTGTTCCCTTGAGATTGAGATGTGGTTTAATCAATAAAAGCCACTGATCCCAATAAGAATACCCTGAATTTCACATGTGTGTTGTGTGTTTACAGGACACAGCAGGGCAGGAACGCTACCGGACCATCACCACAGCTTACTACAGAGGAGCCATGGGGTTCCTGCTAATGTATGACATAACGAGCCAAGAGTCGTTCTGTGCTGTACAGGACTGGTGGGTAGACCTCCAGATGTGACGTCACAGGGTTAATCCACCATGTATAGCAGTACGTGTGTGTTATCCATTAGCTGAAGGCATTTGTAGAGCTATGTGTTTTCCCATGAGTGTTTTGAGTGTTTTAATTGTTTGGTGTCTGTGACTTGAAGACACCCTGCCCTTTCGCCATGTGTTTAATACACAAGACAACAGCTGAGGGAAATTGTTCCATTGCTGCAGTAACAGGATACAGTGAAGAAAAATAGACACATTCTTACACACAGTAAAAGAAAAGGCACACATCTGACAATTTACCTCCAGTCATTGTAAAATATTTACTGTAGTTAAAGTATAAAGAGCAATAAATAACAACAGGAAAACCCTGCAAAATCACAGCAGTGGTGACATGCTTGTAATTCTAGTAATGCTTTAAATAAATTAAAAAATCTCTATATTTTCCTATATTCCTATAACTTACAGCTCTAATTCCCCTACATGTATAGAAGGTTTTTCATCCACAGTCGTGGAAGAAGTGGTCATATCTTCTGCTTCAAAGTAGCAAAAATACTCATACTATAAGCAAAATGTTAAAAAAAGTGTTATCAGCAAAATATATATAAATATATATTTGATATATTTAAAGTATCAAAAGTGGAAGTACTCATTTTAATTTCTTACACTCTGGGGTTGTATAATTTATAAAGATGCATAATATTGATCAAGTGTGTTATATTTAAAATTATAAAAACTTTACCTTTCAGACAAATGTAGTGGAATAGAAGTATAAAGTAGAATCAAATATATTTATAATCAAAATACTACAGCATAGTGGTTGTAAAAATGTTGTGTTGGTGTTCCCCAGGGCAACTCAGATCAAGACATACTCGTGGGGCAACGCTCAAGTAGCGCTGGTGGGCAATAAGCTGGACTTGGAAGAAGACCGGCAGGTCCCCTCTGAAGATGCCAAAAGACTGGCTACAGAGCTCGGTCAGCACACACACACGCACACACACACACACACACACACACACACACTTTTCACCTGTTGTACAGCATCAATTCAAAATCACTCATAGCCCTTCTTTCTCTCTCTGCTCTATCCAGGCTTCCAGTTCTTCGAGGCCAGTGCCAAAGACAACATCAACGTGAAGAAGGTTTTTGACAAGCTGGTGGACGTCATCTGTGAGAATATGAGCGAGAGCCCGAACGGCGATGCCAGTGGGTCAGTCAGTAACAAGGCCGACCTGAAGGAGACGCCCCACAGCAGCCAGCGTGGCTGCGCATGCTGATAGCTGACAATGAAAATTCATAGAAAACTGGTTTCATAGTCACACACACACATGCACACACAAATACACCGCAGATTGTCAAAGATCTATCATTGTGAATGTACTTTACCATATGTTACTGCAATACTATCATGGATGATTGGCTTCCCCCCTTTTATTTTATCTTTTCCCAACGTGGCCACTCTTCATCATAATTTGAATGTGACTGTTACACTGAGATGCCAAAGAGCTGCACTGAGCGGCTGTGCCTTTTTGCCCGACGCCTCTGCTTTACTATTTCTTGTCTAGTGGGTGAATAGCACCTGTTGCAGGTGAGGATGTGAATGAAAGGTAATGAACAAAATCAGCATGGCATTGGGATCACTGTGTGTTTATTTACTTGAGTCATGCTACCCCCTTGTGGGTGTTGCATGAAAATGCATCACTCTCACTCATTACTGCACACTGTATGTCCTGTCCTGCCCCATTTAATCCTGCTGAGGAAGTTGGCTCGCTAACTGTTACAGTACTAAGTCAAACATACCTGATTGGTGCTGTGTCATTCACAACATCATTCATGTTAGTAGTCCAGACTTGTTATTACTGTCTTGGAGGGATATTTGTATTTACTTTTAATTTATATTTTTCTGTTGTTGTTTGCTCTTTTTGTACCTTTAAAGGTTAATGCTATGTTCAGTATTTCCTTTGCCAGGTTGTTTGTGTCCCGTTAAGAGTTGAGATTAAAAGATGTGGATCTATACAGTATGTCTGTTGGTTTTCATTTGCAATTCAGTGTTATTGTTCTGTATTAAACACGTCTAAATTATTATTTTCTATTATTGTCACACATTTTATCTCCAAAGTATTTATTAGAAAATGAAACATTCATGAAGTTTGTGTTATTACCAACATTAAATTATCAAAGTCTTTGGATTGGCTCCTCTTTCTGAAATGGTCCTGTGTTTTTGAGATTTGTAAGTGTAAGAAATCATTAATGAACAATCAACCATGAATTGGTTGGAAAGGCCCTGGTCATAAAGGTTTCTATTCTATTTTTGGAGGGACTTTGACCACCAGAAAATGCTGCTTACCGTGAAAGCAAAGTTGGTGACGCGTAGGGCATGAACTATTTTCCCTATCTGTGTGTGTGTGTGTGAGAGAGAGAGAGAGAGAGAGAGAGAAAAACCTGTGAGAAGATAAAGGGGCATGTGAAACCCTTGTTGAGCAGACACTTGTGATTGATCAGACCTCACACAGCCGTCACTGCAGTACAGGTAGGCGCGTCATGCTTTTTAATACTTTTCAGTAAAATATCCAGCTGACACAAACACATTATAGCAAATGAATATATGACATGATATAGTATCTATAGTATATAATATTTCTTCCAGAAAGAAAAGAAGGGGAACAAAGTGCTGAATTTCCTGTTTGATAATTGACGTTCTCATATTTCCTTATGATCGAAGGTTTACCCGTTGTCCGTTGCTTAACAATATCTGAGTATTGTCATTTTTTTTTAAAGTAGTTGTCTTATTTAAAGGAGTTCACTTGAAATATGAGCAGTAGATTTTAACTTCCAAAAGACTAAATAAGTATCATCCAACTCAGTTCTCTTTAACATATTTAAAAAAACAAGACATAAAGGAAACACAGCAGAGAAAACCAGCTCCTTTGGCAGCTACATTTCCTATGTTTCATTTCATTTCATTCATTTTCAAGTTGCATTAAAAACCTTTTTTTTGTCCTGTTTTGCTGCCACAAAGTTTCCAAATAAGCAACATGTGATTTTATTGGTGTCATGGGGGGTATTTATTGCCTCTTGGAAACAAGGTAACAGTTGCCAATTAGCTTCCCTCTGACTTCTATAGTCAATGCTACAATAAGGAAGGGGGGGAAAAGAACAATAACTATAAAGCTGAGCTCATTTCTGATACGAAGAACAGACGGAAACAAAGTTGTACAAGTTTGGGATATTTTATGGTTCTTCTTGGCTACTGGTAGTGTGGATACCAGTAAGTTGATAAAATACCTTGGCATAACCATTAATCATCAGCTCATCATAGGACATCTGATTAACTGGAGTCAGATTATGACAACATGCCCTTGACCAATATAATTATATGGCGCATACATTTACAGCATACTGCAAATTTGTGAACACTTTTAAAAGCGAAGAAAAGACAGTTTCAGTCTGTGTGGATAGGGTTATAATCATATGATAAAATTAAGAAAGAGTGCTACAGTAATATAAAACTGCTTGTACACTTTTACAATGGAGAGTGTAAAAGTTCAGAGAAGGAGTAAGTTAATTTTTCCCCTCTGTACCAGATGGTGTCCTGTGTGTGCAAGTGTATCATGGGACTGTGTGCTTGATAATCCTTTAAATAACGCAGGTAAAAACTAAAGTGTGGATATGAACGAGCAACTTACCTCAGACATCAACAGAAACCTTGGATTCCTGAAACACTTTTAAAGGAGATTAAGACCCCTTCTGTTTTCCTGCCAGTTTCTTTGGTTAATGTATAACCAAAGCAAATGCAATTTGACCCATATTGTGTTATAAGCCATGCCTGTACCATTGGTTTTGCTATGAGGGGTAAAATGCAAAGTTGCCCAAAATCCCCTAACCAATAAGGAAGTGTGACCAGATATGCTATCATTTAGTTAGCAGCTGATTCTCTCTTTGTTTTAACAGGGTGAAGAAGAAAAAAAATCAGCCAAGATGTGTTGCTCCAGCTTTCTCAAAATTATGATGTTTATCTTCAATGGCAGCATCTTTGTAAGTTGGGAAAAAGAAAACACCTTTATGTTTATGCTGTCCAGCTTTATTGTAAGCCTGGTCCCACAATCAAACATACTAGGGAGCACACATTACGGACAGTAATGGAGAGCAAGGTGTTCCTTTGTATATTCTCCTTTACAGCTAAACCTGACGAAAGAACGTACAGAAGCAGTGTACTTCCTATATTCAATGATAGACAAAAGGAATGGTTTGAAATTTTGGAAAATACATTTAGGCTGCATTCAGACTGCAGGCCACTGTGACCCAAATCATATTTTTTATTGACAAGAAAGCCAATAAGCACATTTCCAAAAATGTTGAACTGTTCTTTAATAAACATGAACTAGCTCAAATACTTCTTAGCATGAACTCACCTGCTAATGACCTCTCATATCTCCAGTTAAAGCTCTTAGAACAGAACAAGTATTTAATTTTTTTTTAGGAAAACATTGAGTGTAAAGTCTCTTATGGTACAACACAAAAGCAATGACTTTTAGCAACATTGCTATTGATTATTAAAAAACTTACTCCTTTCATCATGTCGCCCCCTTCGGTACTGTTTCTTTTCAGTATTTTCCGATTGTTCCTGCATGCTTTAATACCATGTCCTTGCATTCGCTCCCTCTCTTTTATTCTTTCTCTCAATTCTTTCCTCACCCATCATGCAGTTGGCAGGTGCAGCCATCCTGGGTGTGGGAGTGTGGGTGAAGGTGGACAGTGGTTCTCTGATGGGTATCCTGGGTAACTTGGAGGGTGCTCCGTCTGGGTTATCACAACTGGTCTACGTCAGCTACGTGCTCATCGCAGTGGGTGCTGTGCTGTTGATCATTGGCTTCCTGGGCTGCTGCGGAGCTGTCAAGGAGAGCAGGTGTATGCTGCTGACGGTGAGCCATGTTTCAAAGGTCAACTTCAGCCCAAGAGCTGAACAGACTAAATTCAGTAATTCAAAAAGCACACCTCTGTGTCTTTTTTAGAAAAGTTTGTAGAATTCACTATTATTAATATATACTTCTGTTTATAATTACTAATATGTAAGACAGTAATATATCACATTCTCTATGTTTGAAATAATTTCACAATTTTCATTGTTGAAAGTTGAAAGCTTTCTCTTTCAGACTTAAGACTTAATTAAAGTCTCACTTGTTGTAGTGTGACATCTGTTCAAAGTGACATAAACCTCTTTCTTTTGAAAACATATATATATATTTAAATGATAATTTGTGATCAGAGAGAACTACCAGCACATTTGAGACTATTTGGATATGAAATGTGTATTCTGGTAACAGGAAATGTTTCATGGTTATTTCACCAGAGAAGAACGATGCCTTCTTATTCAGTCCTGGTGTGGATGTGGTGGCTCTGAGGAGAAGCTGTTAAATATTTTAGCATGTGGCTTTAGGTGGGATCCCTAAAGTGTTTACTATGTCTCTACTGATTATCTGCTTAAATGTTCTTTGTCCAGGGCTGTTCCTCACTCTGTTGGTTAGACTTTTATGGATACATAATGCTGCTACCAATTAAATGTTTTACAGTGCCAATTATCATTTTCTCCCCATTCAGTTCTTCAGTATCGTGCTGATTATCTTCCTCATCGAGGTTGCAGGAGCTGTGGTGCTACTAGTGTTCGAGGGTTTGGTAAGTGGGTCTAAAAAGCAAAACAGGATCTGCTTATAATTGCCAGTTGTCAGTTGTTAGCAACTTGGAAAACCCTGAAGAACTTTGTTAAAATGGACCAAGTTCAATGATTGTGAACTTGTCCTTCTCAGGCTGATGAGCTTTTCCAGAGCTTGGAGGATGACGTTAAAAAAAGCATTGAAAAGGAGTATGGACACAGTGAAAGCGTGACCTCTCTCTGGAATGCCACCATGGAGGAGGTACTGTATGTTTTATTTATTTTTTAAGTGAATACTTCAGCCAAGGGCTGCAAATAACAAATCTTTTCATTATCAATTAATCAATTAGTCTATAAAATGTCAAAACAATTTGAAAAATGCTCATTACAATTTCCCAGAGCCCAAAGGGACGTCTTCAAATTACTTCTTTTGTCCGACAAACAGTCCAAAACCCAAAGACTCTGAAGCTGGAAGCTGGAACCAGCAAAATGCTGATGACCATACTGGTCTTTTTTACCTAATTTCATGGGAATGTGCAAAAAGTGTAAAACCTAATTTTACTTGTTACAGTTTCATAATTGAGCAGTCACCACTTCTGTCCACACTATAGCAACACACCAGTGCTCATAAGACTATTGAATCGTTTCTGTTAAAATTTGGGATTAACGATTAATATGCTGCGTGTTGCCCCCTATCTCTCTCCCTCTTTACTCATTCTTTCTAATGCTCTATCAAACAAAGTCACAAAATGCCCAAAAATATGGGCAAATGCCCAAAAATATTTTTAAAAACAATTGGGATTAACACTTTGTGTTTGTGTGTGCACAGTTTAAGTGCTGTGGATTCAAGAACTACACAGATTTTGATGGCTCCCCTTTTTACAATGAACATGGAGGAAATGTTTATCCAGAAACATGCTGCAATGCGACCATCACCGAGGGCGTATGCAACAAAAACGAAGCACATCTTTCGGTACAACTTCATTTTGGTTTAAATTCACACATGTTAGCAATAAAACCATTAATTATGATGAAGTGCAACAGTCATTCCTTTTCTCTGCTCAAACCTGCTGCTTCTCCTCCAGATGATTGATGGCTGCTTGAACAAGCTCCTGCAGCTGATAGAGGACAACGTTGTGATCATTGCGGCTGTGGCTCTAGGAATTGCTGCTCTTGAGGTACAGAAAATGATGTCAAACATCATTTTAATTATTCCAGGTTTAAGTTAATAAAACATGATCACAATTTATGTAATTTCATTTTTGAGTTTGAGTTTTACAACTGTAGAGCTAAATAACTAAAAAAAAACATCACTCTTTTGATTCTGATTTTGAGTTGCATGCTTGTTATATGAGGTCAAGGCCATTACAGATTGCTGGTTTTGGTGTCACATTTGTGGTATTACCTCAAGCACAAATGGAATGCGTTTCAGTGATTTTTTAAATATTTTTGGCAAAATGTTGAAGCCACTAGAACCCATATTTTGTCCTGTTACCAGGAGGTCCAGTAGGCTTTTATCATCTCATGAACCATAAATGTAGCCTTTCATGAAGCCTTATGTCTTTTTATTTATTTACCTAATATAAACATGAAAATAGTTTAGTTGTGACGCAGTGCATGTCTTTTTCAAAAAATCTACAAAATATGTTTTACTTGTACAGTCTATACCCTCTATCTCAGCTCCATTACACTGTGTTTAGATGAACTGTTGTCTTTACAGATTGCTGCCATGGTGGTTTCGATGGTTCTCTACAAGCAGATTGGGAACAAGGCGTAGAGTTTTCTGTTTGGGATGAGATAACTACATTATAATTGGTGGAGAGATTTTACTAGTAAGCAGTTTTCTATGTATAAAGTTGTTTTTTTCATTTCAGTCAAAACAGACAGACGAACTTTAATGATCTAAATTACGTTATGGGCATGTAGAGCATTAAAAGATGGAGAGCAAATGTGTTCTTAGTTTTAAAACTTTATCAGTAGAATTTATCCTGTGATTTATTTATGTTTTAGCAAAGGCTGTCTGCCAACATTATATATGCTGATGCAAATAGCTAATATGTGATGATGCACACGGCAGAAAGGATCTGCATAAGTCATGTATGTTGTCGCTCGCATTCACTACAGTAATATCATACATTTATTTTTGTATTTTTGATCATATTGAAATAAAAATATCACAATCTTCATTTGTTCTTGTACCAATTAATTCTGGTATGTTTTGGCATATTTTCATAGGCTTCCATAGGTTTTTGTTGCATGTTAATTTGATAAACATTTACTATGCAAATGCATGCTCGTTTAAATTTATCAAGATTAAAAGTAAAACTATGTCAGACGATAATGGTACATTTATCACCCACATAAAATGGATTCTAGACTGAACAAAGCATGAGCTAACAATAAAAGCACCCACATATGAGAATTTAAACTGTAGAGTAGATGATCATTCCAGAAAATGATTGAGTAAGGAATTTTCCTCCGGTGTTGTAAGGTTAATCTAGGTTAACCCAAACCCAACCCCTCCTTGTGCCTCAGCTGGAAGTAATGATGACTGTGAATTGTTTTATCTTATTTTACCAATAAGGTGGTGTCAATCAGAGCCTCTATTACCCCGCGGCCTCTTACTCAGAGGTTCCTCACCAGCAACAAGAGAGTTTTAACCAGTTTTATCCCATCGACTTGTCTGAGCTTTTAAAAACAGTATCACAAATGAGAGTGTCCTCCAGCCCACTTGATGTAATACCTACAAAATTTTTACTGAAAGTAATAGATTCTGTTGGGCCTCATTTGATGTTTTCAACCGCTCCCAATCTACTGGTTGTGTCCCTGATTATTTTAAAACGGCTTGCGTGAACCCACTTTTAAAGAAACCTGGTTTAGATCCTTCCCTCCCACATAATTTTAGACCAATTTCAAAATTGCCTTTTATTGCAAAGATTCTAGAAAGAATTGTGTCCAAACAGCTGCTCACTGTACTGGAAAATAACAAATTATTTGAAAAGTTTCAGTCTGGTTTTAGGAAGTACCACAGCACTGAGACTGCCCTGCTTAAAGTCACCAATGACCTTTTAATGTCTGCTGATGAAGGCATGTGCTCAGTCCTTGTACTCCTGGACCTTAGCGCTGCTTTTGACACCATTGATCACAACATCATGTTAGACAGACTGAGGCACTGGGTGGGGATCTCTGGTACTGCCCTAGAATGGTTTTCATCCTACCTGTCAAATAGGAAGTTTTGTGTGTCTGTAAACAACTATGTCTCCTCATTCTGTCCAGTTAAATATGGTGTGCCTCAGGGGTCGGTCTTAGGACCCATTTTTTTTTCCTTGTATCTGCTTCCCCTTGGACATATTATCCATAAACATGGCATTTCTTTTCATATTTATGCTGATGACACTCAAATATACTTGCCCGTCAGATCCACAGACCCTGGAATGCTGAGTTCACAACTGCCTTTGTGAAGTTAAAAAATGGATATCAAATAATTTCCTCCAGCTGAACTCAGACAAAACAGAGATCCTGGTCATTGGGTCCCAGCAGATGGCAAATCAAATACTGTCATCTGCTGGTTCTCTAGTAAATCACATTAAGCCTGTGGCAAAGAACCTTGGTGTTTGGTTTGATAGTAATTTAAATTTCGAGCAGCACACCACAAAGCTTGTTCAATCATGTTTTTATCAACTTGGAAATATAGCAAAAATTCGATCTATGTTAACTTTTAAGGACACCGAGACCATTTTACACGCCTTCATCTCATCACGCCTGGATTATTGCAACAGCCTTTTCACCTGTTTAACCCAAAAATCTGTTGATCGACTCCAGACTGCCCAGAACTCAGCTGCCAGGCTTTTAACCAGAACAAAGAAATATGACCACATTACTCCTATTTTAGCTTCATTACACTGGCTCCCAGTATGTTTTAGAATTGACTTTAAAAGCTCTTCATGGCCTCTCGCCTTGTTATATTTCTGACCTTTTAGTCCCATACACACCAGCACGTACCTTGAGATCCTCAGGCAGAGGTCTGTTGTCTGTTCCAGAGTCTCAACTGAAAACTAAAGGGGACAGAGCGTTTGCTGTCAGGGCCCCGAGGCTCTGGAACAGCCTGCCCAAGGAAATCAGGTCTGCTGAGTCAGTGAACTCTTTTAAGTCCCTTCTTAAAACATACTTTTATAGGAGAGCCTTTCCCGATCTTATTTGACTTTATTTTATCCCTTTTATTTTATTGTATTTACTAATTTTATATTCATTTTTCATGCTCTTATCTTGTTTTTTTTTTTGTATTATTCTTTACACTTGTCAAAGCACTTTGTAACTTGTTTTTGAAAAGTGCTCTACAAATAAGGATTATTATTATTATTATTATTAATCTGAAGCAGTTCAGTCATTGTTATTATTGAATATAAGCAAGCAATAATCACAAGCTTTCACGCCACTGGAAAAAGCTTATCACCATCAATAATAAAAGTACTTTCAATCACGCTAACTTAATCATATAGTATTATATTAACCATGACACATACACTCACTGGCCATTTTATTAGGTACACATTGCTAGTACCGGGTTGGACCTTTGGACCCTTTTGCCTTCAGAACTACCTTAATTCTTTGTGGCATACTTTCAACAATGTGTTGAAAACTTTCCTCAGAGACTTTGGTCCATGTTGACATATATAGCGTCACACAGTTGCTGCAGATTTGTCGGCTGCACGTCCATGATGCAAATCTCCCATTCCACCACATCCAAAAGGTGCTCTACTGGATTGAGATCTGTTGACTGTGGAGGCCATTGGAGTACAGTGAACTCATTGTCATGTTCAAGAAGCCAGTTTGAGATGATTTGAGCTTTGAGACATGGCGCATTATCCTGCTGGAAGTAGCCATCAGAAGAAAGAGATGGACACGGTCAGCAACAATACTCAGGTAGGCTGTTGCATTTAAATGATGCTCAGTTGGAACTAAGGGGCCCAAAGTGTGCCAACAAAATATCCCCCACACCATTACACCACCATCAGCAGCCTGAACCGTTGATACAAGGCAGGATAGATTCATGCTTTCATGTGGTTTTACGCCAAATTCTGACCATCTGAATGTCGCAGCTAAAATCGAGACTCGTCAAACCAGGCCATGTTTTTCCAATCTTCTACTGTCCAATTTTGCTGAGCCTGTGCAAATTATACCCTCAGTTTCCTGTTCTTAGCTGACAATTTATTAAAAAAGAAAAACTGAAATATCACATGGTCATAAGTATTCAGACCCTTTGCCGTGACACTCATATTTAACTCAGGTGCTGTCTGTTTCTTCTGATCATCCTTGAGATGTTTCTACACCTTCATTTGAGTCCAGCTGTGTTTGATTATACTGATTGGACTTGATTAGGAAAGCCACACACCTGTCTATATAAGACCTTACAGCTCACAGTGCATGTCAGAGCAAATGAGAATCATGAGGTCAAAGGAACTGCCTGAAGAGCTCAGAGACAGAATTGTGGCAAGGCACAGATCTGGCCAAGGTTACAAAAAAATTTCTGCTGCACTTAAGGTTCCTAAGAGCACAGTGGCCTCCATAATCCTCAAATGGAAGACGTTTGGGACGACCAGAACCCTTCCTAGAGCTGGCCGTCCGGCCAAACTGAGCTATCGGGGGAGAAGAGCCTTGGTGAGAGAGGTAAAGAAGAACCCAAAGGTCACTGTGGCTCAGCTCCAGGATGCAGTCGGGAGATGGGAGAAAGTTGTAGTAAGTCAACCATCACTGCAGCAATCCACCAGTCGGGGCTTTATGGCAGAGTGGCCCGACGGAAGCCTCTCCTCAGTGCAAGACACATGAAAGCCTGCATGGAGTTTGCTAAAAAACACCTGAAGGACTCCAAGATGGTGATAAATAAGATCCTCTGGTCTGATGAGACCAAGAGAGAACTTTTTGGCCTTAATTCTAAGCGGTATGTGTGGAGAAAACCAGGCACTGCTCATCACCTGTCCAATACAGTCTCAACAGTGAAGCATGGTGGTGGCAGCATCATGCTGTGGGGTGTTTTTCAGCTGCAGGGACAGGACGACTGGTTGCAATCGAGGGAAAGATGAATGCGGCCAAGTACAGGGATATCCTGGACGAAAACCTTTTCCAGAGTGCTCTGGACCTCAGACTGGGCCGAAGGTTTACCTTCCAACAAGACAATGACCCTAAGCACACCGCTAAAATAACGAAGGAGTGGCTTCACAACAACTCCGTGGCTGTTCTTGAATGGCCCGCCAGAGCCCTGACTTAAACCCAATTGAGCATCTCTGGAGAGACCTGAAAATGGCTGTCCACCAACGTTTACCATCCAACCTGACAGAACTGGAGAGGATCTGCAAGGAGGAATGGCAGAGGATACCCAAATCCAGATGTGAAAAACTTGTTGCATCTTTCCCAAAACGACTCATGGCTGTATTAGATCAAAAGGGTGCTTCTACTAAATACTGAGCAAAGGGTCTGAATACTTATGACCATGTGATATTTCAGTTTTTCTTTTTTAATAAATTTGCAAAAATTTCTACATTTCTGTTTTTTTCTGTCAAGATGGGGTGCTGAGTGTACATTACTGAGAAATAAAATGAACTTTTTTGATTTTTGGAAAATGGCTGCAATGAAACAAAGAGTGAAAAATTTAAAGGGGTCTGAATACTTTCCGTACCCACTGTATGTGTGTGTGTGTATATATATATATATATATGTATATGT